>NC_138774.1:48536614-49021614 GCF_965119305.1 Pelophylax lessonae
TTAAAGTAGATCTTAACCCAGTCACTAATGTTTTATAGGATTTAACATTTACATTTTAAATTTAAAGGCTGAAAAAGGCTGGAAGAGTTTTGCAGCGTTGAGATGCTATTAAGAATGGACAAATGTGAAAACTGTATTTTATATATTTTTTTAAATGGCAGTTGTTAGGAGCCTGCCCTTAATGCAAAAAGCTGCAGCAATGCATAAAGCTGAACTCTGGGAATGAGATATAATGATAAAATCTACCCTTGCACATGGCCCCTCCCAGCAATACAAGGGTTAATTGCTCTTTTAGTCTAGGGGTGCAAGGATAAAGTGTATTACTTACCCTATCCCTCAGCTTGGGAGACTCCAAAGCACCTCCTTGGTTTGTGGCTGGCCCCTCAATGACATTACACACAGTGAAGGGCTATTAACCCTCCATCTGTACGTGAGAAGGTGAACATGTGACCTGAATGTAATGCTCCTGGCCCATGGTAGCTACTGATCTCATTCCAGCATCCTGGTTTTGGCTGAGCAGCACTCTCCTTGTCTGACTGTCCACCTGTAGAGTGCTTGCTAGATACAGCCTTTGGATGGTTTCAAGTCTATTTTAAGTATGCCAGTTCCTCGGTGTCATACTTGCAATAGTGTTTGCAACACGTGTTTCAAGCTCCCTGTTTTCCGGCCTTATTCCCATGCTGCTTAGAGAGGATGCAGGATAAAGAAAGCCTGCCAGAGTCATGAATTAGATATCCCTGCGCTCCTAGAATAAATGAGCCCCACTGCAAGCAGGGCCGGCCCTACCATGAGTCCTGCATTGAGAGGCAGCCAAGGTGGCCACCTGCGGGTGCCAGGAGAGGGGGGGAGGGTGCCAATAGGCAGGGGTTCCCCAAGAAGTGCTAATGCTGGCGCAGCCCTCCTCTGATCTTTATCATTGCTAGGAAAAATAAATTCCCTCCTCCCACCTGGGTGGTAGCAGAGAGGGACTTGAACACCTCCAGTCCAACAGCACACAGAAACAATCCCTGCTGAACTGTAAGCCTTGTGAGATGAAGAGGGGGAGCCGAGCGAGATCAGGGCCAGCAGAAGGCACAGGAGGAGCACGAGTGGAACAGCGCAGTTGAAGATCATTACTGTGGAAGGTAGGGTTAGCAAGATTGATGCTGCTTTTAGCTTTATGACTGTATCTTGTGCCATGTCTGTAGTCTCTACCATCTCATGTGCCATGTCCACAGTCTCTGGCCATCCCACTTGCCATGTCCACAGTCTCTGACCATCCCATGTTCCATGTCCACAGTCTCTGACCATCCCACATTCCATGTCTGCAGTCTCTGACCATCCCACATGCTCTGTCCGCAGTCTCTGTCCATCCCATGTGCCATGTCTGCTGTTTCAGACCATCCCATGTGCCATGTCCACAGTCTAACTGTCTCTTGTGCCATGTCCACAGTCTCTAACTCTCTCTTGTGCCATCTCCGTAGTTTCTGTCCATATTATGTGCCATGTCCGCAGTCTCTGACCATACCGTGTGCCATGTTCGCAGTCTCTAACCATATTTTTTTCTAGTAGTGGCTGCTGATCTGCTGGATGGCTAAATGTTGCATAACCTGCAATGCTCCAAAATCACTATACAGCCCTAGCTTACAATTATACTACCTTATCCTGCCCCTAAACCACCCTATCCCACCTCTATACTGACCTAGCCTGACTATATAGTACCCTAACACAATACAATGGTGCAGCGCTAAAGGTCAGAAGTAAAAAATTCAAATAAACATATATATATATATATATATATATATATATATATATGTAATCAGTATAGTCCATGCAAGAAGGCCCGTGATGAAACAGTATGTGCTAAATAGATGCTCCTTTTGTTGAAGTAGCAAGTGCTAACAGTGCAATATCCACCACCACATGAATTGGCCTCTCACCTTAAGCTGAAACCATATGGGCATAAGCATCCACTAAAATCTCCAAGACACCGGGACACACGGATGGACTCTTCAGTCTGAAGCACAGATATTGCCAAAAGAGGAGATAATACACCGCCCCACAGCAGCTCCTTTCGTTCAGAACACAGTTCCTCTCCACAGTGCCCGTGAAAGATAAAAAGTGGTGATTCCCCTTGGAATTAAACATAATGGTGTGTCAAATAATTTTGCATGTGGGGGGGGGGGGGTAGCATTTCATTCTTGGACCCAGGCAGCACAATGTCTTGTGCTAGCCCTGACTGCAAGAGTAAGTTTTGTCTCATTCCCGGAGATCAGCTTTAACACAAAGCAGCCAGAAAATATTACTACTTAATTTAACTGATAACCAATCCACCTCAGGTTCCGTCTTAATCCAGTGCTGGTTGAATTGTTCTTCATCCATGGATGAGAGCAAGAGTTTTACCTACAGAGTGGCTATGGATGGAGAAGATCTGGTGTCCTATAATGTCGCAGACGGAGAGTGGGTTGCTGGCAATGTCCCTCACGCTCAAGATATACAGAGGATCCTTCAGAAGGACAAAGTCTCATCGATGTCTATTAATAGCATACTTATAAGCTATTGCCCTTTTCTGGCCCTTGCATATTCAACTGCGGGGAAGGAAGCTTATTCAAGAAAGAGTAAGTAGCAACAATTATGCCTAAGTTATTACCTCCAAAACAAAATTTTAACATTTTGCAGCTTACTAAATATTTAGATGTGGTGGCTGAAATATTTTTCTTTTTCAGTTTTTTTCCCCTTTATTTGCACCTAGTGATTTTGCCGGTAACATGTTTTCCTGCCCCAGGGTGGCAACATTTACTCACCATATTGTATCAGGACAACAAAAAAATAAATGAAAATTTTGGATTATTTTGTCACTTGCAGTGGTCACCAGGGCATCTAGAAGTAGAATTGGCAAGTAGAATTTGTACCAACAGAAATCAACGTATCACCCTGAACTAGGAAGTGGCAATTTAAAGCCACAAAACACTTTTTTTGTGAATAAAAGTAATTTGATGTTTGGTAAACCAGATGACTCTGATCCATCAGTAGACTAATTACCAATGGGGGCCTTTGCCACTTGGACAACCGATAGGCTTTTTCAGACCTCTTTTAACTCACCTAGTTCAGCACCTGCCTGAGAACCTCAGAGAGGATCAAAGATTAGGTCCCCTATGGCATCGAGAGCAACCCTGCATGGAGACAGGGTATTCTTTACTTGCACTCACAGAAGGTTGTGTGTTTCTACCCTACTGGGTTACTGCAAACTCAACCTCAGCAGATTATTATTATATTATACAATATTCGTATAGCTCCAACAGTTTGTGCAGCACTTTTCAATGTGAGGGCAGAAACTACAGATACAATCCAATTCAATACAGTAGGAATCTTTAGAGTTTACAATCTAAAAGGGAGGGTCAAGTGATATGAAAGGTAATAACTGTGGGGGATGAGCTGATAGAGAAAATAAAAGTACAGTACAGTTGTTAGGTGGAGGCAGGATAGGTTTCTTTGAAGAGAAAAGTTTTCAGGGATGCCTAAAAATGGACAGAATAGGAGATTGACAGATTGGGGTAAGAAATTCTATAAGATCGGAGAAGTTTGGGAGAAGGTCTGGAGGTGAGCATGGGAGGAGGTGACAAGGGAGCTAGAGAGCAGGAGGTCTTGGGAGGAATGAAGAGAACAATTTGGTTGTTATTTTAAGACCAGGTTGGTGATGTAGCTGAGGGCTGAGTGTGGATGGCTTTGTAAGTTGCGAGTATTTTGAATTTAATTTGTTGGGAGAGTGGCAGATGTAAGTAATTTCCTTTTTCATCCTATTGATACACTTTAATGGAGGTAATGAATATATTTGAGTCACTTACTACAGTAGAAGGGCTCTCCCGCCTCCCTTTTTTCTTTTCTGGTGGATACTCCGAGTCACTATATTATCATCATATTATTATACAGGACTTATTTAGCGCTAGGAATGGGCCGAACATCCCACTGTTCAGTTTGCAGCAGAACCCCCGAACAGGGGAAATGTTCTAATCCGAACGGAGAACAGGAAAAATCAGTGCCCATTTTTAAGGGCTTATATGCAAGTAATTGGCCATAAAAGAGGTATGGGGGTCTGGGTACAGCCCTGGGGGGAAGTGTATCAATATTTTTTTTTTTTAAATCCACTAGTTTTTTTTTAGGAGCATTGATTTTAATTATGCTTAAGGTGCAACAATAAAAACAAAAAATTCCTTTAAATATAGTGCCTGGGGGGGTCCCCTAATGCACCTGGAAAGTGGCGCATCGATAGCATGCATAAGACATGCTACAGCAAAAAGGACATTTCTAAAGAAAAAAAAAAAACAAGACAAATCCCATTTAACTAGTTTCCGACCGCCCGCTGCAGATTTACTGCGGCAAGGTGACACAGCTGCGCATATCGACAGACCTGTACGTTAGTTGCACATGCGCGTAACCCGACCAGGATCGGATTCGTTTCAGAGCCAACCAATCTACAGGTCCAGCCCAATTATTTTTGACATGGACCTGCTGATCGGTTCTGAACAAATGATGCTCCTCTCCTGGAGCCTTTTTCGATTCCAGCGTGAGAGGATATCACATCAAACAGTGAGTACAAGCACTACACTGACAGCAGTAGACAAAGCTAGTCACATTTAACCCCTTGTCCCCCCCCCCAGTTAACCCTTTCACTCCCTGTCACAATGCCACTAAGTACAGTGTACAGATTTTTACTGTAACAATTAGTGTTAGCGACAGTTAGCGGCAGTCCCACAAAGATTTAGGGTACCCACCATATGTTCTCTAATAAAGTTTTAACCTCCTGATCACTCACAGTGAACCCCATTCACTGCCCTTTCACAGTGTCATTAGTAAAGTATACAGATATTTTTTTCTGATCACTGTATTAGTGTCACGGGTGACGCTAGATAGCGTCAGTTAGCGTTGATCCAGGACAGCGACAGATTGCCCACCACATATTCAGTAATAGGTTTGCAACCCTTTGATTGCCAGTAACACACACACTGAACACCTCCATTACTAGTATAGTGCCTGAACAAATCAATATCTTTGATCATATCAGAACTATGCTAGCTTCCCCAATAGTATAGTATAGTGTTCCCAAAACGCAGCGTTAGCAGGATCACCACCTGCCAGCATCTGCGTTTAGCCCCCCCACCAAGAAGTGCAGTATTAGCTGATCACTGTCACTTCCGATACACAGCAAACAAAACCGCAGTGTTTGTTTGTAGCAGTTCAAACAGTCCCTGACAACCAGGTGCTTTTTTACCTGGGAATCTCACAAGGTACAGTACCTATAAATTTATTGGCCAAAATGTCCAAACAGAAGTACACTAGTGAAGAGGCCTACACAATGCTGAGCTTGACAGATGAGCGCGATGGGGAAGCCTCACTGTCAGAATCAGGCTCAGTATTTGAACCTGTAGAGATCTGCAGCACCCTGACAGATAGCTCTGATGACAGAGTAGTGGTCCCTGCTAAGGTCAACCATACTCGACCCCGTTCTTCTGTTGCTGGGGTGCAACAATTGCAAGGTTCTTGTATGCAGCAGAGCATTAGTACTAGTGCAACTCAACCTTCTGGTGAACTGGCAAGCACCAGCAGCCTAGTACATCCTGGTCAGTCAAACCAGCACTGCAGTATCCCTTGGTGATGTGGCGGGTCCCATAAGTGCAGCTCAAGCTGGTGCGGTGGCTAGCACAAGTAGTGTCCCGCAGCCACCAATAATTCGAAGACAGGCCCGTAGAGCCCATAGTGTCATTCCTGATGCACTTGCTAATCCTGATTGGGAGCCCACCACTTCTGCAGCGCCTGTACTTCCCCCATTTACTGGTCTACCCGGGATTCAGGTGGAAACAGACAATTTTACTCCCCTTGGTTTTTATAAGGCTGTTTTCACTGAAGATCTGTACAGATCTATTGTGGACCAAAGCAATCAGGTTGGGGACAAGATGCTTTGGGGTGGGGGGGCTTCCCCGCCCCGCTCCTTAACAACCAGCTTACACTGTGCCCTGATTGGGCAAAGCTTTGCTCAATTCGGGTGCAGAATACACTGTTCAGCGCTCAGTGCAATGCAGAGTTTTTGTCGGGGCAAACACCCTGCAAATTCGGGTGTTCAGTGAACAGCCACAGAGGCAAATGTTCGTCCCGAACTCATGCTCGGACTGAACCATTCCCCCATCCCTATATAGCGCCCACAGTTTACGCATTGCCTTACAATATAAAGGTGGACAGAGCAATTACAATACAGTTTAATACAGAAGGAATAGGAGGGCCCTGCTCTTGGAGCTTACAATCAAAAGGGCACTGCATGGATTTAACCAGCCTCTTGTGGCCAAACCCCTTTGACCTCTGTAGATGACCACATCCTAAATCCTATCCAAAGAGAAGAATCTCCTCAGACAGGCTGCAATAAAATCATGATAGTGGTTTTAATCCTTCCCTACCGTATCCAAAATCCAAAAAAATGCCCATATATAAATACTTTAACTTGGGATGTCACCAAAAAATCAAAAAACCAAGAGGTTTCTAACTCTTTCTACTCAATAAAAAAAAACTATAGCTGAATCCACAAAGACGTCAAAAGAGGGCATTTAGCACATATTTCTGACCCCATGCCACACGCTTCGCTAACTACCAAGTCTGAGAGATAAAGTAAGCTTCCACGTTTGTTGGGTATGGTTTTGCATTCTGAAGAACTCAATTTCCACAAACTAGTAGCAGTTTCAAGTCCATGATAAAAAGAGGTTTTTGCTGGTGTACCACTTTAAAGGTAGCTGTCATGCTGATGCTGTGGCTTTAACCCCTTGAGCTCTGGAAGGTTTTATCCCCTTCAAGACCAGGCCATTTTTTGCTATTTAGCACTGTTCTACTTTAACTGGTAATTGCACGGTTATGAAACACTATACCCAAACAAAATGTATATAAAAAATGTTTTCTTTTTTTTTTTTTAAATGTTTGCGATAAACGACAAACGAAAAAAGACTAAAGATAAAAAAAAAAAAAAAATAAGATGTTTTTACGTTCTTCTATAAAACATATCCAATAAAAAAAAGTTTAAAAATCTAATTTCTTCATAAATTTTGGCCAAAATGTATTCTGCTACTCTAAAACAAAATTAGCCAAATCCACACATACTATAAAGAAATTGTTGTGCATAATATTAATGATATATAAAAGCTGAATTATGTAGAAAAGTATGCTTTTGTAATACAAACATAAAAAATGAAATAAATATGTGTTGGATGAATAGATGTTTATTTTATCTAAGAATCCCAGACCTTCCAAAACCCTTTCAATATGCCTTTTAAAACAGCTGAGCAATGTTCATTGATTATCAATTTTATTTTGAAATAAAAAGCAGAAATAATAGCAATGAAATCTAAGATCTTGCAATTATATTTTTAGCAGCAAGCAAGATTCATTTTCTGGAGTGTCTACGAGTGTTGGAGATTAGGGATGATCGAACGGTTCGGGTCGACCATCGGTTCGACCCGAACATTGACTGTTCAGAATTCGGCAACCAGAACCGACCAAAATGCAATTATATAGAGAGTGTTTTAGGCGCTCACAGGGGGTGCTAGTCACTTTAAGGGCTGCAAGTGGGAACAGATAGTAAAATTAATATGATAAAAACATATGCACAAGGTTGGGATTAACAGTCCGTGTGCCAGTTCAATGCAAAATAGTGGTGGTCTACTCTCTTAGTTCAGGGGGAGTAGGGAGAGAGAGAGGTGTAAATCCAAGTTTCTTGGGATGGATAAGAGGATGGACTGGTAGACACTCTAGGCAGCTATCCGGAGGAGCGAAGTGGCTCTGTAGCAGGAATATAGAGAAGGGGGAAAAAGCGCCTCTTGAGTGCGGCATACAATTTATTAACAAGAAATTATAGTAGTGACTCACATCTCTATACTCATTAATGTGTGTGGTGTGGAGTTGTTGTCCGGTGGCTGGGGGCCTGCTCTTGTTCTTATCCCGTCTGATGGTCCGGGAGAGGTCCGGGAGCTTTTCCTGACGACTTCCGGGTTGACTCGGTGGAAGAACTGCGGTGAGCTTGAGCGGCGGCCTGCAGCGTCTGACGTCACTTGCGGTGAGGGCAATGTGGGCAATTCAGGCTTCACTACGTGTTTCGGAGCATGCGCTGGATGCCGGGTTCGGGCATGCGCACTCTTTTTCAAGACCAAAATGCAATGGGACAGGAACTGGGCTTTAAAAGCCTGTGATTGGACCAGAACCATCAGTAAAAGCCAATTGAGGGGGCAGGAGGATGCTAGGAATGTGATTGGAGTGACTAGGGGGTCCAGAGGCCAATCAGTAGTGAATACGCCCCCCAGTATATAAGATAGCCCCGCCAAATCTCTAGCACTTTAATACTGGGGCTGTGGAAGAGAGTGGAAGCAGTTCTGTTGCTTCAAAGTGTCATTTAGCAATTATTAGTGTGAGGAAAGGGATATCTAGTGTAGTTAGGGTACTATTTTCCACTATAGTTAGATTTAATAATCTAGTTTCTGTAGGGAAAGTGTTAAGTGTCAGGGGACTGTAGTGTAGTGTAGGGTTAACTGACTCTGACTGCTATGGCAGGGTGACCAAACCCTTCCATTTCAGGGTGACCGCCATAGAAAAAGATTGTTTCTATTAGAATTGCATTAGAGCAGGATAGTGGCTTCGCTCCTTTCACACCTGGCCCTTTTGTTGCAGGCGTTTTATCTGGCTTTTTTGTTGACGTGTTTGGAGGCAGGCATGACATCTGAACTTCTGTGTAGGGGTATATATACACACACACGTATGTATATATACACATATATAGGTGTGAAAGTAGCAGAACCCTATGGCTGCGCTAATGAAATTATTAACAGCCATAGGACTTCGCTCCTTTCACACCTATATGTGTGTATGTGTATAAATACATATAAGTGTGTATATATACCCCTATACACAAGTTCAGATGTTATGCCTGCCTCCAAAGACGCCCAAAAAATGCCCAAAAAAACGCCTGCAACAACACACCTGGGCGTTTTTGTAGCAGGCGTTTTTTTTGGGCATTTTTTGGGCGTCTTTGGAGGCAGACATAACATCTGAACTTGTGTATAGGGGTATATATACACACACACTTATATGTATTTATACACATACACACATATAGGTGTGAAAGGAGCGAAGTCCTATGGCTGTTCATAATTTCATTAGCGCAGCCATAGGGTTATGCTACATTCACACCTATATATGTGTATGTGTATATATACATACATGTGTGTGTGTGTGTATATACCCCTACACAGAAGTTCAGATGTCATGCCTGCCTCCAAACACGTCCACAAAAAAGCCCTATAAACGCCTGCAACAAAAAGGCGGGTGTGAAAATAGCGAAGCCACTATCCTGCTCCACTGCAATTCTAATACAAATAAACTTTTTTTTTCTGGTTCTGGACATACTACAGAGCTGAAACTTCACATGTACACTTTTTAGACCCCCAGACACTAAACCCAAAGAAATCTCTTTTTTTTTTCAATAATTTTTTCAATAATTGGCTCTAAAAGGAAAACGTTTAAGAACTTTTTTTTGTGTGATTAATAGTCCCTGGGGCATGACCCAGAACCCTAGGCACTTTTTTTAGGGGCATTTATTGGGTTTTAGGGCTTCAAAATGGTGTTTTTTGATTACCGAAGTTCGGGTGCCATTGATTTCAATGGGGTTCTGAAATCCGGGCCGAACTTTCGGGAAGTTCGGGTGTTCTGGTCGAACCGAACTTTTCAAAAGTTCGATCATCCCTATTGGAGATAGACAAGTTAAGAAACACCAGAGAAGCAGAGCCAGATAATGAAATATTAGTAAAAGAATATATCAGATTTTATAATTTAGTCCAAAACCTTTGGACAAAACTGACATACATGGAGGATTGTTCCAGAATGATTGCAATATCTAAAACAGGAGTCTCCAAATGCCCCAAGGACCACATGCAGCCTACTATATGGTTTTACCTGGCATACAGCTGATGTGCACAGTCTCCGCTTCTTTTCTGATCAACTGTAACATGTAACATGGGGCTCTACTGGGGACACTAATGTAAGGTGGGAATCTAATGAGGACACTGATGTAGGGTGGGACTCTAATGGGGACATTGATGTAAGATAATTGTCACGGTCTGGAGTCAGGCTCGGAGGCTAGTAGTTATAGTAGCGGCGCAGCACCCACCAACAAGCGGGAAAGACATTAACACAGGTCAGCCTGGCTGATGACACAGGTGCGGAGTCTAAGCACTAACCGAAATTTACTAGAGCTCCGGAAGGTGGAGATGGGCTTTGCTGTGTGTTAGTACCAGGTCGTGGTCCTCAGGATTGCCCCCACCAGGAGGTGAGCAAGCCGGGGTCCAGTAGCAGATATAGCAGGTAGGGATCAAGTGGAAGTGTAGTCGAGGAATAAGCCAAAGGTCGGTAAGGAATAGTTTCAGGTTTGGATTTAGCAGAAGCATAGTCGAGGAACAAGCCAAAGGTCGGTAACAAATAGTAGCAAAGATGTTGACGGCAGAAGGAGAGACAACCGAGATATTGGCTGGAAAAGCACAATATTCTGACAACCAGGAAGTGCAGAGACATGGCTTAAATCTGGAAGTTCATGGGAGGAGCAAAGGGTTCAAGGTTTAAGACAACTAAGATTCAAGGCAGGATAATTTAAGGATTTGTCCAGTGAACTGTCCAGGGAACTGTCCAGCATTACAGGTGGTTCAGCAAACAGATTCACCACCCAACACAGCAGAGGTCCCAGATTCAAGTCTGGGTCCTGATAATAATACTCCAATGGGGACCCTGATGTAAAGTGGGACTCTAATGGAGACTCTATGTAAGTTGAGACTTTGCTTTGTTTTACTAAAGTTCTTTTTGTTCTGAATCCTATCGTGTTGAAAACAAAAGAGATCCAACTAAAAATTATTAATTCATTTAAACTGTATTAATTCATTTGTTATTGAGCTGGTACTGTATACCACCACTCTATAACTTGAATAATTATTAATTAATAAAAAGTATTATTTTTAATCAACATTTCTCCATATATCTCAGTCCAGCCACAGGTCTACATTACCAGGAAATCTGATAAACCTGAAACAGAAGTCATCTGTATGGTGACGGGTTTTTATCCAAAACCAATTAAAGTAAGTTTGTGGAAGGGGAATAAAACGGAGGATGTGATGTCGACTGGGACTCTACCTAATGGAGATGGGACTTACCAGTTAACAGTGCAGACAACTATAAATATGGCCGAAGAGGAAAGTGTCTACTGCCAGGTGGAGCACAGCAGTTTAAAAGAACCACTAATAGTACATCTGGGTGAGTACGGCATTATGAAGTTTCGCAAGAAAGAAATTATAGAAAATCAGAGGTAATTAAAGCTGAATCCAAGAAATTCAGCCACTAGAGAGTGTAAAATCAGCTTGATCATTTGACAAAAAAAAAAAAAAAACTGGAAGCTGATTGGTTTCTATGCCGAGTTGCACCAGATTTAGCACTCTCCAGTTTTCATAAAACAACCCATATCAGTTCAGTCCAATAAGGTGCATGTCATCTCTGGGACTTATCTCTATTACTTATATGTGACAGGTTTATTGCACTCCCGGAGGATACACTCATGGAATGCCTGCAGTTTTTACAAAGTAGCTAAATTCCTGGAGTTCAGCTTTAAAGCAAAATTGTCATAAGAGAAATATGGAGGTTGTTATGATTTTCTTTAAAAATTGATATCTCTCTGGCTTCAGTAATTCTAAGTCAATTTACTAGGACCAGCATGCAAAAGCCAGAATATCTCATCTGTCTACTTGTGCAGAGTTCCTGACTCAGAAACCATTGCAGTCAAAGTATAGACATGACAGCCAGGCAACTAATATTTTCAGAAATAGAAAGAAGAAAACAGGCGCCACTGTAGTTAGCCAGAAAATTTATTGCACAAAAATACATACTGACTTACATATAAGTAAGCTCCAATCCATATCGCAGCATCTCCAGCGCACGATCCGGCCGTCCACCGGTCCGGAGGTGACGTCACAGGAAACGAGTCTCCGACCAGCTACCTGTGACGTCACCTCCGGACCGGTGGACGGCCGGATCGTGCGCTGGAGACGCTGCGATATGGATTGGAGCTTACTTATATGTAAGTCAGTATGTATTTTTGTGCAATAAATTTTCTGGCTAACTACAGTGGCGCCTGTTTTCTTCTTTCTACTTGTGCCAGCGGATTCCTCGGAGTTTCCTAGTCAGTGCTGCCTCGTACTTTGCCATTCAGGACAGTCCCCAACAAGAATTTGGAGCATCCCCTGCGCCCCTTCTACAGCGGTGGACTCCTTCCCTCTTGCCTGGTCAGAAGCGCCCAACAACCACTTTCTCTGAATATTTTCAGAAAGATAATGTAGATCAGCAAGAACAACCTCCCATTGAGAAGCTGTACTCCTTAGGGTGCTCAACCAGCATAATCAGTGGGTGCTCATAGTGCCTTCAATTATCGGTGCTGTGCAAAACCAAGATGAAGAGACGAGAAGTCACCAGCACTTTTCCAATGTTCCTTTTCACAATTTCATTGATGGAACCAACTTGACATAAATCAAGAATTGCTGCTCAGTGCTTTCCTTCAACTTCCAGTGCTGAACAGAGCAGTAAGGGAGTGAAGAAATATATACTGTATGATGCTGGGGATGGGGTGAAGGACTGAGACCCTTGGTCTAGGGCAATTACAACCAAGTGGCCAATTATGGCAGGGACAGATTTCTGAGTACACAAGAAAGTGTATCATGCAATGTGTGCCATGGTGCCTCAATGATTGTTTGCCATGATGAGAACTAGATGTTTCTAAAGGACATGGTGCATTGTGGCAAACCTTTTCACATTTTCCAGCATTAGCTTCCTTTGCAGCTCTCATTCAGTCACCTGATATCTCAGAGCCAGAAAAGAAATTGGTTCTCGAAGACTTCCTTCTGCAAGGTGCTGTGATCACTGGTCTGAACAGGAAGCATGAAGCATATACTGCCCATAACCTGATTGTGGGTCCCATTCTGAATGTCAGATTAGTGAAGTATCTCTCTTTAGGGTTACCAGCCCAATATATGTTGTTACTACTGGCCCAAGGGGGCAAATGTCTCCCCTGTCCATCACCCAGTCCTCCCCGGTACGGTGTTAAATCAAAGCTGTTGCTTTGCCCTGAATGGGAAACTCACACATTTTATGTTTAACTGTGCAAACAATGGGAGCAAAAATAGAACGGAGAAAAAGAGGAACTGAAAAATAAACACTAATGAATATCCTTCTCCATCCTTGTGTCAGAGGTTGAATCACAAAGCTACTTTTTACAGTATCCCACAAAAGTGAGTACACCCCTCACATTATTGTAAATATTTTATTATATCTTTTCATGTGACAAAACTGAAGAAATGACACTTTGCTACAATGTAAAGTAGTGAGTGTACAGATTGTATAAATTTGCTGTCCCCTCAAAATAATTCCACACACAGCCATTAATGTCTAAACTGCTGGCAACAAAAGTGAGTACACCCCTAAGTGCAAATGTCCAAATTGGGCCCAAAGTGTCAATATTTTGTGTGGCCACCATTATTTTCCAGCACTGCCTTAACCCTCTTGGGCATGGAGTTTACCAGAGCTTCACAGATTGCCACTGGAGTCCTCTTCCACTCCTCCATGACAACATCACGGAGATGGTGGATGTTAGAGACCTTGCGCTCCTCCACCTTCTGTTTGAGGATGCCCAACAGATGCTCAATAGGCAGTGGTGTAACTAGAACCTTCAGGGCCCTGATGCAAGAAACCATAGAGGGCCCCCCTGACGGGGCCCTTCCCTCCCAGCCTGATGGCGGAATGCCAGGGCCAGTCGCAAGTGCGATGTTTGTGTGGTAGTGCTGCTACTGGTGTCAGTAGTTTTTTATTTCAATTTAATTTTTCTACCATTTGCTTCATTCATTTTTTTTTTACAATATTATTATTATTTTTTTTTTTTTTTTACAATTTTGTAGGAGCTCCGTTGGGGGGGCTTTGGTGAAATGTCAGGAGTCTAAACAGACCTCTGATGCTCCACCTTTGAGACACAGCTTTCCATCTCCTTCTCTGAAGCCTCAGCTGCACAGAATAAATGGATAGGAATAGCTCTGTACAGAGCTTCCCATTCATTCACATACTGAAGCATTGTAAACACAGTTTACTATGTTTCAGTTATGAATAGACAGGGTCAATGATTGGTATGGATCACTGACTCTTCATTCAGAAAAGGCTTCATCCTGCAGCAGCCGGTGGGAGAGGGGTAACTAGCAGAGCTGTAGGGACGATATATCGAGGGCCGATATGCACTTTCCCCAGTATATCGGAATCGGCCCCGGAGGTTACCGATATTGTCGTGACGTCATTGCGTATGTTGCGCCACGCGCCTCCATGCACTGGGACAGCTTCTGTCTTCTTAGGCCACATCCCTCGTCTGGAGTCAGGGAGTCTTGGGACAGTGAGTCTACAGTGCACACAGTGTGTTAAACACAGCCGCCACATACATACACCCACCCCCAGCTGCCCGGTGACAGCCAGCCACCCACACACCCACAGGCCTGCACCAGCCAGCCACAGGCCCTGCCTGTACCAGCTAGCCAGCCACAGGCCCTGGGCCTTTACCAGCCAGACACCCACACACAGGGTGCCAGCCAGCCAGCCACCCACCAAAGGGTGCCAGCCAGCCAGCCACCACAGGGTGCCAGCCAGCCAGCCAGCCACCCACCAAAGGGTGCCAGCCAGCCAGCCACCAAAGGGTGCCAGCCAGCCAGCCACCCACCACAGGGTGCAAGGCAGTCACCCACCACAGGGTGCCAGCCAGCCACCAAAGGGTGCCAGCTAGCCACCCACCACAGGGTCCCAGCCAGCCACCCACCACAGGATGCCAGCCAGCCACCACCAGAGGGTTCAGTAACAGATTTATGTCGAAAATTGTGTTTATTTTGCAAAACTTTAAATGTTCAAAATATTGGCCCATATCGGCTGGTACGATAAGCAATGGCCAAAATATCGGTATCAGCAACAAAAAACCATTATCGTTCGATCCCTACTTTATTCCCCCTACTTCTCCTCCACAGGCAATCAGTGGCTGCAGGAGGAAAATGGAGAGATGGGTTCCTCTATGCCGGTGTTTTCCCCTCTTTCTCCAGTCAGGGTGCCCTTGAAAGTATTTTCAGTCTGGAGGCCACCCAGTCTAAGGCTTGGTTCACATTACACCGTGTTATGGAATACGTGCAAAATTGCATGTGTTCCTAACACGCAGACAAACCTGCAGGGGTGTCATTCACATATATATATATATATATATATATATATATAAACATGCACATACAGTATATAAGCACATATGTACATATATATATATTGTGGGGATTAGCTCGGTGGCGGGTATGGATGACCCCTTGGGGGGGTGCGTTTACACAGGGAGATAGCCGAGAAGTGGTTGCAAACAACAGTTTGGTTTATTCTTGCAATTTACTTCACACAAGTGCAAGCCTCAAAAACATCAAAATAAAAATAAAACACAAAATAAATCCTTGCCACTGTGGGCTACCTTCTCACATACAGGAACCTGCCTACGGAGTCTGTCTCCAACCTACTGTTGGGCAAACTTTGCTGATCCTACAGCAGACACTCAATAGTCCATGTTTTTTCTTCATACAACAAATGTCCATTGAACATGTCCCTTTTCCTCTTCACATTGAACATGTCCCTTTGCTTTTCTCTTCACATAGAACACATTCCTTTGCTTGTCTCTTCACATAGCAAACAGTGCATTTATTTCTTTTCACATAGAAATAGTCCAGACCTCACCTTGAGTAGTCTTCACACTTTTTACCCTCCTCAGCGCACATCGCTCCAGGGGGTCTTCTCCCATGCTCACACAGCATCGGGAGGCACACATCTGACTGTCCTCCTCTGCCCACACGGCGTCAGGAGGCAGCAATCCTTCGACTTCCTTTGGACAAATGATAGAGGCCTTAACTTCCTCGTTCCGAACAGCTGAAGGCCTTTCAACTTCCTTAAGCCAGTTCTGGCTACCTTTTCAGCCGACACCCTATAGTAATTGGTGAATTTTCTAAACCAGGTGGAAATGTATCTCCTGTCTGTGATTACATCCACAGATTTACCTGACTTCCTGTCACAATATATATATATATATATACATACACATATATAAGCACACACGCACACACACATATATATATATATATATATATATATATATATATATATATATATATATATATATATACCGGCAGGGCTTTTTTTCAGCGGGAACGCGGGGGAACGCAGTTCAGGCACCTCCAGCACTAAATGTATGTAATAGAAAGGGGTGCTGGGCTTGCTACAGTGTCTGTTGATGCTGGAGGATCTATTGTTACTGGAGGGGGTCTACTGTTGCTGCTGGAGGACCTATTATTTCTGGAAGGGATCTATTTTTACTGGGGGAAGGTCTATTGTTGCTTTTGGCAGATCTATTGTTGCTAGGTTTGGTCTTATGTTGCTGGGAGGGATTTTCTGTTGAGGGAACCGTTTATTGTGTCAGGCTTCTGGTGGGTCTATTGATGCTGTCTACAGGGAGATCTGTTGCTGCTGGGGGTCTATTGTTGCTGGGGGTATTTTGCTGTGGGTGGTCCATTGTTGCTAGTGGGATCTACTGTTGCTGAGGGAGTCTATTGTTTTTGGCTGCAGGGGATCTATTATACTGCTATTCTTGGTATTATTAACGCATTCTATACAAATTACCTAGTATCACAAAATAATACTTGGTTCTGTATTCTCTAAAAGGGGCAGTACTGGGAGGTAGGAAGGGGGTGGAATCAAGGAATGGAAGAAGGTAGGGGCGGAGACAAGGGTAATTTCGAAAGGGGGAGTTCCTGCACCTATTCTCTGAGAAAAAAAGTCCTGTATACCGGTGTATGTATGTATATATATATATATATATATATATATATATATATATATATATATATATAGAGAGAGAGAGAGAGAGAGAGAGAGAGAGAGAGAGAGATACATACACATATATAAAAGCATACACATATATATAAACACACACATATATATAAACACACACATGTACACATACATGCGCGCACGCACACACATACATGCACACACAAACACACAGACCCTTCCGAATGGTTCCGCACTAACTACATAACCCTTTTAAACTCTATCAGACAAGATCTCCACAACTGGAAGCATTTGGCCACTTTTTGGTTGGGTAGAATAAACATATTCAAAATAAACATCTTGCCTAGAGTGCTTTTTCTTTTTCAAATGATTCCTTTCAATATACCTCCTGGTTTTATTAAAATACTGATGTCTCTAACCCTCAAAATATGTATGGTATCGTTCTCATCCTCGTATCTCCCTTTCCATACTCACCAGACTAAAATCAGATAGAAGACTAGCCCTCTCTGACTCTAAAAAATATTTTCATGCAATTGTGCTGGATAGAATCGCAGCTTGGAAACATCACCTGACTACCAAGCTCTGGGTCCATCTAGAATATAAAATGAGTGATTCAGATCTATTTTCCCAGATTTGGGTACCTCACAGGTTCAGAAGTCTATCACCCTGTACTTCCCCACTGACCAGATCCACTCCTGCTGTATGGGACGCCATGCACAGATCCTATGGTTGGTCATACAACTCACCGCTTATGCCTCTGTTGGGACCCTCTTCCTTCCTGGACAACAAGATCCTAAATTCCGCACTCTTCTTCACCATGTGACGACGGAGCAGGGCCTGGTAGCCCCTTAACAGGATTGTTCACTGAACCAATTTTTTCAAAACTATACCTCATCCCTTACAATCCTTGACTGACCTCACCCCAGTGGAGGCTATATTGAATACCAACCAGCCTCTCCAGAAAATGATCTCCCAATTTTTCAAAATATTGAAGGGCATGGACTCGGCTAATACCCCACCCTTTTTAAAATTGTGGGGAAAGGATTTACAACTCCAGTTATCAGAAGATCAGAAGTCAAAGATACTTTGTCTGTCTTACACTTCCTCTAAAATCACTGAGGTCAACTATAAACTGTTAACAAGATGGCACCACACACCTGCAAAGCTACATCGGATGTTTCCGGAAACTTCAAATCTATGTTGGAGAGGATGTGGGAAGATAGCCACGCACGCTCACATATGGTGGTCCTGTCCTCTCATAAGACCTTTTTGGACCACAATTTTAAAACATGTCGAGTCTATCCAGGGCTACCCAGTCAAGAATGACCCCTGGGAAGTATTGTTTCATTGTTTAGGGGGACCAACAAGCCCATATCGACGATATATTACTCCGCATTTACTAAATGTTGCTAAATCCCTTATCCCTCGATATTGGAAACAGCCTATAGTGCCTACGGTTCAACAATGGCTACAGGTGGTAGATCACATCTACCGTATGGAAGATATGACTCTCAAATATAGGGATTTGTCATCTAGATCACATAAGACATGGGCCTGTTGGTTATCCTTTACCCACTAATCTGCCTATGCTGAAGTAATGTCTCCAAATATGATAATGTTTACTCATAAGTAAATCCTACAAAAAGTATTGTTTCAGGAGCAGGTACCCCCTTCCTTCTCTCTCTCACCCCCATTTCCTCTTTCCCCCTCTTTTCTTTATCTTTTCTCTCTATCTCTCTTTATTCATCAAACTTTTATACACAACCCAATGCTCTGCAGTATTTATGCCAACAGATGTATATCTACTTGAACGTTTAGACTTGTTATGTACACATGATTTAACTCTTGTAATCCTTATTTATTCGGCAATTATTTCGCTTTTTACTGCTGTTCGATCATTGTGAAGTTCTTTTAAAATTCTTTCAATAAAAATGTATTGAAAAAAAAATAAAATACCAATTATTATGGCCAATCATACGTATAACTTAGTGATGTGACACTTGAAGTAAAAAAGTGAGTGGGTGTATGGGTCCCCTTAGTACTGATCTTAGCACATAAAGGTTCCTATTCCTACCATGTAATATCTTTCTTTTTCCATTTTTTACTCTTACGGTCATTTTTTTACCTGGCTATTTTTATTTCATTTTATTTGTTTTTGATTTGTCCTTGGTTTGTATAGATTATTTGCTTTTGACACTAACATTAAGCATATCAGCATTAGATTTTTTTTTTTAAATGATGCAAATGGAGCAAAAAAGTTACAATGTTGCAGTAATTCTAAGAATAGAGAGAGTAACATTAACCACTTAAGCCCCGGAAGATTTTACCCCCTTCCTGACCAGGGCCTATTTTGCGATTCGGCACTGCGTGAATTTAACGGACAATTGCGTGGTCGTGTGACGCTGTACCTAAACGAATTTGGCGTCCTTTTTTTCCCACAAACAGAGCTTTCTTTTGGTGGTATTTGATCACCTGTGTGATTTTTTGATCATGCGCTATAAACAAAAAAGGAGCGTCAATTTTGCAAAAATAACAATATTTTTCACATTTTTTTATACAAAATTCCCCCCCAAAAAAATGTAAAAATCAAAATTTTTTAACATTTTAGGCCAATTATTTTTTTTACCATATGTTTGGTAAAAAAAAATCGCAAAAAGCGTATTTTGATTGGTTTGCGCAAAAGTTATTGCGTTTACTAACTAAGGGAAAGATTTTGTCATTTTTGTTGTTTTTTTTTAACGCGTAATGGCGGCGATCTGCAATTTTTTTTGCGGGACTGCGACATTGGGGCGGACAGATCGGACCCTTGACTGACATTTTTGACACTTTTGGGGTTACCAGTGACATTACTACAGTAATCAGTGCTATACATATGCACTGTTACTGTAAAAATGACACTGGCAGTGAAGGGGTTAACTTTTTCTTTAAAGGGAGGGGTTAAATGTGTCCCTAGGGGCCTGTTTCTAACTGTGATTGGCTGTGGCTTGATGTGTAAGAACAGTGATCAGCGGTCCTACATAGTAGAACCGTTTGATCACCATTCTTACACAGGGGAGACTGACAGGTGGCTTTGTTTACACTAGCCGCCTGCGTTTCTCCCGCAGTCACGGACGATCGCGAGTGGCCGGGCGGACATGGGGTCCGCCGAGCACATGCGTGGGGGGGTCCGTGACTGAGCGGGAGCGCGCATCCGGCGGCGCGCTCTCGCTCCCAAAACCCTTACAGGCTAGCGACGTAGCCCTACGTCGCTTTGCCTGTGAGGGGGCTGACAGCCGACGTAAATAGTCGTGCAGCAGTCGGCAAGTGGTTAAGTCCTGGTTCACACTACCGTGACTTGTCAGGCGACCAGGTTGCCTGACAAGTCGCGGTCCATTCAGTGCTATGGGAACTGTTCTAATAGGAGCGACTCAAGTCGCTCCGACTTAGAAAATAGTTCCTGCACTACTTCGGGGCGACATCGGAGCGACTTGTATTGACTTCCATTATGTGAAGTCTGTGCAAGTTGCGCCGAAGTCGCTGTGCACGGCGACTTCATTAGTCGCCCCCGAAGTCGGATCGCCATAGTGTGAACCGACACTAAACAATGGAGGAGTTTGGAGGTGCCCAGGTGAGCAGGATCTCATGAGAGCACTATGAAGATGTATACAATAAGGATCAATAAAGTAGGAGTAAGAGGAAGGTGCTAATAAAGAATTCCTATTTTATAGGAGAACGAGGTTAGGTAATTGAGAATATAAACCAAATAGAAAATGCAATCTCCATATTTCCTGCTGTCAGGATATAACAGGTGGCAGACAAGGGGGATTTTATAAAAAATAATATAGGAGTGAAGTGTGAATGATATCATAGATAGAGAGTCCAAAGAAAGAGGTTGGGCTCTAGGATCTAGGAGCCAAGGATGCCAGCTAAATAGGAATTTGGGTTTTACTAAATAAGTTTTACTGAATAGGTATTCATAAAAGAAATGGTCATTGAGTATAGCAACCAGTTCAGAGATGGACGGGGATATCGGATTTTTCCATTGCCTAGAAATGGATAAGCGAGCCACTATAAAGGGGTTAAGAAAGTGTGAGAGTGGGGTGGCCACTATTTAATTCCAACACCAAGAAGGGTGATTTTGGGGTCCAGGGAGCAGGATATATGTGTGACTGCTGTTCTAAAATGAAAAACTTGTTTCCAGGGCAGCAGCAGCATTAGATTTTTATTAGTTAATCTAATACGTTATAGATTTGTGTTGGTGTATCACATTTTTAGCCTGATACTATCACTGTCAAATGTATAACATTTTTAGCTTTCTATACAATGAGAACAAGTTGGAACCATTGTTGGGTATAATGGTTGCTGTCACTGGAAAAAAAGCAAGGGAAATGTAATGATCAGCCTTTCTAATGGTTTATGCTCAGCACTGAAGTTCAGGTCTCTGCTGTGCACTCCTGCCCTCATTAGTGGCCTTTAAAGTGATTCCATATTTACTCCTAAACCATTTTTAGGCTGGTCATAAATGGGTCAAATTCTGAAAAAATTTCTTTAGAAAATATTAACTAAGAATTTTTTTTTTTTTTAATTTCGCACTGGCCCCATCAGTGGGCTGCAGCAACAATTTTCATGTGGCCATTGAAATTGAGTATCGGGAATGTTGGAGTTTGTTTTTTTTTTTTAAAACAAATGATTTGCTAATCAATGATGGGAGAATTGTGTGAGAAATATAATCAAAAAAGAAATGCACCTGAGCGCAAGAAAATAAAATTCCCAGAAAGAAAAGAAGACTCCTGGCTATGAAAATTATTTTCTGTAGCAGCATGTGGTGAAATTGAAGGCTTGATTTGTTCAAATTTCGAAATCAATGGTGGCATAATCAGATCCCAAAATGCACAACATGTCTGATTTTTTAAAGAAAATTTGTTAGGGAATTTGACCCATGTGAATTTGCCCAATCAGAGTGCAGTGTAAGCTGGTTGTTAAGGAACAGGGCCAGAAAGCCGGACGCCGCGTCCTAAACAACCGATGAGTCATCAGATGTCAATGGGTTTCCCGCTAACAGTTGAATAATAAAAAAAAAATTCCGGTAAAAAAAAAATAAAGAAAAAAAAATGGCATGCCCCCCCCCCTCCCCAGTCCATACCAGGCCCTTCAGGTATGGATTTTAAGGGGAACCCCACGCCAAAATGAAAAAAAAAACAAAACACGTGGGGTCTCCCAAAATCCATACCAGATCTGAGCATGCATCCTGGCAGGTCAGGAAAAGGGGTCAGGGGGGACGAGGGAGCGGCCCCCTCTCCTCCTGAACCATACCAGGCCACATGCCCTCAACATAGAGAGGGGGGTGGGTGCTTTGTTGATGGGGACAAGGGCCTCTTCCTGACAACCCTGGGCTGTGGTTGTTGGGGTCTGCGGGTGGGGGGCTTATCGGAATATGGAAGCTCCCTTTCACAAGGGGGCCCCCAGAGCCCACCCCCCCCTACGTGAATGAGTATCGGGTACTTCATACCCATACCCATTCACCAAAAGAAGTGTAAAAAAGTAAGAAACACAGGAAACTGTTTTTTATTAAATCCTTTAATAAAAAAGGAAAAAAGTGTCCCTCGATGTAAATCCATCATCAAACACGACGCCTGTCAAACCTGAAAAATAGAAAAAAAAGAAACCTCTTCTGCCTCCTGGAAGGCCTTCCGCCGACTGCTGTCTGTTCGCTTTGACAGTTCATATATAGGCAAGGGGTGGGGCCACCCAGTCATTTTTTTTTTTTTTGGGGGGGGGGTCCCGCAGGCGTCGTGATTGATGATGGATTGACATCGGGGGAACACTTTTTTTTTTCTTTTTTAATAAAGGATTTGTCAGAAACTGTTTTCTGTGTTTCTTTCTTTTTGACACTTTTTTTGGTGAATGGGTATGGGTAAGATGTACCTAATACCCATTCACATAAGGGAGAGGGCAGGATCTGGGGGCCCCCTTGTTAAAGGGGGCTTTCAGATCTTGATAAGCCCCCCACCCACAGACCATGACAACCACAGTCCAGGGTTGTTGGGAAGAGGCCCTTTTCCCCCATAAACATGGGGACAAGATGCTTTTGGGTGGGGGGCGCAGAGCCCCCCCCCCCCTGCCCCAAAGCACCCACCCCCCTATGTTGAGGGCATGTGGCCTGGTATGGTTCAGGAGGGGGGTCTAGTATGGATTTTGGGTGGGACCAAGTGCCTTTATTTTATTACATTTTGGCACGGGGCTCCCCATAAAATTCATACCAGATCCGAAGAGCCTGGTATGGACTGGAGGGGACCCCATGTTGTTTTCTTTTTTTTATAGCCGGGTGTCGGCAATTGTAACCTCGTTTCATTTTAAATAGGATTTTTTTAATTAGAAATGTCATTTTTGCTGTAGCATATTCTGTATATACTACAAATGCGCCACTTTACAGGCTCATTAAGGGGACCCCAAAGCACTATATTTAAAGGAATTTTTCATTTTCATTGTTGCACTTTAAGCATCATTAAAATCACTGCTCCTGAAAAAACTATAGTTTTAAAAAAAAAATGTGTCTCCCAGGGCAGTACCCACACCCCCAGACCCATTTTATGGCCAATTACTTGCATATAAGCCTTCAAAATGGGCACTTTTGATTTTTATTATTCGGCTCCTTTAGACTTCAGTGGGGTTCGCCGCTTGGTTTAGAAAATTTCCCCTGTTCGGCAGTTCTGCTGCTATCTGAACAGGGGGCTGTTCGGCCCATCCCTGGTTGTCACCCTATAACAGGAAATGCCTGATTGCAGACCTTCATGGCAGGATCACCAGGTATTATAAACAAAGCTTCAAATTTAAAAATATTCAAACTGACTTTTGAAATTACATGAATATTTTAATGTTCATATGAGGTTTTAGTATTTGGGTTTGCAATTGCTTGAAGAGGACTTCATATAATATTTCCTATTTAGATGTAGCAGTTTTTTTTTACCCCAGGATTGCATATTAATATTAGTCTAATTTTATCACATCTGCAGAAAAGATTCATCACACCCAGATTGGACTGGTTGTAGGAATAATAGTTGCTGTCATTGTGTGTGCGATCGGGCTGGCATCCTTTGTAAAGCTGTATAAAAAGCAGAGGTAAGATATTATCTTTGAGCAATATAAATGTAGGATGATGCAAGTTTACAGAAAAACATTCCATGAAATCTACATTCAATACATGGGAAGCCTAGATTTCACAAGATCTCCCTTAATTAAATTGTATTAAATATATTTTTATGTGGAAATTGCATTTTTCAATCTGATACATTTCTGTAGTTCATAAGGATTTTTTCATTGCTTTTAACAAGAATTTCTGCATTTGTCTATACTACTATAATTTCTTTTTTTAATCCTCTGAATGGTTATTTTAGATTATGCACAAATGTTGCTTAATCATGGTGTCATGGAACACACCCTAGCATTTCTAGCTACACTGGTAGAGCTGGTAGAGCCCATTTACTTTTGTAGCACCACTCCTGCATGGGGTAAAAGAGTGGACAGCAGGGAGAGGGCTATCATCTACCCTGGGGTGGCCCTATGGCCGCAGTAGAGAGTGACAAGCGACAACGAAGGGTGCCAGTCACTTTGTTGCTTCAGGTTCACAGGGATAGAGGGTTAGGGTTAAGTCTCCAATAGCAACCAATGCTTCCAGACTCCATCAGTCCAAGGGAGTGCCAGGCTCCTCTGAGAGCAGACACCAATACCCCTCCAGCAGGACATCGTTCAGAGCCATACCCTCCTTGACCAAGCAGGGTAACTTGAAGAATTCTGTGATAGCCCCGTAGGGCTTATACCTACAGAGCAAAAACACTGTAAACACCCCCCCCCAGGCTGCAGCCCAGGGAAGGAGAGCCCATCAGGCCACTCCCCAAGTGTTTATAGCCTTCCCCAGCATGTTTCACAGGACTAAACCTCCTAGCGGTAGCCAGAGTGGACATAAAGGCTTAATAGCACAAAATATCCTACTGTCCCATAGCTATTGCCCCAAATGCCCGTCACACCCAGTGGCGGCAGTGGAGAACCGCAGCAATCCTAAACACAGGGGAGAAAACAAATTAGAAAAAAACTACAAATTGTCCCAGGCAAACTACTATCCAGAAAAGATAAACTTACTAGACACCACTGAAATACAGGGTGGCTACACTTAAATCCAATATCTACGATGTAATGAAATGTATTAACCACTTGCTGACTGCCCACAGTACATTTATTGTGGGCAGCCGGCACAGGCAGGCTGGATCACGTACAAGTACGCCATCCAGCCTGTTCCAGATTAGGGGCATGGATTGCGGATCCTTCAGCGGCTGGGGGGTCATGTGATCGCTATGTGATCATATGTATACAATGTCTACAGAGCTGTTATGAATACATTTCATTCATAACAGTTGTGTTTCCTGCAAAGTGAGTCTATGATTGGCCCATAGCTATCATATAGTACCTGGGCCAATTACAGCACCCTGTACCATGTGATTAACAGAAGCCAATCACAGATCACTAGTCATTACAGTTGTCATGAATGTACCTCATTCATGACAGTTGAAAACACCCCCACCCCCAGAGTAATACAGTGTTACTGTGGTGAAACTGAACTACTCTGATGAAAGTATGTAAAAGAAAATAGTAAAAAAATGTAAAAAAAAAGTTAAAAGAAAATAAAATGTTTAAAATATTATTTATTTTTTTTTTCTTTTTACATATGGTCACCAGTCGGTATCCCTGATCACCGCCACAACAAAATATGGTGCACTGGTAACAGTATGTAAGAAAATGTGAAAAAAAATATATATTTTTTTCATTTTCCGAAAAAATTGGGACAAAAAATTGCAACTTCAAAAAACTCACCATGCCTCTTATTGTCTACTTTCCAAAAAGGGGTAATTTAGGGTCTATTTGTACTGTCCTGGCATTATAAGAGCCTGAAGAAATGAAATAGACTGTGATCAATTTTTTAAATATATATAGGTATACTGTATACCATAGTTTGTAGATGCTATAAGTTTAACGCAAACCAATTAATATACACTCATTGGGATTTTTTTTTTTTACCAAAGAAATAGCAGAATACATTTTGGCCTAAATTTATGACAAATTTTGTTTTTATTTGATATGTTTTAACAGAAAGAAGAAATTATTGAATTTTTTGTTTAAATTTTTTGGTGTTTTTTCATTTAATATAGCAAAAAAATAAAAAACCCAGTGGTGATTAAATACCACCAAAAGAAAGCGCTATTTGTGTGAAAAAAAATTATATAAATTTAATTTTCCTACAGTGTTGCATGATGATGCAATTGCCAGCTAAAATAGCACAGTGCTGAATAGCAGAAAGAAAGTCCTGGTCATGAAGGGGGTAAAACTTTTCAGAGCTCAGGTTGTTAAGGAAGATCCAAAAACATGACAGGAAGTTTCAGAGTTCCTATTCCTACTTCCTATTCAAATTACGTAATTCAATTACCATGGAACCATTGGGTCTGGGACAGATGTTTATTGTTCAAGTAAATCCAGCATAATGAGAAGTGCATAGACTTGTGCATTAGGGAAACAAAACAACTGCTCAACATATACTGTACTTGGCTAGAATTATTGCTCTCGCTCTAACGATCGCAGCGACGGCTCCAGTAAGCAGGGAAAAATGACCGGGGAGTGGCGGGAGGGGGGTGGTCACCTCTCCCGACACCCATAAAAGTGATCCAGCACTTTTATGTGAAAGAGGACCGCCAGCCGCATAGAAAAATACCGGGGTTATGGCAGCTATCTGCTGCCATAACACCACTGCGGTGGGAGGTCCGGAAGTGGGTAAGCACTATCTTTGTAATAGATTCACAAGACAATAAATGCAAACATATTCAAAAACATATTTTACTATTGCAAACATAATTCCCTTGTTCAGAGTAGGCTGCTAGGTAAATTTAGTTTGGCTTCTCTCTAAGCAGTGGTGCATGGGGTTGATTGCTTAGGGCTGTTCAGTTTTTCACAGGCTGCTGTTCTGCTACTTTCCCTGTCTGGAGACTTCTAGAAGTATAGTGGGAAGAAGAGCAGGACAGGTAGCCAGAATGTTTAACCAGTTCTGGACTGGAAGGATTTGCCCCCTTAACCACTTGCCTACTGGGCACTTCAACCCCCTTCCTGCCCAGGCCAATTCTCAGCTTTCAGCGCTGTTGCACTTTAAATGTAAATTGCATGTCATGCAACACTGTATCCAAATTAATTATTTTTTTTTTTTTTTAAATAGAGCTTTCTTTTGGTGGTATTTAATGATTACTGGGGTTTTTATTTTTTGCTGAACAAACCAAAAAAGACCAAAAATTTTGGGGAAAAAACTAAAACAAAATAGTTTTTATAGTTTGTCATAAAATTTTGCAATCAGGTAATTTTTCTCCTTCATTGATGTGCGCCGATGAGGCAGCACTGATGGGCCCTGATAGGCATTGATAGGCTGCACTGATGGGCACTGATGGATACTGATAGGCTGCACTGATGGGAACTCATAAGGCGGCACTGATGGGTGGCACTGATGGGCGGCACTAAACGGTGGCACTGAAGGGCACTGGTAGTTGGAACTAAAGGGCAATAATAGGCAGCACTCATGGGCACTGATAAGGCAGCACTGATAAGGCGGCACTGGTGGGCACTGATGGGTGGCACTGATGGGTGGCACTAAAAGGCAGCACTGAAGGGCACTGGTAGTTGGAACTGAAGGGCAATAATAGGCGGCACTGATGGGCACTACTAGGTGGCACTGATGGGCACTGATAGGTGGCACTGATGGGTGGAACTGATGGGCAATGAT
Source organism: Pelophylax lessonae (assembly GCF_965119305.1). NCBI lineage: Eukaryota > Metazoa > Chordata > Amphibia > Anura > Ranidae > Pelophylax > Pelophylax lessonae. The sequence goes on from NC_138774.1 coordinate 48,564,330, forward strand.
AGGCACTAGTAAGTGACACTTATGGGCAGCATTCATGCTGGGGCACTGGTGGGCACTGGTAGGTGACGATGTGGGCACTGCTGGGCACTGGTGGGTGGCACTGGTATGTGGTGCTGGGAAGCACTGGTAGATGGCGCTGGTGGGCACTGGTAGGTGGCACTGGTGGGCACGGCGATCGACATTTTTTTCTCCTTACACTGACAGCGTGAGGAGAAAAAAAACAGGTGATCGCCGGCTGCTTTTTACATCACATGACATGATCAGCTGTCAATGGCTGACAGCTGATCACGTGGAAAGGGGACGGAACTGCCCCTTACTCCAATCTGTGATCAGCCAAGCCTCATGAACTCGCTAAAAACAGAGCAAGCCGCACACGCTCCGCAGGGAGCACGCAGGCAGCGCATGCATGGGAGAACATACATGGACGCCCTCCCGGCAATTAAGGTCCACGCTGTAGCCGTCTTTCGGAAGGAAAGAGGTTAATGACCAGGCCATTTTTTGCAATTCGGCACTGCGTTACTTTAACGGAAAATTGCGCGGTCCTGCAACACTGTACCAAAATAAAATTGATGTCCTTTTTTCCCACAAATAGAGCTTTCTTTTGGTGGTATTTGACCACCTTTGCGGTTTTTATTTTTTGCGCTATAAACAAAAAAAGAGAGTCAATTCTGAAAAAAAAAATGTTTTTTAAATTCTGCTATATAACATTACATTACCCAAAAAAATGTAAAAATCAAATTTTTTAATCTTTTTAGGCCAACTTCTGTATTCTGCTACATATTTTTGTTAAAAAAAAAATCACAGTAAGCGATAATAAAAAGTAATTTTTATTTATTTTTTATTTTTTTTACTAGTAATGGAGGCGATCAGAAATTTTTAGGGGGACTGCGACATTGCGGCAGACAGATCAGACCCCTAACTGACCTATTTGACACTTTTGGGGGGACCATGATTCTTCTTGCTACATTTGGATTACTTTCGCAATAGTGGAACATGTTTTGGAATATGTTTGCATTCATTGTGTCGTGAATCTATTATAAGGGTAATCATTATCCTTCCAGGTGCAGGTGCTGAGTCATAGCCAGGCTTTTACATTTTTACTTAGTTGATTATGTGAGTCAAATACCAGCGACTCCTCTGCCTATTTTTTGTATAATTTTTCCTTTTGTTTTTGTTATTCTATAGGGACCTTAAGAGTCCATTCACACTGCCACGACTTGTGAGGCGACTTGTGTGCCCTCAAGTCGCCCCAAGTCACTTGACATAACAAAAGCAATGTTAATCAATGAGTGCCGTCTTAATTGGCACTACTGAAGTCGCTCCGACTTCAGAAAAGGGTCCTGTACTACTTTGAGGCGACTTGTATCCGACTTGTCCCATAGACTTCAATGGGAGTCGCCTCCTTATCTTATTTGAAGCGACTTGTGATCCGACTTTCCATGAAGAAGAAGGAAATGTATTAGCCAGGCATTCCCCACATTCCCCACTGGACTCCAGAACCAGAAAAAAAAAGATAATTTTTCTTAGAATTTTTAGTAGCACAGGGATAGGGCTCCGCTCCTTTTACACCTGTGCGTTTTTGTTGTTGGCTTTTATTTTTTGGGCGTTTTATTTATTAGCCAGGCATTCCCCACATTCCCCAAATACAAAGTCGTACAAAGTCGTCTATCATACAAGTCGGGCTGAATACGCGCAAAGTCGCGCTGAAGTCGCGCTGAAAGTCGCGCTAACAAGTCACTCCTTAAGAGGCGACTTAGAGGTCGCGGCAGTGTGAACCGGCTCTGAGGACTCTTATTTTGAAGTGGTACCATTCTTTTGCACCAGACTTACAGCAGAGCAGATCTGAAGATCATAATTACACATACCTTTGTAGAATATTATCTCGTGGTAGTACAGAATAGAGAATCCAATGTTTGCTTTTTATAGTCTCTCCAGCATCCTTGCAATGTTTTTGTTTTGTTCTAGCACGATTCATTTAACTATTAAGTGAAATATTTTAACCCATGTTGTTTTTGCATTAAACAGAAGATACACATTCATCAATGGACTGACTATGAATTGACTCTCCTGTAGAAGAGATGGGAAAACTTGGTGAACTTTTCCAGACAACAGCAAAATCCATAACCTATTTCACAGCAATAAACTAGATCATCTCACATGCAAAAATGTTGCACTGATTTTTGTTAATAAAGGTATTTTGCTTCTATATGCTGTGGCTTTTTATTTTTCCCTCTGTCCAAATTATGGCTGTTTTCTAATAAATTTTATGTTTGATGATCCCATATGTATGCAGGTTGAACTGTATTTGGTTATAGAGAGTTAGTGGCTGGCCTAGGCTGAGGGAAGGGGTTAACTTGTGAAGTTCTATTCCCGGGCTTTTTGGTCCTAGCCAGCCCACCTGAGATATAAAAAGGGAAAAGGATGACGTCCACACGGCAGCGGCTCTTCTGGGGAATTTTCGGCTTAATTAGATCTTCCTAGTTGTCGGTGCATGGATTGAAGACCATGGGACTTTTGGAGACAGCCAAGTCATTGACAATGCAATAATGGACTCTCCCCTCACAAAGGTTTGCCTGGGAAGGCACACTGCTATAGTTAGAGTTGAGGGGAAGAAATTGTTATTATTGAACTGTTATGCCACACCTCTTCATTAGAGCATATGAATCATTATGAACTGTTATAAAGGCCTAAAGTTATTCAAAGGGGTGCACATTGGGTCTGGCGTATCAAAGAACCAAGGTCTGCAAACGTACTACAGGGTATGAAGTACACCATTAACATAGGGGATAACTCGGCAAGACAAGAGGAGGAGTACAGTTGCAAAGAGTAACCAAGTATAAGTAACCACTTTCAAGACACCAATCAACCCTTCATTGTCAGGAATACCACTAGCAGGCATCCAGCAAGGGTGATCAGATCAGTTGGCTGCACTTAACGAATCAGGACCCAGACTGAATAAGGTTAAAATAAGTTTATTAAACCAAATGACACACTCCAATGCCAACACCGGTAAACCTTAAACAAGTAAGTGAAAATAAATGTGACAGTGCTAAACCAATATAATAACCTAACTTATTATATAAAAAATGGAGGGAGCACACATGAACAAGACAGGACAGGGACTGGAGACAAGGGGAGCAGGGTGCATCGTACAGGGAGCAGGTCTCAGGATCAGGGTACAAGGATCAGGAACAGATCAGGCTCAGAAAGGGGACATGGCTTGCAGGAAGAATACTGAAGCCCTAAACGTCAATGAAGGGTGGACTTATATACCCCTAGCAGTCCACATCAGGTGCAGCCTAATTCCTTGTATAGACCAACTCCTGGGAGACACTCACTGGTGGCCACTGGAACTACACCCTAGGTACCTTCCCCAGCTTGTCCTTCTGCCACAAGAATCTTTAGATTAAAGGTGTGAATTGATGAGGCATGGTCCACATTGCTAAAATCTCTAGTCAATGTTGTAGTCTCTACAAAGTAGATTTATACTATTCAAAGTAGGGGTGGCACAGTGCTTACCAGCTGTCTCCTCTTGCCTAATGGAGGCCAAGAACTCATAGAGATCTTGGATATCTTTCCCCAACATGGATAAGTAGAGAGAATTGCAACATTGCCTCTTACTGTAAGTAACACAGCCCCTTAGGCAGTTGTTACTCAAATTTCTTTCACTTCCTGATTATGTTCTATAGCTTTCTGCAAGATTGATGTGAATGTACCATAAGCCATCTGATCTAACTAGATCTTTCAGTGCCCATTTTAGAGATCCTACATGACTCCCAGAGATAAACGTTTCACCCAGGATGATTCTGCTGCACTCAGGCCCATCTTTAGTCTCAAGACATTTCCAAATATCATGTTGATGAGTAAAGAATTTCTTCTACAGCTCTGCCACAGAGGTACCTTCACCATACAGGCTTTCTAGCCTTGTTACCGCCACATTCAACCTAATACATTTTTTTCTAGAAAAACTAACACAGCCCTTCTAGATCTGCCCTCCAGAGAATTAATGATCAGATCAAGGAAATGTGCAGCATGTACTTGATACACGTGAGAGGAGCTTCTCATTTGTTCACTTCAATTCAATTAATACCATTAAATTCTGGAATTACCACCAAGACAAACCTTTACTGGCACCATCACTGCTTTCCCAGAGGTACCCACTAAAGTAAAGCATTGTTATGAAATCCTGCCGACTACGTCAAATATGTCAGATATAATAATTCTATCATGGGGTAGCAAAAAAGAATACACATGCAGGTCCTTTTCCAATTAACTTTTTATCCAATGGCCAGCCTATGCAACACTTCAAGTATTAAGCTTTAAAGGTAACATTTTGAAGCAGTAAGGTCGTTTTTACAGAACAGTGGGACTTACCAGTGGTTGCCCCCCTTAAAAGAGGAGTGTGGTTAAAGCTATTTTGGACCTTCTTCTATGGATCACAGGAGCGCAGTTCATTCTGCACTCTTTTGACCCATTTTCAGCTGACAATGGGCTAAAATCTGCTGTGGGCTGACATCACTCAGCCTGTCCAGGCTCTGCAAAAAGCCCACCCATATGGTCGGGATCTTCCCAGAATGCTGCTATGAACCTAAGCCAGCTATTCCCATCCCCTCCACAGCCCAGTGCCCTGGACAGTAATCGTCTCTCTGCTAACTGAAGACTGAGAATCAAGCAATCAGTGGTCTTTAAATGCTCAGTCTTAGAAGCAGTGGTGGGGGGGGGGGGGGGGACAGATGCAGCATCAGGCCGATATTGCATTCACCCAGGTGTTTTTTTTTTTTTTTTTTAAAAAACCCCATATATTTTTCTTTTAAACTTCCAATTTCTTCTGGTACTACACATCACTATGTACGGCTCACAGATCCCAGTAATATATTTCAGGACTCCCAAGAGAAACACAAAGGATTGTTTTTTTTTTCCAAAATAATCCTTGATAATTGTTAGGTTAAAATCTTAAGGTCTTGCAGATAGCTTTCAGATTAGAGGATATTTTTGGAAGTGGGCTCATGCTCACATTTAGGTTTAGAGTCTAGGTTTACATCAGTTCATAAAGTTTTCTATGCTCCCCCATGCTGCTGCAGCTGCTTGCCAGTTGCTACAGTTTTGCCTAAATATCTGTCATGCATCTACAGTGGCATGGGGGAGCAGTGGCGTAGCGTGGGGGGTGCTGGGGGGGCCAGCCGCACCGGGCGCAAAATCTGGGGGGGCGCATCCTGCGGCCGCCACTGCCATTTAGGAGCCCACTCGCTCAGCCATCTGCTCAGCCATCCTGAACGGCGGGCGGCGGGAGGCTAATATCAGAGCCAGTACAGCTCCGGATGGAGGGCGGGACTTCAAGTTAACCCGCAGGTGATTGGTTGCTAGCAACCAATCACAAGCTGGTTACCTAGAAAAGTTGTGCAGATCCGCCCTCCTTCCAGAGCTGCCCTGCTTCTGATGTTAGCTTCATGCTTGCTGCCGTCCATGCGGAGCTATCCAGCTGCTGCCTGCTCTGTGAGTATCGTGGAGGAAGCTGTGAAGGGGGAGCAGAGGACAGGGAGCTGAAGATGGGGGGAGGGCTGAGGACAGGAATCTAAAGATGGGGGGGGGCTGAGGACAGGAATCTGAAGATGGGGGGGGGACTGAGAACAGGAATCTGGAGATGGGGGGGGGGGCTGAGAACAGGGATCTGGAGATGGGGGGGGGGGTGGTGTGAGAACAGGAATAATCTGAAGATGGGGGGGGGGGGGCTGAGGATAGGAATCTGAAGATGGGGGGGCTGAGGACAGGAATCTGAAGATGGGGGGGGGCGAAGGGCTGAGGACAGGAATCTGAAGATGGGGGAGGGGCGGAGGGCTGAGAACAGGAATCTGAAGATGGGGTAAAGCTGAGGACAGGAATGTAGGGGTAGTGGGGGACAGGAATGTAGGGGTAGTGGGGGACAGGAATGTAGGGGTAGTGGGGAACAGGAATGTAGGGGTAGTGGGGGACAGGAATGTAAAGGGGTACTTGGGGACAGGAATGTAAAGGGGTACTGGGGATGAGGACAGGAATGTAAAGGGGTACTGGGGGACAGGAATGTAAAAGGGTAATGGGGATGAGGACAGGAATGTGAAGGGGTACTGGGGGACAGGAATGTAAAGGGGTACTGGGGGACAGGAATGTAAAAGGGTACTGGGGGACAGGAATGTAAAGGGGTACTGGGGATGAAGACAGGAATGTAAAGGGGTACTGGAGATGAGGACAGGAATGTAAAGGGGTACTGGGGATGAGCACAGGAATGTTAAGGGGTACTGGGGGACAGGAATATAAAAGGGTAATGGGGGTGAGGACAGGAATGTGAAGGGGTACTGGGGATGAGGACAGGGATGTAAAGGGGTAGTGGGGGACATGAATGTAAAGGGGTAGTAAAGGGGTAGTGGGGGACAGGAATGTAAAGGGGTAGTGGGGGACAGGAATGTAACAGGGTAGAGAAGGGGTAGGGGGGACAGGAATTTAAAGTGGTACTGGGGAGACAGAAATGTAAAGGGGTAGTGGGGGAAAGGAATGTAAAGGGGTAGTGGGGGAAAGGAATGTAAAGGGTGAGTGAAGGGGCAGTGGGGGACAGGAATGTAAAGGGGTAGTGGGGGACAGAATTGTAAAGGGGTAGTTGGGATGAGGACAGGAATGTAGAGGGGTACTGGGGATGAGGAGAGGAATGTAAAGGGGTAGTGGATGAGGACAGGAATGTAAAGGGGTAGGGGATGAGAACGGGAATGTAAAGGGGTACTGGGGATGAGGAGATCAATGTAAAGGGGTACTGGGGATGAGGACAGGAATGTAAAGGGGTACTGGGGATGAGGACAGGAATGTAAAGGGGTACTGGGGATGAGGACAGGAATGAAAAGGGGTAGTGGATGAGGACAGGAATGTTAAGGGGTAGGGGATGAGGACAGTTATGTAAAGGGGCAGTGGATGAAGACAGGAATGTAAAGGGGTACTGGGGCTGAGGACAGGAATGTAAAGGGGTACTGGGGCTGAGGACAGGAATGTAAAGGGGTACTGGGGATGAGGACAGGAATGTAAAGGGGTAGTGGATGAGGACAGGAATGTAAGGGGGTACTGGGGATAAGGACAGGAATATAAAGGGGTACTGGGGATGAGGACAGGAATGTAAAGGCGGAAGGGAGGTGATATAAAGGGGGCTAAGGACAGGAATGCAGAGGGGGGCTGAGGACAGAAATGTGAAGGAGGAGGGGCATGATATAAAGGGGCATAAGGATAGGAATGTAAAGGGGGGGGTGATGACAAGGATGTGAGGGGAGGAGGGGGGATTTGAAGGTGGGCTGAAGACAGGCAGGTGATGTGCAGGGGGGACTAAGAACACTATTGTAATGACAGGATTGTGATGTGAAGGATATGAGCCTAGCTTTATAACATTGTTACCTGTGTTCTGCATGTAGGCAGCGCATTGATTTAATTTTGTGTAATTAGGTTGGCCAGTGTAGTGGTCAGGTAGGTCTCTGTAGTGGTCCGATAGGTCTCTGTAGGTGTCAGTATAGTAATCAGGTAGGTTAGTGCAGGTAACAGGTAGATCTGTGTAGTGTTCAGTGTAATTGTCAGGTAGGTTTGTGTAGTGGTCGGGTAGGTCTGTGTAGTGGTCAGGAAGGTCCATGTAGGTGTCAGTATAGAGATTAGGTAGGTCAGTGTAGTGATCAGATTGGTTAGTGCAAGAATAAGGTAGGTTAGTGTAGGAATAAGATAGCTCAGTGTAGGTGTCTGTGTAGTGGTCAGCTAGGTCAGTGTAGTGGTCTAGTTTATTTGTGTAGGGGGGCGCAAATTACTTAACTTGCCCCGGGTGCTGACAACCCACGCTACGCCACTGTGGGGGAGCAGTGTAAATGTTATGTATAGATTTAGTCATTGGCTGATGCTGATGTTACCATAAACTTATGACCTATAAAACTGAAGTGGCCATAAAGGTTACTGAGCCAGCCAGCAAAATAAACTTGCCCCAGTGACATTGACGATCAGTCTCAGTCTACTGGTGCTTAAATTGCTGTCTCAGGAGCTGGAAAAATTTCTGTGCAGGGTGAGATCTGAAAGTGTAATAAATGCAGTGAGTTCAACTACTGACGTTGAATGACAGATAGGATGACTGTGTGCATAGTGCTCCTGCTGGTATGATGGGCTCCTAAGGTGTAGTTTGGGAGTACTTCCTTGGTGTGAAGGGTTCCAAGGGACCCAGTTCCTCCTGATTTAAACAGTTCCCCCTGGTCTGGTCATGGTCTAGGAAACCAGGGTGCCTATGGTGTCACGCACCCTGCTGGAGTGGCACTAGTATCATTACAGATTTGGGACCCCACTTTGAGAACAAGCACTAGGTCATGTCAGTTCTTTCTTTTTTCTGCATTACGCCTCATGAGCTAGGGGCAATTTTTGTTACAAAAGTCCCACGTTTGCACTGGCACTTTTTTACTTTTGCATATGCATTTTTCTCTTCATGTATTTCACTTTGCATTTATATATGTGTTCCTTTTTCACTTAGGGTGGAGGGTGTGGGTCCTCTTGCCTACCCTAAAATCTAGGGGAGATTGTGAGGCCAACAAGTTCTTTCCTCCCCTGTTTTTTATTTTTATTTTAATTTTTTTATTTTGGGGGGGGGGGGGACTCTCTTTGGCAGAGCTCCTCACCTAGTAATTGTTGTTGGTTTTGGTTGATCATGAGGAGAGGGGTCCTGCAAGGCCATTTGGCTAGGTAGACCTGAGTGTGCCTTACCCTCATTAGGAGCCCTGCACCTCAGGGGGTCAGGGAGGGGTCCAAATTCTTTAGGAGAAGGACACACTCTAAGTGCACTTTTTTTGTGTGTGCTCACATGCATTTTTTTTTATTTACTTATTGGTTTTCAGTTTTCGCTCCTCCATGGGCTTAAAAAAATAAAAATAAAGAAAGAACATCTAAAGTTCGATGAGAAGTTCTGGCTTATTGAAATCTGCATTTCACTTCAAACCAAAGGTGTTAAGTAGGGTTAAAGTGACTGTAAAGTCTATTTAAAAAAAAAATAAATAAATAACAAACATGTTATACTTACTTGCTCTGTGCAGTTGGTTTTGCACAGAGTGGCCCGGATCCTCCTCTTTTCAGGTACCTCTTTTGTTCTCCTGGCCCCTCCCTCCTGTTGAGTTCTTGCTGCTTGCTGTGGGGGCACCTGAGCCAAGTCACAGCTTCTTGTGTCCATTTAGACATGGAGCCGTTACCTGGCCCCACCCCCTCTCTCTCCTGATTGGCTGACTAACTTTGATTGACAGCAGTGGGAGCCAATCATGCCACGCTGATGTCAGTCAATGAGGAGGAGAGTCCTGGGCAGCTGAGAAGTTCCTGCAACATCGCTGGATAAAGATGGGCTCAGGTATGTATGAGGGGGGCTTCAGCACGCTGGAGGTTTTTTTTTTGTATCTTAATGCATAGAATGTATTAAGATGGGCATGATCACCAAGTTACTCACTAGGGGAGAACTTCTGAAAGGAATCCAGGATGGAAAAAAAATTTGAGGTTTTAGATGATGATAGACTCAACAATGGCATGCAATGTCAAGTTGCAGCAAGCAAAGCTAGTAGAATATTAGTATGCATAAAAAGGGTATTTACTCAAGAGATAACATTATAACCAATTTTTGCACCACTGGAAATAAACCTCCTACTGGCTGGCCAGGGAGAAATACACATTCATAGCTCTGATTTGTACAGCCTCTCACACTATTGGCAGAGGAACCAGTGACACCAACTGGCAAAATAGGGGAACTAGCAGTGATCAGAGCATAGAGGAGACCTAATAAAGATGAGCTACCAATTCAACTAAACTGACTGTAACTTACCACTATCAAATGTATATAGACACACATGTTTAGGGCCACATGATTAGAAGGGCACACTTGTCCGTATGTCTTTGTATACTGTAAAATTAAGTGGTATGCGGGAAGGTGAATCTTCTAGGCGGTTTTATGACACAAATGAAGTGGCGATTTTGGCTCTGAGGAAGAGGGTCCTCCCTCGAAACGCGCAAGCCACATCAGGTTTTGAGGACGCCATCCCTCTATCCAGCAGTAGAGAAGTGTCCTGGAAGCAAGCGGTGCCCATTTCCTATATGCTTGTTCATATGCTACCTTTGTGAGTATATTGTACGCTACCCTTCTTTGATTTTAATAAACTTTTCAGTGGTAATGCACAAGGTCGGTGTGCCCTTCTCTTGTTGTTTTCTTGTTATGTTGTAAAATTGACTGGACTTCTCTGGAAACACATGCACTTTCCACTCTCTTCCCCATTCAGTAAAATGACAGAAAGAGGAATTTAAGATTAAAGTATACCTAAAAGCAAAACGCTTTATTTTGAGTTTTGGATAGAGTGCAGAAGGATTAGAATGCATGTAAGTTCCTATTGCTGGCTGTGCCCCCTTAAGGGGATTCAGCCTCTCTATTTGTCCTATTTACTGTTATCATTAAAAGTGAAAATGAAAGAAAATCACAATTTTTGAGTTTTCCCCAGAAAGGTAATAGGGGGAAAACCTCGATGGGGACACTAGTTCTGGTAAACTGGGGGTCACCAAGGAATTCCCTTAATTTGCAGCGATTTGCTCTCACTTCCTGTTTTGGTTATGGGACAGGAAATAAAAAGGAACACTTCCTAATGGGACACAGATTGCAAAAAAAAAATAAAAAATCTAACAGGGGTATAACCCTCACTTACTTTATCCAAAATGAAAAAAAAAACTTTTGCCTATAGTTCTACTTTACGATTTACTATGTACTAGTAAAACAAGCATAAAAAGGGCATAGTGGTGATGCTTGCACATCACCACTATGCCCTTTTTATGCTTATTTTACTAGTACATATTCTTTTTGTTTTTCATACCAAACAGAAGATACAAATTCATCACTGGGATGAATGTGGAAAAAGGATGAGGCAACAGTTCAAACTGAACTTTGGCTGTTTGGAGTGTGTGGACAAATTACCAAACTTTTGTCCATTCAGCTTCCTGTTCAGCAGGAGCTGAAAATTATATATAGATATGATATTTCTACCACTTCTTTATATAACAGGCAAACACTGTCAGTGGTCCCTAAGGAAATAGCAGGTGCTGGCACCCACTGCATCCCTAGTAACCGCTGTCAACGTCACATTGACTTACATGGATGTAATCCACAGCCATGCAAGCAAAAGGATGGAGATAAAGGTGACATCACTGCCACTGGATATATTTGGGCAATAATATTGACCAAATATGGCTATGGCCACATTTGGAAAAGGATGTCACCATCAGTGTTGCCAACCTACCAGATTGAAATTTACTGACACAACCAAATTTTACTGCAAATTTTAGTATTTAGGCTACAAACAAGTATATTATACAATTAGCAATGTGATTTAAGGTAGATGTTAAAGCAAAAAAACATATCAGGAACAGGACTCAGGAGGACAAGAAATTAGAATGGGTAAGCACACATATGAAATTGATTTTCACAGTGACACTGATAGCAGTGTGCAGCATCGCAGATGATGATGACGATACCTCACTGACATGACAGGTCCCCTCCTGAGTTACAGTGAGAGTCTCTCTCCACTTCAGGTCGTCCCTTCAGTTCACTTCAGTCCAAACAACACTGGCATTCCCTCTCCCAGCTTGCCTTGCTCCCTTCCTGCAGACCCATACAAGAGACTCCGGCCACTCTGCTCAGCTCCCTTGTACCTTGACATCATCACATCCGCCAGACCTGTACCCTGCCGGCGCCAACCGAACCTACTGTAGCAGGCACTCGGATGGTCTCGGGCAGCTACAGACCGGAACTGTGCAAGGGCAATTCTGAGCCGAGAGTCACAGCCATATTTTTTTACTGGCAACCTTTTGCAGTCACTGGCATTTGCAGGCAGGAAAAAAGTGCCCATTTTTTACTGGCTGCCAGTAAAAATTACCGATGGTTGGCAACACTGGTCACCATTATCCTTGCCATTTCACCTGTTTAGCTGAGGACAGCTCAGGGAGATGCCACTCAGCTAGGAGTATCAATGGGATTTGTTGTATGCACTGAATCTATCAGACTATTTCTTTGTAAATGGATTTACAATGCAGGACTTTTTGGTGTTTATAGGAAACCCCACCATCATTCTAAAAGATGGGATGGATAGTGGAAAGATACGGGACTCTAATTGAACCAAAACAGAGACATTAATCACGTGTGAGATAAAACCAATTTTTTTTTACAAAGTTAAAAAGCCAAAGATGCAAAAAAACGTACCCTAAAAAGTAAATCCAAAAAGGTTGATGGCATGTAAACCCTTGCTTAAGCAAACAAAAACTAATCAATATCTGGGATAGGTCATAGTACTGGATCCCTGCAAACACCATCAAATAAATATAATGTACAGAAAAATAGCAAGTGACTCACCAACAGACCAATATGTGTGACTAAATACAAAAGTGGAAAGGGGGGGTTCTACTTCTTATTCCTCCACATGCTTCTATTTGGGGGTTAGCTTTTTTTTTTTGCCTTGTTGCATTTTTTTTTTTCCAAAAAGCATTTGTTATTTGTCTTTTCTTTATTGTTGTGTACTCATTTACTTGATTTATTCCTTTAGAATGCATCATAAATGACATCAAACTCAGATAGTGGCATGGATCGTTAGGAAGTGATTGTGAAATGCTTTGATCATTAAGACGCCATACATGTATAATATTGTTTATGGATTGCTATATGATAATTTTTTGCCTTTATTGCTGTTGGTTATAATATGTTTCTGCCTTTGGCTTTTTAACTTTGTAATAAATAATGTTTTGGTTTTATCTCACAAGTAATTGATGGCTCTGTGTTAGTACAATTAGAGTCCCATTTTTTCTTTCCTCTATCTTTTGGGATGATGGTGGGGTTCAAGTAGGGATAGTACCAACACAGAAGTTGTTTTTAAGAAATGCACCTGCCATTTCTATCATTACACTTTTTTGGTCATCTTTTTATCAAAAGATTTGTCAGATATTTGGGTCTTTTTTTCTAGGTTTCATTTATTTAAATTTTTTTTAATGGGTAGGGGTATATAACCTGGTATAGTGCATAGGGGAAGGGCTCATGCTCCCTCTTTTCCTGGCCATCCAGGCTCCATGCCCAGATTAAGGGTCTGTTATGGATTTTTAGGAGAACCCCACACATTTGTTCTTTATTTTTCCATGGGTTTCCCCCAAACAGATGCAGGCACTGTTTAAGTATTTTGACAGCTGGTGGAGCCAGCTGTCAAAATGCAATAGCCACAACGGGGGATTCATCCATCCATGTTGTCTATCCTGGATGAAGGAATCTGTTAAGCTGGGTATACATTAGTAGATTGTAGAATTACATTTTTTGTTTTAAGAACATATGTTCAATTATGTGAAGTTTCAAGGCAGGCACTACTCCTCTCAAAATAATAAACTGTACAGAAAGCCACATTATTAAATACTGAATGATAATGATATCCAACAATAAATACCTGCCACGATCAAAACACAATTACCAGTGAGTCCATAACATACAGTATATGAAAGATTTTCCAGTCTCTATGCCTTAAAATATTTATGTGAGATGATATATAAATAGACATCTACCCAGTAGCTGATTGATTGCTCACAGTTTAACCACAAGAGCTGCATGTGTCTAAATATGTACTTTTTCCTTCATGGCAGTTATAATAAGGTTTCTCTTTCTGCATTAACACATAAGTCTGTTTCCTGGTACTCTAGTATTCTAGTTGCTTTCTTTTTCTCCTACAGCAGCTTTGTAGAAGAGAGATGAAGGTGCTTATCACATCCTTTCTTTTACCCTTTCTTTTACTATTGAGCATTGCAGCCGCAGATAAGAAAAAATCATGGATCTGATTTATATTAATTCAAAATTATTATTATTATTGTAGCAGGATTTCCAGGCTTTGGGCCTGATGTGGGTCTGCCATTGTTACCGGAAACGCCAGCAGCCCCTTTAAGCTGAACACCCAATTGTGAGATTTGAGTCAAAGACCAGTCCGGCATCTTTGGTTTGTTTTGTTTATTTTATATTGGGGATGGGAGAAGGGAATGAGTGGGATACTCCTCTGGCTCAACTAGGTACAAATGGGACACTTTGAAGAAAAAATGCCTTTCAGCGCTGTCTTGACGCCGGCTGGATGCCGACCAATGCTTGCTGGCGCTTGAAGAACACTTCTGACACTTTTGTTAGCTCAAAAGTCCTGGACTATACTGAGAACTGACTCGTGATGCTCTGGTTAGCTCAAAAGTCCTGAATACTGCTCTCTTCAGTCCTTCCTGACTGAGGTAGCTTCTGTAACTGCTTATGCTGCTGCAACTCTCAACACTGTATACTGCACGCTGTACACTTTAACTCTTCAGGGCCCAAACGCTGGTGCCCCCTTTGCACTTCAGGGTCCTCTCACTAGGCACCCCCTCTACACTTCAGGGTCCTCTCACTAGGCACCCCCTCTATGATTCAGGGCCCACACACTGGCACCCTCCTTACTCTTCAAGGTCAACACTGGCACCCCCTTTACACTTGCTCCTGCACCGGCTATCTAGCTCCTGGATCCCTATGGTCTTCACTAGTGGTCCCCTCACACTAGGTAGAACCCCAGGGGCAGCAAATACTCTGCATCATGCGTTCCCCTCAAACTTATACCCACTCCCAGAATGCTGTGCGGCAGAATCTGCCTTTCTGGGGTAGATACAGGCCTGAGTGAACCATTTGCTGGGTTTCCTCCACTGCCCAATGAGAACCATCTCATGGAGCACAGTGGGAAGACTCCCCAGTCTCAACAGCTACACCTGGGAGACATGACAGCCCAGCTAAAAATCATGGCCCTGCTGTTAGGCAGCCAGGACCCACTATACTTTACCTAGCACCTACTTTGTAGGGTGCTACATTATTATTATTATTATTATTATTATTATAATTATAATACAGGATTTATATAGTGCCAACAGTTTGCTCAGCACTTAACAAAATGAAGGCAGACGTCACAGTTACAATACAATTTGGTACAAAAGGAATCAGAGGGCCCTGCTCGTTAGAGCTTACAATCTAACAGGGAGGGTCAATTGATACAAGAGGTAATAGCTATGGGAGATGAGCTGATGGAGAAAGTGAAACAGTGTATTAGTTAGTAGCCAAATAGGCTTCTTTAAAGAGAAGGGTTTTCAGGGATCGTCTAAAGATGGATAGATTAGGGGACATTCGGACAGATTGGGGTAGAGCAGTGCTGTATCTTGGCCTAGGCCAACAAGGCCCAGGCCTAGGGTGGCACTTTGCAGGGGGCAGCAAAAAAGCTGCACCCTGCACAAAAAAAAAACAGCCTCCTCCTGGTTCCCGCACGAAAAGGTTCCCCGCCGGCTTGCGCTACACTTTTAATATAGTGCCAGTCTTATGGGGTGAATTGGGCCAGAGGGCAGAGTCCAGGAGGCAAATAGGTCTGGCACCCTCATAAAGCAGTCAGTGATGAGGCTGCACTGATGGGCAGTAATGAGGCGGCACTGATAAGGCTGCACAGATGGGCACTGATGAGGCTGAACGTGTGGGAACTGATGAGGCTACGCTGATGGGCACTGATAGACTTGTGGTCTGTGGTTCACAGATGACAGGGCGGGTCGTAAACAGTAAAGGGCATGGCCTTTACAGGAAGGGGTGGGTCATATGTAAATTAGGGGGTGCACAAGTTTAGTCAGGCCTAGGGCAGCACAAAACTTAAATACACCACTGGGGTAGAGAGTTCCAAAGAATGGGAGAAGCTCTGGAGAAATCCTGGAGGCAAGCATGGGAAGAGGTGACAAGGGAGCTAGAGAGAAGGAGGTCTTGGGAGGACGGAAGAGAGTGGCTTGGTTGATATTTTGAGATCAGGTGAGTGATGTAGCTGGGGGCAGAGTTGTGGATGGCATTGTAAACTATTGTTAGTACTTTGTATTGTATTAATTGGGTGAGTGGAAGCCAGTGAAGGGATTGGCAGAGAGGGGTGGAGGACACTGAACGGTTGGTAAGGTGGATGAGTCTTGCAGCAGCATTCATTATGGACTGAAGGGGGGATAATCTATGTAAAGGTAATCCAATGAGGAGGGACTTGCAGTTTTCGAGGCGAGAGATAACCAGGGCGTGAAGTAGAGGCTTAGTGGTGTCTTTGGTTAAAAAGGGGCGTATTCTAGCGATGTTTGTGGAGGTTAAGGCGGATTATTTGGACAGGGATTGGATGTGAGCCTGAAAGGACAGTGCAGAGTCCAGGGTCACCCCTAGCACCCTGGCATATGTGGAAGGACTGATAGTTGTTTCATTGGACTTGACAAAGAATTCCGGGGAAGGGGCACGTGGAGAAGGAAATATTATGAGCTCAGTTTTAGATAGATTCAGTTTGAGGAAGTGGTGTGACATCCAGGCTGATATGTCTGTTAGTAGATCAGTGATGCGGGAGAAGACTGATGGGGTGAGCTGAGGGGTAGAGAGGTAGATTTGGGTGTCATCAGCATAGAAATGGTAGTGGAAGCCATGGGAGGCGGTGCAGATTGAAAATAGTGGCGGTCCAAGGACAGAACCTTGGGGGACCCCAACGGTAAGAGGAGTTGCAGGTGAGTAAGGGGAATTGTAAGTGACACTGAAGGTGCGGTGAGATAGGTAAGATTCAAACCAATGGAGAGCACAGTCACGGAGACCGAGCAAACTGAGTTTTTTGAGAAAGAGGGGGTGGTCAACAGTATCAAAGGCAGCAGAGAGGTCCAAGAGTAAGAGTACAGAGTAGTGACCATTGGTTTTAGCTGTTAGAAAGTCATTTGTAAGTTAAAGGAGAGAAGTTTCCGTGGAGTGCTGCCGGCAAAATCCAGACTGAAGGGGATCAAGAAGGTTATTTTCAATGAGGTGCATGCTCAGGAGGTGTAGACTAAACGTTTAAGGAGTTTGGAAGCAAAAGGGAGTAAGGAGATGGGTCTTAAGTTGTTAAGATTGGTGGGGTCTAGTGAGGCTTTCTTTGGTATGGGAGGGACTAGAGCATGTTTTAGAGAGTTGGGGAAGATGCCAGTGGAGAGGGAGAGGTTGAAGATATGAGTTAAAGAGTGTAGGATAGAGGCAGAGGGTGACCATAGTATTTGAGAAGGAACAGGGTCCAGGGGGCAGGAAGTTAGGTCGGCATTAGAAAAATATATTTATGATGCATTGCAACTTATATCATTAAACTACATCAATGTGTCAGTTACCACTCTGCAATGAATATAAGACTGCAAGGCTTTAAAATATGAATTTCACAACTGGGGTAATTTCCTACTGCTAGAACAACCTTGAAACCTTTTGGCATTACCCACTCTATCGTTACCCACCCTAGCTGTAAAAAGAAAGCACATACTGGGAAGATAGGAATGCTTTAAGAAATCACATTTTCCAAGACTAAAGACTGCTTTCCAAGACTTAGACTGGAAAAAAATATTGTAATTAAAGAACACCGAACAGAAACTGGAATGCTTCAAATCGACTGTATTCAACCACACTGCAAAATACTGTATATTCCCTTTGGCTATAAGTTTAAAAGGCTTAAAATAAAACCTACGTGGCTCACATTAAAAATTAAAAAAAGTCATAAATAATAGGAAAAGAGCATTTACAGAATATAAAAATGAAGGAATGCTTCCATCATTTAAAAAGTTACAAAGAATATAACAAAATATGTAAAAAGTAAATCAATTCAATGCATATTAAATTTGCAACACGGATCTAATTTGTTTGGATCAGCAGCAGGTATATGTGAAAATAAATGTCAATTTAATAAAGACTGCGCTGAAAAAATCTCAATATGTGCAAAAAGTGTGAAAAACTACTACATGCTACTAAGAGACTTTTGTGGCTCGGTAGAATTAATACGCTGAAAATGGATGTCCTCCCTGTTTTTTTTATATTTGTTCCAAACTATCCCTATCATTCTCCCCACCACATACCTCAGATCTTTATGTCAGGTGTTCTCTCAATTCATTTGGCAATCGTCGCATCCTAGAACCAGATTTGTCACTCTTTCCCTTCCAAAACATTGAGGTGGGGCAGAAGTTCCCGACATAGCTTTATATTATAAAGCTGCGGTACTCACTCGAGTCTTGCATTGGTTTCACCACCAGTCCTTTAAATTATGGGTCCAGCTGGAGGGTCATTTGAATCCACTTGATCTTTGCGCTCTCCCTTGGATCCTACCCATCCACCGGCCCGGGCTCTCAAACGTTTTCGGTCTCACTCGACAGATGATTCCCTTAAGGGATCATATGAATTCTGTTCTTGACCTATCACCTTCCTGTGGCCCTATGACCCCTTTTTTTGGGACTCCCGCTTTCTCGGCAGCTATTCGTGCATCGAGGTTTGGAAAATGGAACCTCCAGGAACATAGGAGATTAGTTCAGGTTCTTCAGTCGGACCCTACCTTAATGACGACCTGCGCTTCCATGCCACAGGACAGTAGTTTATCCCAATGGTTACAACGTCGGCAGGCTCTATCATATATACAATAAAAAAATAATAAAAATAGGTGTAGCGCTAAATGAGTGTCAGATAAAGTCCATATCCAAAAGGAAAGGCAAGTGTAGAAATAGTGGCCAATAGTTTGTATATTCTGTCCACCACCAGCACCCGATTGCAAGAGCCTCTTACCGGACTAATTGACCGTCGTTACAAAGGCCAATATAGCACAGGAACTCATATGCACAGCTTGAGTAATCCTAAGGATTTCCAAAAGTCCTCTTGACAATTAGCCGGATAGTAATAAGACCTCAGACCAAACAAAAAAGGGGGCACTTCATGGTGTAGTACGTACCCAACATATTTATTAAATAATGGTAGGCAACTTACATATAAAATGCAGCAAACAAGTGTTTTCTTATATCAAAACAGCCGGTTTGATAAACAGCAAGATGGCCGCCACGTCCTCCACTGGTGCAAACGTCACGCGTCACTGGCTCCTCCCTATGCGTTTCGTCATCAACTGACGTCTACAGCATATATACACTCCTTTCCCTCCCTTTCAGAACTGCATGCTAAACCAACAAAATTTGAATCTTTACTTTTGCAAGAAGACCCTCCTTCTCAGGTGGTCACTCAGCTATACTCCATGCTCCTGTCTTTGTCAACCCCAGATCTGCCCTCATACACTTAAGTATGGGAATCTGAGCTTCACCACTCTATTTCTCCCAATAATTGGCTGAAATGTTTCACCTTAACCCATAGACTCTCTTTGGCTAAAAAATGCCAGGAAACAGGATTTAAGGTCACCACCAAATGGTATAGATGCCCATCTGTCATGCACCATTTCATTAGGTCCATTCCTGACATTTTTTGGTGCTGTGGTTCATCCAGGTGTAATGGAACAGGGCACCCCTGAGCGGTACCTCCATTGACACATGCTCCTAGTGCTTCCCGAGGGCTCCAAGCACTCCACCAGACACCGTAACCCCTTCAGACCCCACGAACCGCCGCAGCTTGGTTAGGGTCTTGCAGTCTCCTACCCACCCTGGACCTCCGACAAGGCTCCAGGTTCCTGTGGGTGAACCTCTCTTTCCCCAAAGAGTGCAGCAGAACAAGCTCTTACACAAGCTCTTACAAGAGCTCAGTGATTCTCTAAGGGAGTATGGAAGACCATAGCAATCCCTTGCAGCAGATTCCCCCAATAAGAGACAGAACTCTAGATTGAGGGTGAAGGAACTCAAAACAACTTTATTGAGCAAGACTTATATACTGAATTTGGAACATCCCGCCCCCAACAACCGCTTTCCTATTGGTCAATTGTAAAATACCTGTGGTCTCCTTCATGTCCTCCTTAGCCATGCAAATGAGGACTTGAAAATGAGTCAGCAGGGATTGGTCAGATAGCTTGACCAGAAAGACTGCCATGTGCAATGAGACAGAAGCCCCCAGGGGGCAACCAATGTACACAATAGCCAGGCACAGAACAATGGGAGGTCATTAGCACTTACAATGAGACAGGGCAATCCACATTCCCAATACACAAACAAAAGGAAAACCTTGCTGACATTGAAAGATATGTAATATACACAGCATTTAAGAATTACAGATTTCATGGCAAATGGGAATAAATCTTAATATTTCTATATGGAGATATTGCTGGCAAATATGAAGCAATCCACACCATTA
Source organism: Pelophylax lessonae (assembly GCF_965119305.1). Classification (NCBI taxonomy): domain Eukaryota; kingdom Metazoa; phylum Chordata; class Amphibia; order Anura; family Ranidae; genus Pelophylax; species Pelophylax lessonae. Next base: position 48,584,452 of record NC_138774.1, read on the forward strand.
CTTATCTGTCTTTAAATTCCATTGATGGTGAATACCGTCACACAAGGGTACTATGATCCACATATGGTGGGAATGCCCCCCTATTAGATCCTTCTGGCAACACATCTTTGACCTCTATTGTAAGTTGATGATGACCTCTATACAATCCTCACCCGAAATGGCTCTCCTGTCAATGATTCTGGGGCCCTTCAAATCGATCAATAAAGAGGTTCTTTGCCATTTTCTATCTGGAGCTAAAGCGGTCATCCCTCGTCATTGGAAGACAACAGACAAGACATACCTTCTCTCATGGAGTGGTCTATGGAGGTGGACTCAATCAGGCACCTGGAATGTTTGTTAGCGCTGGAGACTAACAGAGAAAATCAGTTTTCGCTAACCTGGACTGTGTTCTCTGTTCCACCTCTCACCCAAATTTCTCTCCTGGATATCGAGCGATTCATTGCGCACCTCCCCCAGCACATGACGGAGTATACGTATACGTATACGTATACTTTCTTTCTAAATTCTGAATTTACTTCATATTTTTCCCTCTGATATTCTTTTTCTTGACTCTATCTTGTTATCACAAAAAGTATCAAAATGAGCTCTAACTTTAGTGCATCTCATAACATCGATATATACCCTAAATCAACCACAGGGAACACAAGCTCTGCATTATACAATGCACTTAATTTAATATGTTACCTCTCTAAATGATTCCTTAATGTATGGAAATAGCTACAATACTTGATAAAGCCCTCGCGTTGATGATTACCGTTATTTCTCGTTTGTTGCTTACTGACCTTCGAAGAAAAGCATATTGTACTTCATTTAGGTTTATGTATTGGAATACGGTTTGTTCTCTTATTTCTTTTTGATACAAAAAAACTGAGATTGAAACAAAAAGTGTGAAAAATTATTATTATGGAATATTAAAAATTATATAAAGTGACAATGCAGCCCAGAATCAATAAAATAAAATAAAATGAGTGATTACTTTAAAATGTGTGCCAAAAAAAAAATATTTCAAGTATATATATATATATATATATATATATACAGATATATATCTACTGCAATAACAAATGCGGAATGGATCTTTGATCATTAATAAAGTGTAAAATAATGTCAAAAGTTCAGTAAATGCAATCCTCACAATATGTATATGTGCAAGTAAATAAAAAAATGTCCCTTTCTCCCCTCTTTCAGCTGAAAAGTGTACACCTCCTCTCTCCAATTAGCATTGATAAAAATGTACCCTAGTCTTCTCTGTTTTAGATGATCCAGATATATAAATAGGGAACACAAGCAGGCTGCAACATAGTGTAAAACCAAAATTCAATTGTTTATTAAATTGATTTGGATACACTTACATTGTTGTGTGTCATGCCCAACACAAAGGGGAAACAGCATAGGTAAATTACAAGTGAGCACTGCTGACTCCAGCCTAAGCCAGCCCCAAAGACTGCAAGCCTCCACGGGCTGATACGAGTTGACGTCACTTCAGAAGATCCACCTTACGTTTTAATGTATAACCATCATCAGAAGCAGTCCGCATTGTCACTTTATTTAAATCTGAAGCTTCCAGAAAAATTAATATTTTTTTACAATTTTTGCACATATTAAGCTTTTTTTTTTTTTTTTTAAGCTTGGTGTTTATTAAATTGACAAAAAGTAAATAAAAGCAGCACAAATTCGAAACTAATGTTAGGTTAAAAAAGAAAATAGGACAAACCCCCAAATATTTTTTAAATATATTAACATTAAAACGGTGAGGTCTGAGCATATAAGCCTTTACAAGATCATTTTGAGTAAGTGACTGTGGACAAAGAGAAGGTAAATTTATTAAATTGTTTCCTTGTTCAGCTCTGTATATACAAAGGAACATGGGGGATAGTATCGCCATAATCCCAAATGATCCCCGATGGTTTAAAATTGATGTAGTTCAGTAACATTTAGACAAAATAAAATCTGACATTTCTACCATAAGTAATAGAATCCTCCAATAATGTACATGACAGTTCCCTAAAACACCATCTCAACGAGACTAACAAATGGAAACTAGGGTTAAATAACTTTAGGACTTTATATGTGCTATCAGGGAAATATAGGAGACGCAAGTATACATTTGTCAAAAACAAAAATTAATTTTTTCTTGTACAACCAATCTTAAAAGCGACCAGAAAAAGTTCAAGAATACATAAAAGGCATAAACAATATATATGAATACTCTACGGTTGACTATATATATGTACATCCAAAAATTACACAAATATTCTGGTTCTTCAAATTGTCTTCAAATCCACAATTCAATAATCCATCTATAAGACAAATACATAATACAAAGTAACACATACATTTTCATTAGATAATCATATCCCCAATCAATTTACTTACATGAAAACGATTATGCAATATCTCAGTAGGTTTTCATTATAACCTGTCATAAACATCTATGGTGACATCACTAAAAAACACATCCCATTATGAACACAAAAGATAGGAAAGAAAAAAAGGGAAAAAAGTTGAGAAGGGAAGGCAGGACACCCTAGATGTCCAAAGCACCCCAATCTTAACCTCAACTCTTTTTCAAGCTAGTCAGATCATTTTAGGTTTCCTTTTTATTTTGATTTACTTGGTGGTGTCTTATACTGTTCAACAGTAGGTCCCCTTGGATAGCCTGTGGTGATTCAATGTATAATTACCTCATATAAATGTTGGAATGTTTGTGGGGTGCACTCTGGGGACTATGGCTTCTTAATTTCAGGAATGGCTGACATATTCACTGTATCCCTCCTTTTCTTCTTTTAAGTGAGTATGGCGTGACTGTATATCTTGTGAGTTGGTTTATGTGCCCTTCTTTTTTCCAACGTATGATGTTTTTTGTTTGGTTTGCTCCAGGGTCTTCCCACAGGCTGGTCAGACTTGTTAACCCTCCCAGGCAGCACACACCTAATGGGGGTGTTTTTCAGGTAAGGGATATCTTGAGGACCCCTCTTCTCTTGTTTTTTTGCATTTTTCCCTTTTTCTCTTTTTGTTTATTTTGTGTTCTCAGTGGGATGCTGTTTCCATTGATGTCATCATAGATGTTTGTGACAGGTTATACTTCATAAAAATGTACTGAGATATTGTATTACTGTTTTCATGTAAGGAAATGAATTGGAGATATGTCCATCTAATTGTGAAAATGTGTGCATTACTATGTACACTGAAATAGGTGTAATATAGATGCACTATTAAATTGTGGATTTGACAATTGTTGCACATCCCAGTCCTGAAGAAGCTGAATATTCGTGAAACGTGCCAGCATTTTTGGGCATACACTACATACTATACTTACTGTATATAATCCACAGTACAGTGGTGATATATACAGTATATATGACTTTTATGTATTCTGAGCATCTTGCCTCATTTAAGATTGGTTGCATAATAACAAAATAAAAATGTTATTTTAACAATTGTATCATTTGGTCTTTTATATTTCCGATTGCACATAAAACGTTTTAAAGTTATTTTACCATTGCTTCCATTCATTAGACCAAATAAAGGTCTATAGAGCATCTACATCAGACGGCTTATACCCACTTGTTCTTAAACTCAAATTGTAGAGCTCTGTTATTTCAAAGCCATTGTTTTCAATTTTAGGAAATTGGAGTAATATCATTGGATTGCTGCAGGGCCAATGCAGCACCTATAATTAAAGAGGGATTAAAGTCTTTACCATGTAACTACAGACCAGCTAGTTTAACATCTATAATTTGGAAGATACTTGAGAGTTTAATAAAAGACCAAATATTGTTTTTGCTAGAAAACAATATTTTAAGCAATACTATAGTCAGCATGGATTTACGAAAGACTGAAGTTGGCAAACAAATCTGATTTATTTTTATAAGGAAGTAAGCACAAAGAAATGGATGTGAATATAGTATTTTGCAAAAGTGTTTAACACAACTCAGCATACTGCTAATCTGTAAGGTAAAGGCTATAGGCTTGCAAAAATTCAGTTTATAAATGGATAGAAAACTGGCTAAAAGACCCTATCCAGAGAGTAGTGTGCAGTGCTACCCCCATAGGAGCTGCTGATTAGGTTGGGTCCTCTGTTCTTTTGCTCAACATTTTCAAAAAAACCCTCAGCCCCTCTAACACACCAGGTTGAGTATACAAACTGTCACAGACTGCTCATCTATGGGTGTCACCTGCTATTCTGCGGGTTTTTATTTCCTTCCCTTTCCATCACTTCCTGGCCCGCCTCCTAGTTTGCTTCCCTACATATACAAGTGCTCAGTCCAGCCCCTGTTACCTGAGCAACTTCACAGTTCTCTGAGCTCCAGTTTGCTACTACTCATGTATTTATTCCACCTTCGTCTACCGTCTATGCTTGTCTGCTGCCTATCCAGCCCTCAGCTTGTCTGCTGGAATTCCTGTTGTCTCCCAATGTTTGTACTCTGCACACATAAGTGGTCTCTGCATCCTCATCTTGGCGTACCTGGGGGCTCCGACCTGGTTCCAGCTTGCTGTAAGTACTTCCTCATCATCAGGGGCCTTGCTGTAGAAGCTGACTGGGGCTTAGCCTCCACGCCCTGGGAAACCCCGAGTTGGCAATCCACAAGGACTCACTGTCACAGACACAAACATACAATATCACTAGTACCCAGGTAATACTTAGTATTCAGTAGTAGCACTATATCAAGGAAAACAGGCACCAAACCATGTAGTAAAGGCAAACTTAATATATTGTCACCTAATATGGTTGAAAACTAGGCAAGCATTAAAAGGAATAACAATGGTAATAACACAATTTAGCATAAAAAATTATTAAGAGTAAGGACTAGGCAAAAGATGACATTTGGCATCCAGATCAGCATAAACAGTAGCAAGATCACCTCAAGTGCAGCAGCGAGCAGCAGTGAAGTTTAATCTACCGAGTGCTGGAAATATACTGTAAGAGTGAATTTATGGCAGCAATGCTAATCCTAGACCGACTGGGTATGCACTGTCCAAAAAAAAAACAGAGGATGGTAGCAGAGGGTACAGGGGAACAACACGGGGGCTTGCAGAATAATTATTAGAGGAGGGGCAGTCCTTTGAGATGTTCTCCTGCTTTGCTATCATTGGGGCCCTTTAAGAGCATTGGTGCACTTGACAGTCCCAGTTAACCTGCGTGCACTATATGTACGGTATAGTCTTGGCACAGGTGCACAGATGTAGTTCAGTATAATGCGGTATAGGGTTGGTGTAAGTGCAGTCTAGGTTTGGAATAAGTGCAGCACAGGGTGCAGTATGGGTGCCGTATGGATTGGGTACATTTGGTGTCCTGCTGTAGGTGACTTAGTCCTTGCTAGAAGTATAAGCAATGGAAAAATAGCCCTCTCACCAGTCCCCAGGATGCTGCAGTGACCTCCCAATGTGGAGGGGGGGCTTGGTCTCTCCCCCAAAAGCCTCTGGTGATCTGCGGTGGGAGGGAGAGGGTAAGTGGCTGTTCCAGTCTCCCTGTAACAGCAGTGTCCTTACTTCCAGTTTCAGACTCAGATCTCTGCTGGTATGGTGTCCAGCTGACAGGGGTGCTCTTTCTCTTTAACTCTCTTATTGCCAAGAGGAAGAACTTTCCCAGGCTGTATAATAAAAAAAATGTGTCCACTTCTCCCACTTCAAAGTGCATAGTGGGATCAGTAGTGTAACTATAATAGTATAGCCATCATATGGTTGCCACCTCAAACTACAGCTCACAGGATTCTCAGCACAATGCATAGAAGTCTATGAGCTCTAGCTCTCCCCCTGCTTGCCAAAGGAGGATGGTGCAGCATAACATCAGTATCTCAGTAGAGGCAGAGAAGAATAACATTCAATGTCTCCATCTCCGTATTGCTGTAGCCCAGACCCTGGCTACGTGTGATTAATGAATAATACTCAGAATGGTCTAAAGTTATTATTGGTGTGCCGCAAGGATCAGCATTGAGACCTTAACCTTTTAACATACATAAAAAAAACACACATATTAATTATATATAATTGGGGATTAAAATTACAATTTAAGAATTTGCAGATAACACCAAGCTATGTAGTGGAATAACACCCCTACAGAAAGCCTCCAACTTACAAGCCAACCTCAATGCACTATTTAATTGCAAACTACTGTATGTGGCAGGTTTAATGTGGATAAAGTTACTTGGGGGTTAAAAGATGCACATATCATACATTCTAGGAGGAGAAACGCTGGGGGAATCAATGGTGGAAAAGGATCTGGGTGTTCATAAAGTGATTCATAAACAGCAACAAAACACACTTCATAGCATAATATGTTTTTAAACGTTGTCATCAATGAACCTCCCCAATTCCCCATTGATTGAGGAATAAAAGCTTTAGAAAAACAATGCTGTATATGCTGTCTAAAGCCCCGTACACACGTACCGAATGTCGGCCGAACGATCGGCCGTCTTTTGTCCGGTGCTGTCCTGTCGGCTGAAAACTGCAAAAGACTGCACATGAATTTTGTCGGCCAACAACAGCCGGCTGCAGAAGTGATGTCATGTGATGGTTAACTTTCCTTGTCTTTTTTCTTTTCTGAGCATGCCCAGTCTTGCTAATCGGCTGTTTGTCGGCCGAATTCTGTACTGACTGGCAAACAATCGGCCGTTCTGGTGTTGGCCAACAAAAATTTTATAGCCTGCACACCCGATTCTGTTCGGCCAAAAGTCGGAGTCGGTTGTCGGAAGCATCATACTAACAAGCCAACAATCGGCCGATCGTTCAGCGGCCGAATATTTACGGCCGACAATCGCTACGTGTGTACGGGGCTTAAGAGAGGTGATATCATGGTTAGTCTAACAATAATGAAGAAGATTTACAAACAAAAGCATAAGAACCATGCACACTGCTATGAGGTGCAGGTCAAGGTAGACTGCATCCATCTATTCCAGGTTTTATTATACTTGCCAGGCACCCCTGATTGATGTAGATAACCTTTTTAATACAGTAAGGTGTTGTTTATTTCAGTGATCCAAGTGATCCAAGCTTAGAGGGTAGAAGGCACTGTATAGCATGTATCCATCCCCCAGCCACCACTTTCGTGGTGTCAAAGTTGCACAAACTTAAGCATATAAATATACAATATAATATTATATATAATATATACAATATATATAATACAATATATAATATTTATATAAGAATCAGGGAATAAACCCAATAAACACTGTTTAGGATCCATTGACAAAGCATATAACTTAAAGAAAAAAAACCTCCAGTGCTCTGGAAATCCTTTGTCATGTATTCTCTTACTCTCTCTCTCTCGCTCTCTCTCTCTGCTTTTCTGTATGTATTACCAAGTGCACCCAAACTTTGTGATTCAAAGTAAGTGTGGTCTGAGTGATGCTTGTGAAACACTTCATAGTACTGGCATTTTTTAATGTTAGGTTTTCTGTATGTGAGATACATATTTAAATATATATCATGATAGCCTAATTTTCTTTTCCCAGGCTCTCTGACGTTAACATGCATGCAAAATGTCTATTTCTCAAATGAACAAATACAGACTTTCTGGCTCACCTTGGAAACGGAAAACATTGAGTTAGTGGCAATCTACAATGATACACAAATTATTGTATTCAAGCAAAGCTGGGCAAGGGCGAACATTAGTCTATTTGACTTGAAGTTTTTTGATATGTTCCTAGGATATTACTTTGATAATGCCCAAATACTCTTTGGAAAAATCGATAAGCAACTTGGGATTGAAGGTGAGAGATTAGATTGCAATTGTCATGTACCTTGTGGCAGAGCCTGACGCGTAGAGGGAGACCTCTTGTACAGCCCCAGTTCAAGGGCAACTGGTCTTGCGATAGTGGTCACAAGAGCGTGGTGAGGTAAGAGTGCCTGCAAGATCTTCCATTGGTCACAGAGGTGTGTAGCAGGTGAGTCACCAGAGCTGGGCTGGATAGCTGAAGCAGCAAATGGCCGCAGGAACAGTAGATGCAGACACACAGCGAATGGAGGACCGGCATCACCAGGCACCATGCAGAACAGGGCAGAGGGATAACTGGAAGCAGAGTCAGACAAGCCAGATCAGCATGCAAGCATAAAACGGCAGGCAGAGGTTGTCAACAGGATATCAGGCAGATAATCAATATAACAAAGTCTCGTTATCAGGATATGCTGGGTCAAACAAAGGAATCAAGCAGAAATCACAGGAACAGATTTACGGGTAAAGCTGCAGATCAGACAGCAAAGCACTAGATAGGCGTTCACATCTGCATGCGTATATTAGCATGCAGGCACATAGGTCTTCGCCTGTACCCGGCAAGATGGGCACCTCCATGAACCCGCATGCGCATTGGCCTTTGCCTTGGAGCTTCGTCCATGCTATGGCCAGCATGTCCCTGACATTGCCACCTCCTTACGGGCAACCTCTGGATGTTGGCTTTTTTCTGTGGGTGGCTACGGAAGAAAACATGGATAAGTTCCTTGACATGGGCATTTTGTTCAGGTTCCCAAGAGTTCTCCTCCGGCCCATAATATTTGAGCGCATGTGCATAGGGTTCGTCTGTGCCCAGAGAGACGGGCACCTACATGAACGCACCTGCACGTGTGCATTTGTCTTTGCCTTGGAGCTTTGGCAATGCTATGAGATGCCTCTTTGGCGCTCCTGGCTCCTCCCTCCTGTTGAGTGCCCCCACAGCAAGCAGCTTGCTATGGGGCACCCGATCCGAGCCCCTGCTCTGTGCCCATTCAAAAACTGAGCTGTGGCCCAGCCTGGCCCTACCCCTATAATTCTGTATAAGCCAACGAGGAGAGAGAGTCCCTGGCAGGTGAGTCTCTCGTACAACATCACTGGATCCAGAGGGGGCTCAGGTAAGTATCAGGGCGCTAAGGGGGGCTGCTGCACATGGAAGGCTTTTTATCCTAATGCATAGAATACATTAAAGTGGATGTAAACCCTCACATATACCTATTGAAGAGATTAGCCTCAAGTGACGCACAAAGATGGAACAAATCTCGCTACATAAGTTTTACATTGTAATCTGCTGTGTTCAGCTTTCTATATTCTTTAGAAAGTACAGATCATGTTACACATTTTTCTTCCTCTTCCAGCAGTAGGCGGGAGTCTAGGCATTCACTGGGTGAGAGCTGATTGGAGGAAAAGCACATACACCCCCTCCACATAGGTAGAGGAATGAAGAAACTTGCAGAGCTGTGTTGTGAATAGACAAGCTCTATGCTTATCTGTCTCTAAGTTACCTCCCCGACACAAATTTGTAACTGCTTTTATCTCCCATCAGTGCCCACAGTGCCCACCATCAGTGCCCATAGTGCTGCCAATGAGTGCCCATCAGTGCCTGCTCATCTGTGCTGACCATCAGTGTCCATCAGTGCACATCAGTGCCACCCGTCAGTGCTCATCAGTGCCACCCATCAGTGCCCATCAGTGCCACCTGTCATTGCCGCCTGTCAGTGCCGCCTATCAGTGCTCCTCAGTGCCACCTCTCAGTGCTTATCAGTGCGGACTATCAGTACCACCTATCACTGCCCATCAGTGCGGCATATTAGTACCTCCTCATCAGTACCACCTCATCAGTGCCTATAAGTGCCACCTCATCAGTGCCCATAAGTGCCACCTCATCAATGTCCATAAGTGTAGCCTATCAGTGCTCATCAGTGCCGCCTCATCAGCGCACATCAGTGAAAAAGCAAAGTTACTTATTTTCAGAATGTACTTCTTTTTTTTTTTTTAGTAAGAAATAAAAAACCCAGCGGTGATTAAGTACCACCAAAAGAAAGCTCTATTTGTGTGAAAAAAATGAAAAAAATTTCATATTGGTACAGTGTAGCATGACCACGCAATTGTCATTTAAAGTGTGGTAGCGCTGAAAGCTGAAAATTGGCCTGGGTAGGACAGGGGTGAAAGGGCACTGTATTGTAATGGTTAAGATATATTTTATTTAGGAATACGTCATTAACACATATAGCTACACCAATGTGTATCTACCCATGCATCTCAGGTTCCTATCTAATCTATAGGCAAAAAGAAACAAAGAAAGGGCGCATCGACCTAGCGCATTATCCTCAATAATAGGCTTTATTTATGCAACATATAAAATGGCTACTCACAAACACAGGTGTAAAAATGATCATAACAAGCTCAGTTGCTCCAGTGTCAGGAATAGTCCATATGAAAGTCCATAATCCGATGAGATGACGGCTGATGCGTTTCAAGGCTCAGCCTCTTCCTCAGAGCCACTGTGTCATGACCTACTCATAAGTTTAAATAGTAATGCATTGCTCAAATCCCTCCCTCAGATCTCAGGAGCCCCTCCCTCTAGGGGTGTGGCAGAGGTACTAAACCCCTCCCTCTTGTAGCACTGCCATTCAACCCCCAATTGGGTTAGTTCATGAAACCCATGTAATGTGCACCACAATTACATTATCAAAACCAAATAAAACAATAGCATATACACTTAAATAAAATTAATCTACAACATGCAGCTGCAATGGTTAGCATCCATATGACATAGCATAAAACGCACAATATGCACAATATGAATAAAAGTGTGAAAAAATGTAAATAAAAACTAGTGTAAAATGTGGTTCATGAACTAGTGTAAAATATGGTTTTGCCTGTAGTACTATGGAAAGATATATTAATCCTCAGTCTCCCGCCCAAACTGTGTGATTAACTCTGCGCTCTAGGATGCACCAGCACCCAACTGGTCAAAAATAATAATATTAAAGCTGCTACTTAAAACAAATATGGAAATATTTGATAACAATGTAGAGAAATGGTAGTAGCGCTGGAACAATCTAAAAAGGTCCTATGAATGTCCGCCACACTGTTAGTGTGGTTAATATCAGTCCTCACAGTCTCTAATCAAATAGTCCCATAGGTCTAATGGTGGATAAAATTACACATCAATCTCCTTTTCCCCAATCTTCAGTCACCATGAAGTATTCGTATATGGATAACGACAGTTCTTAGGTATATGATAGGGATACACCAAAACTTCGTGTTATCTGATAGGGTCACCACAGGTCCACCACCAAGTGCAAGGGGAAGTAAGAAGTGGCCACTCACCGGATGCACACGCTCACTTATTCTCATAAATGAGCTCACTTCGCATGTTAATAACAAATCCCAATGTAGCCATAGGACAGGTCAGAAGTAAGCAAACGGTCTTTACACTCCAATGCAGTGGCACTCTTTTCACTGTTTCTCCCAAGTGTCATGGAAAACAAAAGAGATAGCTTCCCTAGTGCAATATGTCTGATAGCCTTTATTAAACAAAATGCTCATACATTGCACTCACTTGTAGTGTAGTAAAAACACGCTCATCACATAGTATAAAGCAGTATCAGGGCCTCCATTTCCACTTCAACATGACTCCACGTCAAATCAGGTAGTCCCGGAAGTCCTTCAACTGTTGTAATCCACAATAGGGTACGTCGTCTGGCCACGCCCCGACGCGTTTCGTCACTTCCTGACTTCAACTGGGGGCGCGGCCAGAACAGCGAACCCTTCCTCTTTATGCTCCGCATTGACAGCGCCGGAGCCAATAGCACAGCAAACGGGTCAACCGGAAGGACCTTATGCCGACTTCCGCCGGAAGGTAAACAAAGTTTGGCGAGTTCACCCGGAAGCTGGTCTCCCACCACCTCTGCTGACACCCAATCGTGAGGGAGCTCCTCCCGTTAGTCGCAGCAAACAGACTTATCCCATCCAAACATGTAGTCTGAGCGGGTGACCCGTTAACCGTGCACGAACGAACTCTGCTGATGCTAGTTGCCTGTAGTACTGTTGGACTACCCCAGTCCTTTTTGGGCTGCAAGACCTAGCCATCCAAGATGCCAGCTGTAAGTCCCATGGTGTGTGGTCGGGGAGCTTGGATTCTAAGCGCAGGAGAAGGGTGGTATCACCTTATTGTTTTGGAGTCCTATATAATCTATGCCTGGGCAGGCTGTTCCTCTTCATTGGTTGAAACTGAGGGTTTCACGAGTCATGAGTACCACATATTACCGCAAAGAGACACCTATCTGCGGATACACGCTAATCCCCTTAATGAATATAAAGTGAAGTTAGAAAAATGAATAAAGGAAGGATTTAATAAGGATATATTATCCAAAAAAGAAGCACAATATTTGAATCCCTTAGGCTGTAGAACACCTATTATATATTTTCTCCCTAAGATTCACAAAGATATGACTAGACTCCCCCCCCCCCCTGGTAGACCCATCATTAATGGGATAGACTCCTTGTGCTCGAGAATGGGCCAAAATATAGATAATTTTCTTCAGCCCTTGGTAACCCAAACAGAGGCGTATCTGAAAGACACGAAACATATCATTCAATGTTTTGAATCATTAGATCAGACTGATGGCTGCATTTTGGCTACTGCCAATGTAGGATCTTTGTACACGATAATTGGACATAAGGAAGCTTTGGAGTCAGTGAGAAGGGCATTACAAGGCTCAGATTTAGTAGAGGATCATAAGGAGTTCTCAAATGTCTTAAGTTCTGTCTTAAACACAATTATTTTTGGTATAGCAATGAGTATTATTTACAGATAAAGGGTGTAGCCATAGGAGCAAGATTTGCCCCCAGTGTGGCGAACCTCTTTATGGCTCATTGGGAGCATGAAGCAGTCCTTAAGAACCACCCTAAGGAACTTATATGCTAGAAGAGGTTCATTGATGATCTGGCGATCATCTAGCAGGACGATGGTGAATCATTTGATGTCTTTTTGGAGAGAATGAATGGAAACCACAGGAATATCAAACTGATATGGACCATCAGCATGGATCGGCTTGTATTTTTAGACCTAGAAATCTTCAAAGAACAAGGCAAACTAGGGACCCAACATTTTTTTAAACACACACGGACAGAAATTCCTACCTACCAATGGACAGCTGTCACCATAGATCCTGGCTATGTAACATCCCCAAGGGACAGCTGATCCAGGTACGCAGGAACTGTTCTATATTAGTTACCTGACCCTTAGACCGCTAAACCTGATACCCGACCCTTAGACCGCTCCAGCTGATTCTGATAGAAGGCAGGAGGTTTTTAGCCATGCGACCTATATAACTGTGCACGGATCGTCTAAGGCTCCACCCCTACTACAGAAATAAATGCCGATGTGACACATATAGGGGGCGGAGCCTGTTTGTCCACTTTAGACTGTGGCCATGAGATCTTTTGGATGCCTGTAAAGTTTGCACAGCTGTTTGTGCCTTTTTTGTGAGTACATATCTTTTTAATAAACTTTATAGTGATTCTTAATCTATGGAGAGCATTAGATATTTTTTTCTGCCTTATATGTGGACCATCATTGTTTATCTGAGAGAGTGATCCGACAGATTAGAGCCAGAGATCTACAACTGATTGGAATTATCCCCACTGGGGAACTGCTTAGTCTGACCCGCTGGCGAAACAGGAGTCAGATAGTGAGTTGAGAGGCTCATCTGCAAGGGTGGTGGAGAACCACGGAGCACTTTGTGTTGGCGGATTTTGCACTGAAGTATCACACACGGGGAATTTTCACTATATTATATGTGTTTATATGGACTACTTTTGCACATGTAGCATGCACAGTCTCTTACTTTCCCTCTTTGACTCGTCCAGTAATCAGTCCAGGGGTATGCCGTTTTTTTTTGTTTTATTATAAACTAGGGTTGGAAGGAGGGAATAGTGGGATACTCTGAATTAACTATGTGCAATATTGGAGGACTTCTATCTCTCAGTACTGCCAGGCTGTTGATCCACCTTGCCACTGATGTGAATTTTGATTTAGGTCTCTTTCCTAAGATGACTTGATGAACTAAGGTTATCTTCAGGACACTTTCCTCAGTAGCCTCTTTCTTAACTGCCAACACCCATCCATTGACTGTCCTACTCTTGGTTTGGCCCCCCTCAGGTCAGGCACCTTGACTTGAGCCCCTGTACTCACGATACTGTTTTTCTAGGGTCTCCAGTGTCTCCCCTCCAGTCAGCTATCCTGGACCTCTGGGTTCAGCTCCATTCCTCTGGCCCTCAGGATGACCTCCTGAGGCCACGTGCCACTGCTACAGAGGAGGAAGCAGCCACCACCCTCCCTCTGGGACTCTGCTCTCCAGCCAAAGACCCAACAGCACATGCACTCCTGGCTTTTATACAGTATCCCAGAATACACCGAGGCGACCTGCTGCCACAACCATGCTTCACTGTAGGGATGGTATTGGCCAGGTGATGAGGGGCACCTGGTTTCCTCCAGACATGGTGCTTGCCATTCAGCCCAAAGAGTTCAATCTTTGTTTCATCAGACCAGAGAATTTTGTTTCTCTTAGCTCGAGAGTCCTTCAGGTGCCTTTCAGCAAACTCCAGGCGGGCTGTCATGTGCCTTTTACTGAGGAGTGGTTTCCCTATGGCCACTCTACCATACAGGCCTGAATGGGGAAGGGCTGCAGAGAAGGTTGTTCTTGGAAGGTTCTCCTCTCTCCACAGAGAAACGCTAAAGCTCTGTCAGAGTGACCATTGAGTTCTTCTTGGTCACCTCCCTGACTAAGGCTCTTCTCCCCTGATCGCTCAGTTTGGCTAGATGGCCCACTCTAGGAAGAGTCCTGGTGGTTCCAAACTTCCTCCATTTACAGATGATGGAGGCCACTGTGCTCATTGGGAACTTCAATGCTGCAGACCTTTTTATGTACCCTTCTTAAGCTCTGTGCCTCGATTGAATCCTGTCTCGGAGGTCTACAGAAAATTCCTTGGACTTCATGGCTTGGTTTGGGCTCTGACATGCACTGTTAACTGTGGGACCATTATATAGACAGGTGTGGCCCTTTCCAAATCATGTCCAATCAACTGAATTTACCACAGGGGGACACCAATCAAGTTGTAGAACCATCTCAAGGATGATCAGTTGAAACAGGATGCACCTGAGCTTAATTTTGAGTGTCATGGCAAAGGCTGTAAATACTTATGTACATGGGATTTTTTCGTTTTTTATTTTTAATAAATTTGCAAAGAGTTCAAAAAAACGTCTTTCATGTTGTCATTATGGGATATTTGTAGAACTTTGGGGAAAATAATTATTGAATCCATTTTGGAATAAGGCTGTAACATAACAAAATGTGGAAAAAGTGAAGCGCTGTGAATGCTTTCTGGATGCACTGTATGTACAGTCATTTTTGTTCTTGGGTTTAGCCAAACCTTATGACATGTGGGATCTTTCACATGGTCCTGACAGAAATTGGAACCTACCCAGTAGACAGTAGGTTGCTTACAATTCAACCACAAGAGCTGCACGTTACCAAATCTGTACTTGTTCCTCCACGGTACAGTCATAAGAAGAATTCCCTTTATCCTGCATAACACAAACACATATGTTTATTTCCTCTTTATTATAATATCTAAGTTGATTTCTTTTTTTTTTTTTTTTTTCTCACAGCAGTTTTAACGAAGCGAGATGAAGGCTCTTGTCCCATCTTTTATTTTTTCCCATCTGTTACTACTGAGAATTACAACTGCAGGTAAGAAAATAACATGGATTTGTTTTATATGAACTATATTATTGTACAATAAGTTGACTATGCATTACAGTGAATATCATCAAACTACATAAATGCGTTAAAGTTACCACTCATAGAAACAACATAGGAGACTGACAGCACAAAAATGCCAAGTGGTCCACCTAGTTAGCCCTATTTTCTGTATATATATATATATATATATATATGTGTGTGTATATAATTTATTTGTATTTTTTATTTTTTTTAAATTTTAGCTTTTTTGTTTGAATATAGATCTATGCTTGTCCCATATACTGTATGTTTGAACTGTTGACTGACTCACTACCTCTACTAAAAGTCTATTCCAAGCATGAATTACTCTTTCAAAGACTATGAGATTGCAAGGCTCCAGAACATCAATTTTACTTCCTTCACCCTAGTGTTAAGCCTCGTACACACGCAACGATTGTTGGCCGTGAATTTTCAGCCAACGTCCGATCGGCCAATTGTCGGCTTGTTAGTATGATGCTTCCGACAACCGACTGCGACTTTTCGGCCGAACAAAATCTGGTGTGCATGCTATAAAATTTTTGTTGGCCGTCAACAGAACGGCCGATTGTTCGTCAGTCAGTACAGATTTCAGCCGACAAAAATCAGATGAGCAAGACTGGGCATGCTCAGAGAAGAAAAAACACACGGAAAGTAAACCAGAACATGACATCACTTCTGAATTTGGTTGTTGTTGGCCGAAAAAATTTGTGTGCAGTCTAGAGCACATTTCAACCAACACAACAACACTGGACAAAAGTCGGCCGATCGGTCGGCCAACAATCGGTGCGTGTGTATGAGGCTTTATAAAAAATCACTTATTGCCGCGCCGGTTTACTGCTGCTGTGTGAAAGATAATCTCACAATCAATGAAGATGTTTCCACTTCTGCCCACCAATTTTCAACTGTCTGTCCATCAAAATACAAGAAAAAAAATAAGTAGTAGAAGGACCTTACTTTTAGGAATAGATAGAATGTTAAGCTGGAATTTGCAGAAAATGCAACTTTTATATTTTAGGTATTACGAATTAAAAAAAAGAGATAATACTATAGCTAAAAAAAAAAAAAAAATCCCATTAAATGGATAAATGTTTCACTTGCTTTTTATTTTTGTTTCTTAAACATTTTATTTTTTAACTGTTTGATCCAGCCAACTTTTTTTCATATTATGCCAAATTAAAGGTGTACTGAAGGTATACTGAAGGATATGTGTTTATACTTTTTCTTGCATCTTGTATGAAGTGCATAGAAGCACAATATGATATTGCCTTGCAGGGTGAAGCTTTTTTTTTCTTTTAATGGAGTTTACTGCCACTTTAAAGAGGCCCTGTCAATTGACCCTAATGCCTCGTACACACGCAACGATTATCGGCCGACCGATCGTCCGACTTTTGTCCAGAGTTGTGTTTTGTTGGTTGGAATGTGCCTAGACTGCACACGAATTTTCTCGGCCAACAAAAATCTACTTCAGAAGTGATGTCATGTGCTGGTTTACTTTCCGTGTGTTTTTTCTTCTCTGAGCATGCCCAGTCTTGCTCAACAGATTTTTGTCTGCCGAAATCTGTACTGACTGACGGAAAATCGGCCGTTGTGTTGACGGCTAACAAAAATTTTATAGCATGCACACCAGATTTTTTTCGGCCGAAAAGTCGGAGTCGGTTGTCGGAAGCATCATACTAATGGGCCATACACACTATAAGATTTTCTGAAGACTTTTTCCTTCAGACTTACCAAAACCATATAATATGAGGTCAAACCTAAACACTTTCAATTTGTATGCAATCTAGCAGGCCCTTGCACTACATAGAAAAGGTAAATCTGAAGGAAAAAGTCTTCAGAAAATCTTATAGTGTGTATGGCCCATAACAAGCCGAAAATCGGCCGATCGGACGATGGCCGAAAATTCACGGCCAATTATCGACGCGTGTGTATGAGGCTTTAGTGCTCTGCACACCAGAAAGAATACTTATACAATATACCGGCTGTCGGAAAGGTTAGCATATACAATCTTCTTTTGTAGGTGACCTGTTTTGTAAAATTGGCATTGACAAAGTCAATTTTAGGAAAATATATTAATTAGCTTAAAAAAGACTTTAAAAATACGGCACTGTGGACGAGCATGCACAGCTTGATATTTCCATCACACTTCTGGCTTTTTCCTAAAAAGGAAGTTGGCTTTTACTTGGATTTGTACAAAGGCAGCAGGTGTGAGTTTTTTACAAAATGGCAGCAAGACTTGCTTTTTATAGAAAAACACATATCACTGAACCTATTTTTAACCACTTACTGCATGGGGCAATTTTACATTTTTTTCACATACATGTTAGCATCAGCATTTGTTGCTAGAAATCTTCTTAGAACCCCTAAACATTATATATTTTCTGAAAGCAAAGGTCCTGGAAAAAAAATGGCTGTTGTTGCAATTTTTTATAGTATTAAATGCCTAGAATGATCTATTTATAAATGGTACCAACTTCCAGATAGTAGACAATTTTTTACGTCACACTATATATAGACAGCCACATCAAATGCAATTGTAAAGAAATAAATTAATTGTATTTTACCATTTTTTTTTTGGTAAAATATACAAGATAATGTTACATGAAATAAATAGATACCAAATACGTTAAGATTTGAAATTGTGCACACCTGTGAAATGAAGACAAACTACAGTACCTAAAATTATCCATAGGTGATGAGAAGCCGTTACATAGTTGGTAAGGTTGAATAAAGATATCCATAGGTGACGAGAAGCCGTTACATAGTTGGTAAGGTTGAATAAAGACAACAGTCCATCCCGTTCAACCTCTGTCGGGGTGTGTGTAGAAAAATAATTTCCAGTATATTGTGTTCGCTAAGATGCACGTCCAAGAGTCTTTTAAAACTATCCATGCTTCCTGCTGACACCACCGATTGTGAAAGAGAGTTCCACATCCTTACCACACCCCTCCCCCCCTCCCGACATTGAAAAAAACCCTACATAGCTTAAGGTTAAACAGATTCTCTTCTAGTCTCAATATGTGGCCCCATGTCTTCTTACATTCCCTGGGACTGAAAAGTTGCATACTTACACTGGGATCGATGTTGAGATATTTGTATATCACTTTAGTTGCCCTTCTCTGGACTCTCTCCAGCTCCAGCGCATCCTTTCTAAGGATTGGTGACCAGAACTGGACTGAATACTCTAGATGTGGCCAAACCAAAGTTTTATAATTTGGCAGGATTATCATTTTATTCCCTTTTTAATGCATGCTAATATTCTGCTGGCTCTGCTTGCTGCAGCTTGGCATTGCATGCTATTGCTCAGTCTGTCTTCTACTAGGACCCCCAGATCCTTCTCCATCCTAGAATCCCCCAGGAGTTCTCCCCTTAGTGAATAATTTGCATTTATATTTTTAACCCCCCAAGTACATTACCCTTTTATTTTTCAATGTTAAACTTCATTGGCCAAATAGTTGCCCACTCCATTAATCTATTCGGTCCTCTTGTAAAGTTTCTATATCCTGCTGTGATGTTATTGTCCTACTTATTTTTGTGTCATCAGCAAACATTAAGATTGAGCTATTTATCTCATCCTCTATATAATTTATTAATAAATTAAACATAATGGATTCAAGGACAGAGCCCTGGGGTTCCCCACTAATCACTCCAGACTATTCTGAGTACACGTTATTTATCCCCACCCTTTGGACATGCTCCCATAGCCTGTTTTCTATGCAAGAAAACAGGCTATGAGGTCTATACACACAGACCTCGGTTTGAAGATTAAGTCTTTGTCCTGGACTGTATCAATTGCTTTTGCCACATTGGATACACCACATCTACCGGCCTACCCTTGTCCAGATGGCTACTCACTTCCTCGTAGAATGCAAATAGATTGGTTTGGCAAGAGCGACCTGTCATGAACACGTGATGCTTACTGCTTATGATACTGTTTTCATCAGAAAATTCTTGGATATGCTCCCTTATCATCCCCTCCAATAGTTTAAAAACTACCGATGTTAGATTGACAGGCCTGTCGTTTCCATGAATATATCTCTGCCCTTTTTTGAATATTAGTACCATGTTGGCTTTTTGCCAATCAGCTGGTACCGTTCCTGTCAGTATGCTGTCCATACCACCAGTTTAAAGTTTAAACCAGTTTAAAGTTAACATGAGTTCTGGTGCTAAAACTATTGCTTTCACTCTGACATTGGCGGCAGTGCCTCACATGTGTGGTTCAATCATCGTTAACATGTGCGGGTGGGACCTATGGCCGTGTTTGCAATTGCACATGAGCACAGGGGGCAGGGGTGCTTTAATTTTCTTTATATTTTATTTTCCTTTTATTAATTCAAATTTATGGCTATAACAAGGGGTGGAACACCACCCCTTATGATGGATTTGGCAATGACAGTCTCTTGATTGAGAGATCAACGGGTCTATAACACCCCTGTTCCTTCCTCTGCCTTCCAAGGCAGCTGATCAAACAGGGTTCTTTTTGATCATCTGATCTAGGAGCTAGGGAAACACCAAGCTGCAACTGGAATTGAGGAAATCCTCATTGTTTCCAGCTTCATTCATCAGGAAGTAGAGGGATGTTCCTCCTTCTTCTTTGTGCACAGCCGAGCTGACTGTTTACAGTATGGTAAGAACTATAACAGGGAGGCATCCATGCGCTGTAAAAGTGATCTGGCAGGTTGCTTAGATCACTTTTACTAGAAATCTTGTCATTGGCTGTAAAGGATTATGGTAGGAGAGCAGTTGTCCGCAGGAAAATGGCTGGGACTGGTGTCACCAAACAGTCAAAGGTTTAGTGCAGGTGGCAGGCTAAAGCATGGTTGATTAAAAAGCCAGAGTCAGTTCAGGTGGTTGTCAGAAACATGGACAGTATGCAGGAAAACTATTAGTCTGGGGGCAGGCAGACATGTGGTCAATAAACAGGCCAGGGTCAGTGCAGGCAGTAGGCATGTAGGCAGGTGTGGGCTGCAGTATATCCACCAACCTGAGGGTGGCACTGTGCTGTTTCTTCAGGCTAGCAGGAGGCCATTAAAGTGGTTGTAAATTCTCAAAGTTTATTTTTACCTACAGGAATGCTTATAATAAAGCTTAAAGTCAATGGCGCTCTCTGATGGTGGGTGGCTTACAATGAGGTAAAAATATAGAAAGTAAAAAATGGGTAGAAAAATATAAAAAAGGATGAGGTGGAAGGGGGGAGGGGGGCAACGAAAGCGGCTGCCAGCTGGAGCAAGGAGAGGCTCTGAGGAGAATAAACAAAAAGAAAGCAGCGCCAGCTTAGTGAAGCATAAGGTTTATTAATACAAAAAACACATAGTGACTTACTCTTAGGTAAGTAAAGGCCGGTAGGGTAGGTGAATGGGATCATCCATCTTCTTGTCCTGGATAATGTTGCAGAAAGGAGGGGTGCAGGGTGCCCGTGGTGTGTGGAGGCTGTTGTCTGGCAGCCTGTCTGATGGTGCTGTAGTGGTGGAGGACTCTCAGTGGGGCTCCACTTCCTACTTCCTGTCAGCCCAACATCACTTCCTGTGAGGCGGAGGGAAAGATGGGCGTTGCTAGCTTTTGGGGCATCTGTGCTCCTTCATTAGGCGGTGGGGGTGGCTTATCAGGGACAGGGAATATATAACCTGTTGATAAGTAGCTCATTGGAGCATAAGTCCAGAGAGGGTGGGTCCCAAAAGAGGCGGATCGAGGTGCTAGTGTGGCTTCAAACATACTGTAAACTCTGCATTAGGTTTAACAGGGAAAATCCCTGGAGGCATGACAGGAGCCATGATAAGTCCATATAACAAGCATATACATGAATACAACGGTGGGGAAACACAGAATATAATATTACAAGAGAGAAAAAAAGAAAAAAAAAAGAAAAAAGAAAACACTTGAACTTATAAGGGTAATGTGACAAGGTGCACCTGGGACAGTGCATACCCTAGCAATGGGGTTATGAGTGTGAGGTGTATGGCAATAAGTGTGTGATGCCACCAGGGTGTATCAAAAAAAATGATGTATGGTCACAAGTAAGTACAGGACATGATTTTGGGGGTTCACCCGGTATGGGTATATGATTTTGGAGGTTCACCACCTATGACCCCGAATGGGGTAGGGCAATTGGTAGGCGCACTTACTTGCCATTACTTAGCCCATGGGGGGTGACAATATTGCAGTACACCCAAAGGTGTAGGAATGGAGATCAAGATGATGATAAGGAACGGGTAAGATTAAAAATGAAAGATGTAAAAATAGAAAAAAATCTAAAAATAATGATGGAGGTGAAATTAAGAGAAACATGAGGCAGTGGACTGGGCCTCCGTTCAGCAGATTCTATGAACGATGACTTCTCTGTTGTGTACAAGCACACTGACGTGCATGCGCTTGGAAAGGTGTACGTCCGTGTGTACGTCCGTGTGTACGTGCGCGGCATATCTGTTACAGTGTAATATTAATTTCTAACCCCTCGTTTAAGCCTCCTGGTGGTAAAGTGTCCAAGGTGTATATCCAGTAGTTTTCCCTAACGCATAATCTTTTGAAGCGTTTGGCGGGGGGAAAGTGTGCGGGGATAGATTCCAGCACCCACACCTTAAGTCCATCAGAGCACTTTGGATGATCTTCAGTGAAGTGTCGGGGGACACTTTGTTTGTCGGAGCCCTTTTCCACCAAGTTTCGGTGTTCCCCAAAGCGTTTACGTAAAGTCCGTATTGTGCAACCTACGTATAGTAGGTCACAGGGGCATGTAAGGCAATAGATGACAAACTCCGAGGAGCAGGTGTAGAAGTCTGTGAGGGTGTGGACTTTCCCGTTGTTGGTAAATTTTTTAAGACCATGTGTAACATGTTTGCATGTTAGGCACTGGGCTTTACGACATTTATACATTCCCTTGATTTGAAGAGAAAAGGTAAGCGATGTATTGTTCTTGGGCTTAGTGGGGCAGATTTTATTCGGGGCAATTAGGGTTTTAAGGTTTCTTGCACGCCTGTATGAGAAACGGGGGCGCTCTGTGAGGTCTGTTTGCAGGTGTGGATCTTCTTTTAAGATTGCCCAATGATTATGAAAAATACGTTCCATTTGTTTAAATTTGCTGTGAAATTGAGTGGTGAAGCATGCTGAGGTGGAGTGTTTATTGTTTTCACCTGTGTGCTCCAGTCTGTTTCTCCTCACGTCCTCCTGCAGGTAGTGGTCTGATGCTCTCGTTATGATGTCTTCGGGGTAACCTTTTTCAAGGAATTTTTGTTTAAGTAATGATCCGCGGTGAAGATAGGTTTGAGTCTGGGTACAGTTATGTTTAAGGCGACAGTATTGGACCTTGGGGATGTTCTCCCCACCGTTTTATTCATGTATATGCTTGTTATATGGACTTATCATGGCTCCTGTCATGCCTCCAGGGATTTTCCCTGTTAAACCTAATGCAGAGTTTATGTTTGAAGCCACACTAGCACCTCGGTCCGCCTCTTTTGGGACCCACCCTCTCCGGACTTATGCTCCAATGAGCTACTTATCAACAGGGTATATATTCCCTGTCCCTGATAAGCCACCCCCACCTCCTAATGAAGGAGCACGGATGCTCTGAAAGCTAGCAACGCCCATCTTTCCCTCCGTCTCACAGGAAGTGATGTCGGGCTGACAGGAAGTAGGAAGTGGAGCCCCAATGAGAGTCCTCCACCACTACAGCACCATCAGACAGGCTGCCAGACAACAGCCTCCACGCACCACCGGCACCCTGCATCCCTCCTTTCTGCAACGGTATCCAGGACAAGAAGATGGATGATCCCATTCACCTACCCTACCGGCCTTTACTTACCTAAGAGTAAGTCACTATGTGTTTTTTGTATTAATAAACCTTATGCTTCACTAAGCTAGCGCTGCTTTCTTTTTGTTTATAATAAAGCTTACTTGTAGATAAAATTAATATCTCCTAAATGTGCACCATTTAGGAGATATTCTAGGGAGCAACAGCTGGTGACGTCAAAAGCGTATATGCTCTGAAGCAACAGCATACAGTGTCGTTCCTTCAGAGCCCTGTGCCATGGCTGTGACTCTCGCTCGCATTCACGGGAGTGATGTCATCGCGGCTCAGCCATTCAAGGGGCCGCAGCCCGCGAACCTGTAACGTAGACCTGGTGAGTATGGAAGCCTCTGCAGCAGTGACAGCAAGCCGCTGGAGGGCTTCGTTTCAAGGTAAGTCTTTCGTAATGTGCTAGTGTGCGATGTATACTAGCACAATATGCCTTTACCCTGCAGGCTTTTTTTAAAGCCTTTAATACCATTTTAACCACTTCCCAACCACACTATTGCTACTACAGCGCAGTCGCACATTGCCAGGAGAGCGTCATATGAAGTCTTCCCAGGATCGCACGTGCCACGCACCCACTGCGGCATACATAAGCTTCTGAATGATGTTTGGGAAAAAAATTGATAAGTGACCTAATTTTGTGGAGCCTATCATATGCCGATAACTTTGGGAATGGTCATTGAAATGCAAAAATCTTTTTATTTTATAGCCTGTCCTGGACATTACTTAAGAATATACTGGCATATGCTGAATTGAGTGTGTTTTATCAACCACCAAGGAAATTTAGAAAATCCTCAAAAAAAAAAAAAAAAAAAAACAAGCATCCTGGAGCCCCTCAACCTGCCTATTTGAGAATCCTGGGCAACATACAGTATCTCACAAAAGTGAGTACACCCCCTCACATTTTTGTAAATATTTTATTATATCTTTTCATGTGACACAACACTGAAGAAATTACTTTGCTACAATGTGAAGTAGTGAGTGTACAGCTTGTATAACAGTATAAATTTGCTGTCCACTCAAAATAACTCAACAAACAGCCATTAATGTCTAAGCCAAGCACCTGACTACATAAATTATATAACATTTTGGATTAAAAGTACCATTTCAATGTTTACAGATGATACCAAGCTATGCAGTGGTATACATTCCTCACAGGATGTCTCCAACTTACAAGATGACCTTAATGCATTATTTAATTGAGCAACTATTTAGCAGCTAAAACATGGTTACATTATACATACTTGGGCGAGTACAACTGGGAGAGTCAATGTTAGAGAAGGACCTGGTAGACCATATAACAGCATGCAATGCCAAGCTGCATTTTCAAAACATAGACATTTTATTTTTTGCTTTATAATAGGTAGGCACTCCAGAGAGATACATAATTTTGCCCCTGTACAACTCTTTAGGAAGACCTCATATGTAATATGCAGTTCAGTTTTAGGCTTCAGTTCACAAAAAAGGATATTGGTGAACTGGAGAAAGTGCAGAGGGCAACCAAACTGATAAGAGGCATGGAGGAGCTCAGCTATGAGGAAAGATTAGAGGAACTAAATTTATTCTCTCTTTAGAAGAGGAGATTAAGTGGGGATATAATCAACATATAAATATTTGGATGGTCCATTTTGTGAACTTGGTGTAAAGTTATTAATTTTCAGGCCATTACAGAGGACAATGGGGAACTCTTTACATCTGGAGGAAAAGAGATTTAACCTCCACATATGGAAAGGCTTCTTCACAGTAGAAGCTGTGAGAATGTGAAATAGGTTCCCTATAGCAGTGTTTTCCAACTCCGATCCTCAGGGCATACTAACAGGCCAGATTTTAAGTATTACCCTGGGGGGATGCAGACTAGAATACTGCAATCACTGAGCAGCAAATGATATCACCTGTGATGTATTTCAGTTTTCATGCAAACCTGGCCTGTTAGTGTGCCCTGAGGACCGGAGTTGAGAAACACTGCCCTATAGAATTAGCTCTGGTCAGTTCAGTAAATTGTTTTAAAAGATAGCCATGTGCATTCCAATATGCACAAAACATAGCTGGCTATTAACATTTATAGGTAAAAGCACCAAAGATTGCTGATCCAGGGACTATCCAATTGCCTCCTGGGGAATCAGGAAGGACATTTCTTCCCCTGCTGGAGCAAATTGGACCATGCTTTAAAGGATTGATTGTGAGTAAAGGATTGTGTACATGGAGGTTTTTTTTTTATCTGTTGATTGAACTAAATGGACCAGTGTCTTTCAACCTGACTACCTATGTAACCACTGGTAAGTTTACTGGTACATGTTTCCGAGAGCAGTGTCCAACCCCCATGACAGTCCACTGCCCATTATTGTCTTTTAACAATTGGGTCTGATTGCCTTCACTGGGGTTTGGATTTGGTACCCAAACTTTGCTCATGCTCAATAAAACTCCCTTTAACCAAACCTGGGCACATTCAGCTCATCCCTACCAGGGACACTTCCCAACATCAGGCAGAAAATAACAATAACTGAGATTTGGGGAAACCTGCAGAAAGCTGAACTATCATTCCAGCTCAGGCTGACTACAGTCCAGCAAAACTTTAAACTTCTCCTTAGGGCATGGTGGTTACATATACATGGGAGGTGTTGAAAGTTTTTTTTTTAATTTACTTATTTATTTACCTAGATATCTACTTTTTGCCACTCCCCCTTTACCTGTACGTTTTAAAAGAAATAAAAATATATCTAAAAGCAAACTTTTTTTTTCTAGTTTTGCATAGAGTGGAGATGGATCAGACCCCCTGACAGTTTTTATTGCTATCTGTGCCCCCGTTGGAATATTCACCCTCTCTATTTGTCCTTACCATCATCACTGAAAGTGAAAGTAAAAGAAAATCTAAAATATTGGTTTGTCCCCAGAAAAGTAACAGAGGGGAAATCTTCCACTGGAGCCACTAAGTCTAGTGACCTGGGGGTCCCCAAGGAATTCCCTTAATTTACAGGAATGTTCTCTTACTTCCTGTTTGGCTATTGGACAGGAAATGAAGGAAAATATCTGCAATTGGACACAGATGGCAAAAAAAATTCTGAAGACACTTCCTGAGGGTGACATTTGGTGAAATGCATAGAGGTTAATCCCGCGGCATCACTTCCGATATGTCACTTCCAGTTAAGGTGATTCACGATTTTTAACGCACGCTATGTGAGCGGCGGTTCCTTAACAATACAGGCGAACCAGAGTCAGTGCTACCTCCAAAGCACCATCAAATGTGAGTTTATCAGCTTTTATATTTACTGTGAACATCCTTTCTTAAATAAATATATCTGCGCAATGAGGTTTCTATGTGCTTCTTATCCCTAAGTTACCCCCGAGCCACTTTTATGTTACCTCAACCCCAAGGAGTCTGACCAGACCATACAGAGGATCCGGATAAAAACAGGGTTTATACCAGCTCTATAGGTCCTGGAGGCCTGAATTTTTCTGATCAGTTGCTAGCACATATTTAGGCTGGAGAGCATGGAGCACAACCTACTTTTGGGCACAGATCACTCCAAATAACGGGATAGAAGAGACCTCACAGAATTTTTTTGGACTATATACTTATTCATATATATATTGGCCCACACTCCCTTGGACGTTTTGAATTATAATATATTGCACTTATAAAATAGTCATACCTTTCTTGTCATATATATATTATTTATTTTCATATAATTTTTTTGAGCATATTTATATCCACCAAGCACTTTATTATGAACATACTGCACTCTGTTATTTGAGCATAAATGGTCATTCTTTATTGCACAAATTTCACGCTCTACGTTTGCACAAAATCACTGTACAAATACCAGTTGTGGACTATAGCAAAACAAATATAGTTGCACTTTTTACATGCACTTTTGAACCCACACATATTACATCAATTGCACATTTTCTCGATTGCACTGGGAATTGCACTATTGCACTTTGGAATTTATTATAACATTCATGATAAAAAAAATTATGTTGATGTATATTTATGCATTGTTGCACATTATGCATTGGTTTGCACATTTGTTTGATTGCACTTAATATTGCAAAATTGCACTTTCATATAATTTGAATATTCAAGGCCAAACATAAACTAAACTTGTGCCTACAGAGGATAGTAGTGGTACACTGCATCCTATTACAAGATATAGCAAAAATCTTGTTTTTTTTTCTGGGTCTGTACTAAAAAAGTTATATAATAATCATCACTCAGCAAGGGTAGTAGCGCCTCACTATATCACATTTTCTAATTTAAGCACACACTTAAATTGATGGCAAAATTCCCCCTTTTTTAACATTTTAAGGGTAGGCGTGGCATTTCATATATACAATATCCCTTGTGATAGCAATAAATTTGATAAAATAAATTGTAAAAAGTGTATGTAGCACTGACCCCACAGGACCTGCTAAATAGTGTCTTGACGGGCTCCCCTGATTACCAGCACATGATTACTTTAGATAAAGTCTCTGGATCCCTTCTTGCTCCTGATGGCTCGTCACACAAATGAACAGTCTAGGGATGTTGGTTTTTTGTTGTTTATTTGTGATTGGGATAGGAGAAGGGAATAGTGGGATACTCCTACTGAACTATTCACATTGGTTGAGGACTTTTATCTTCAGGACCTTCTTAGCAATTACAGCAGGAACAGCTAGGCTGGTAATCCCCACTTCCGTAAGGGAAGATGGGGTTAAGTCTCTTGCTCTCTTTACTCTCTGACAAGACAACTTGATGGACGATAACTTATCCTCAGGAAACTCTCACTAGCATCCCCTTTCAACTGACTCCAGTGACTATCTTAGGAGCAGGGATGGTCCCCCCCCAGGTCAGGCTCCTTGACATGAGATTCTGTACTCACTGTACTGCAGAGACAGATCCTCCAGCGTCTCCCCTCTCAGTCAGATTCTCTTGACCTCTGGGTTCAGTTTCTCACTGCCACTCTCCAGGCCCTCAGGACGACCCCCTGAGGCCGCATAGCACATGTGCTCCTGGCTTTTATACAGTATCCCAACATGCACTGAGGCACTTTTCCATCTGTCAATCATCAGGACTGTTTTAAAACCCATGCACCCATTCATCAGGTTTCCTTCCACTGTCCAACATGCCTCCCTATTGGACCAGTGTTAAACACTCTCTAGACAGAATGAGTTGCATTCTGAGCACAATGAGCGGACCTCACTAACAGAGCCTGCTCTCTGATAGACAGAGAACAATATAGATTTACCTGCAGCTCTTCTGGTAAGCAGACAGAGCTCAAACTATACTTTCTCACTAGCACCTACCTAGGAGGGAGCTACATATAAAAAAGCAATAATTCAAGTGCCAGAGCTCAAAGTATTACTAAACCCAGGGCCCTGTATTCACTATATCTGGTCTCCCACAGTACACAGAACATGGAAATTCAATCGGTTTAGTAAATATAAACTGCTAAATACCTTTACTCATCAGCAGTTATTAGATGAAGTCTTGTGACGTCTATCAGTGTCTGGTTAAAGCTTGGAGGGGGAGTTTTTATTCTGCTTTGACTGTCCTATGATGCTACAGAACCCCTGCCCCTCTGTCTGGACAGTGTGAATAGGCCCTGTGCTGATCACATGCACTCTCCCAAAAAAAAAATAAAAAAAACTTTCTAGCAACACACCAAACTGAGCATGTGCAGCTTGTCCCATAGCATCTGTACTACACAGGTAACCTGTAAAGGCTTTTACAGCGTCATCTATGGACAGTTTTAGGTACTGAAGTTTGTCAGCATTTTGCAGGCGTGCACAACTTTAAATGTTGACATGTTTGGTATCTACAGTATTCACTCAATGCAACAGAATCTTTTATTTTTTTTTCCCCAAAAAGTGGTTGTTATATTAAGTTGTGTGCACTAAAATTCATGTATTTTTTCCTGAAAATGTGCATTTTAAAAATGGCTGTGCAAATATCGTGTGACATAAGCATTTGCAACAATGACCATATTATTCTACAGGGCCTCTGATTTCAAAAAATATATAATGTTTGGTGGATTTTAAAGATGTCTGTTCTCATCTGAAAACAGTATTCCTTTTGGATAACCAAATTCATAACAAGCTGGAAAAAGATAAATATCACTTGCTGTATTTTTTTAGGGGTGAGGGAAGCGACTGGGGGGGGGGGGGGGGGCTTTTCAGGTATACTGTATGGGGATCCGTGATTTTTACCAGCCCTGCTCTCATCGCTTAATAAACTGAAACTTCAAAATGCAAGGTAAGTCAATGCATGTGAGACACTTCATAGTACTGTTTTATGTTAGGTCTTCTTTGTGGGAGAAGAGACATACTTAGATATATATCATGATAGCTTTTTATTCTTTTCCCAGGCTCTGAAAGGATGATATGCACGCAGAACGTCTATTTCTCAAAAGGACAAATACAGACTGTCTGGGGCTCCCTGCAAATAGAAGACATTGAGATAGGGGCATTCCACAATGATACACAAACAATTGAATTTAAGAAAAGCTGGTCGAAAGCACAGTTTAGTTTATTTGACTGGAAGTTTATTGATTTGTTCATAAGACGTTATATAGATAACGCCCAAAGACTCTTGAGAAAAATGGATGAGGAGCTTGGAATTGAAGGTGAGAGATTGTACAGCACATCGTAGATATACTGTGAGCGGGCAACACAGCCAGGAACAATGAAGTCCCTGTGCATCGCGGTGTACTTCCTGGTTTGGGGATGCTCATGGGCACGCCCCCTGCTGACCTGTGCTGTGATTGGCTACAGCACAAGTTTGTCAGCAGGTTTCGTCCAATGATTTTGGTTGTGCACCTCCTGATTAGCTGTAGCCAATAACAGCATGCCTCTGTGACTTGTTTGTAAACACAGACACAGGATCTGGCTGCATTTTGCCATTCAGGAAGAAAAGAAAGACAGGTCATGTGTGAGTAAAACCAACACATATACACTTTCATACACTTGTTAGGCATATTTAATACGTTGATTGCCCTGTCACCAGTGTCATTACTACAGTGAACAGTATTTATTTCTGATCACTGTATTAGTGTCACTAGTTAAATCAGGTAGTGTCAGAGTCAGTTGGCATCTCTCCCAGCCAGTATAAGTTAGTGTCAGATTGGCCGCCACACTGTTGTAGTCACACTTTAAGTTGCTGTTCACTGCCATTACTAGTATAGTGTCCATACTGATCAGTATCTTGATCATGTATATAGGTGCATCAAGATTCAAACAGCTCCACGCTAAAGATTCGTTCACGCACTAACAGCGCTAAAGTCCATGAAATAAACCATGAATCAATCTATGAATATATGGATGAATAAATCAATAAAGGGAAGTCCATGCATGCAGTCCCAGAATGTAAGGAGATGATGTAAGTGGGTATATCCTTGCAGACACCCAAAATCCTTCACCACACCACTGTGTGCACCCTTAAGTGGGGACACTTACCAGAACCAATCTGTATAAGAGCAGAATACAATAAGCGGGAATGCCTTTATCGCTTTACTCCTCTGCGTTGAAACTCCAACAGGGACCGCCAACAGATATCTCATGTAAATCCCCTCACCAGCATAAAGAGCATATGTATGGGAAATAAAAAAGCAACATAGCGTAGTCCAGCTAAAACACGTATGTCTTTATTTCCCAACAATTACCCTTCAAACATTGCACTTACAAAATGACAATTCTTTAACAGCATGTCAGCAAGTCAGCCATTGGTTTCTACCGCTCTCTCCCGTCCTAGACGAATACAGCCCGGTACCTGGCCGTGAGCCTCGGGGGATCGCCACGGCTTCCTGCGTGATTGCGTCACCACGCCCTGACGCATTTCGTCATCAAGTGACTTCCACCGAGGGCGTGGTGACGCATCGCAATCACTTCTATTTACATGACTGAAAAGAGGCGGAGACAGCAGTGTGGCGATCACGTGGTAGGGTGATGCCCGTCCCACTTCCGCCCTCTTCCTTGCAACTGATCATGTATGCCGCACTTCGTACTACATCAGACCTAATGCTGACATGTGGCTATACTTATATAAAGTGCATAATAGGTACATCAATACAGTACATCAAATCTTAAGGTATTTAAAATGACATTGATGTACTGTATTGATGTACCTATTATGCACTTTATATAAGTATAGCCACATGTCAGCATTAGGTCTGATGTAGTACTGCCTATTGATATTAGGTGTAGTACAGGCTATGTGATCCGCTGATGATCGTACGGTGTGTGGTTACGCATGCCTGGTCCCGAACGGCGAAGGTGGTGATGCCGTGTGAGGGCGGAAGTGCGGCATACATGATCAGTTGCAAGGAAGAGGGCGGAAGTGGGACGGGCATCACCCTACCACGTGATCGGCACACTGCTGTCTCCGCCTCTTTTCAGCCATGTAAATAGAAGTGATTGCGATGCGTCACCACGCCCTCGGTGGAAGTCACTTGATGACGAAACGCATCAGGGCGTGGTGACGCAATCACGCAGGAAGCCGTGGTGACACGCGATCCCCCGAGGCTCACGGCCAGGTACCGGGCTCTATTCGTCTAGGACGGGAGAGAGCGGTAGGAACCAATGGCTGACTTGCTGACATGCTGTTAAAGAATTGTAATTTTGTAAGTGCAATGTTTGAAGGGTAATTGTTGGGAAATAAAGACATACGTGTTTTAGCTGGACTACGCTATGTTGCTTTTTTATTTCCCATACATATGCTCTTTATGCTGGTGAGGGGATTTACATGAGATATCTGTTGGCGGTCCCTGTTGGAGTTTCAACGCAGAGGAGTAAGGCGATAAAGGCATTCCCGCTTATTGTATTCTGCTCTTATACAGATTGGTTCTGGTAAGTGTCCCCACTTAAGGGTGCACACAGCGGTGTGGTGAAGGCTTTTGGGTGTCTGCAGGGATATACCCACTTACATCATCTCCTTACATTCTGGGACTGCATGCATGGACTTCCCTTTATTGATTTATTCATCCATATAGTCATAGATTGATTCATGGTTTATTTAATGGACTTTAGCGCTGTTAGTGCGTGAACGAATCTTTAGCGTGGAGCTGTTTGAATCTTGATGCACCTATATACACGTATGAAATTATAGCAGCAGCTGACTTTATTTAGTGTTCAGGAATATTTTGGCACCGGGTGAGCGAAGTTTTATTGTGGGTCCGGTGAGCGCATTACTTTGCTCCTATATACAGTATCTTGATCATGATCAGAACTATACTAGTGTCCTCAATAGTAAAGTATCCACAAAAACACAGCGTTAATGGGATCAGCCCTGACACCTGCCAGCACTTGTATTTTGTAACACAAGTGCAGTGTCAGTATAATCTTTCTTATCATTGTCCACAAACCTGCAGTGTTGGCAAGATCAGGCTTGATCTCTGCTAGCACTGGCAGTTAACTTTATTTCTAGCAGGCAAGCAGTCCCTGATTGCTAGCCAGGAGCTCTTCAGGAGGCCTATAGCATTCTGAGCATGACAGATGAGAGCGAGAGGGAAGCCTCACTGTCAGAATTAGGGTTAGAATATGAATCTGCAGAAAGCAGCGGCACCTTGACTGCTGGTTTAGATGACAGAGAAAAGGTCCCTGCTAAAACCAGGTATGCCCAACCCCTAAAATGCTATATGACTATGACTATGCTCATATGCAGCAGGACCCAAGTACTAGTGCTGGACTATGCTGTGGTGAGCTGGCAAGTACCAACAGTGTAGTACATCCTGGCCTTTTAGACACCAGCGCTGCAGTGTTTCATGAAGAAGTGGCAAGCGCCAGCAATGCAGTACAAGCTGGTGGAGTAGCTAGTGCTAGTAGTATAATGCAGATGTAGCCACCAATAATTTGAGCACAGGCACCTAGAGTCCATAATAGCCTTCCAGAGGTGCTTGCAAATCCTAATTGTCTGTCTCTAGATTCAGCAGCACCTGTTATCTCCCCCCCCCACCCCCACCCACAACACCTAAACTCCTACACAGCCCTCTAAAACTCTATCCCCCCCTTTAACTCCCAAAAAATGCTTAACACAGGGTGGAGCTAAATGGCCGTCAGGCCTTTTACTGAACAAAATAATAATAAATAACAAATAAATAAATAGCAATACATTACAAGCAAATTTACATGCCCACAGCCACAAAACATTGCCTTGGGGACATTAAGACTTGCCACAGACCTTACAGGTCTATCACTACCTGGTCTCTATTATTGGACCACACCCAACCAGAGGACACCATACCAAATGTTGGTTCCCTACTTGTATCCCACCAAAAGATTTTTAACCCTATCTAAGGGGCCCCAACCACCATCATAATATCCACATACCTCCTGCCTACATACTCCATATGAGAGAGGGAGGGAGGGACATTCCTCCAATGGCTTCCCAACTCCAACTGTTACTGTCCCACCCCCCATTTTGCAGTCTACCCTCCTACGCCTCTCCCCATCACCCCATCTCTTCAACCAATTACGTAAGTAAGACTCACACCTCTCCCCTTTGAACACGTTAACTCTATGCTATCTGGTTCCCCTTCCACCCTGCCATGCCAGCCCTAAACTTAATTTGTTCCTCGCAGCTCTGGGCCTTCCTTTCACAGCCAAGCCCAGAGTTCAAGTGGAAACAGTCAACTTAACAATGACCCTTGACTTTTTTAACTGTTTTTCACCGAAGACCTCTATAACTTGATAGTGGACCAAATTAATGTTCATGCCCAACAGTAAATCGCTTCCAACCCAAATTCATACCTTGGCACGCCATTGCCAATTAAAAACCTTTTTCAGGCCAAACCCATAACATGGGCATAACAAAAACAAACTAATTGTGGTCATATTGGTCCACAGACATGAGACAATAACGCATTTTATGCATTTCAGTGACATTACCTTTTGTCATTCCCAGGGTGACCCTGACTATGGTGGGCTCCACAAAATTTGGCCCCTCATAAATCACCTGTCCCAGAAATTTGCAGATGTGTTTACAAAACATCGGCATAGATCAGTCCTTTGTACATCTTACTGGCAGGCTTGCAATTAAAGTGGTTCTAAAGCCTAAACATTTTTTTACCTTAATGCATTCCTTGCATTAAAAAGGTAAAAAATGTTTAGGCAACAATATTGGCCCTTCACCCCCTCTTTTACTTACCTGAGCCTTCATTCGATCCAGCGCTGTGCACATCTGCAGTTCTTCTCCCCCCTCACTGGTGGCACTGGACGAAGAGGAGGGGCAAGGATCTTCCACAGGGGACTGGATGAGAGGAGGATTGGGGCCACTCCGTGTAATTCCTTTGCACGGAGCAGGTATTTAAAGACATATTTGTTATTTTTTTTTTCTTTTTCCTTTATAATCACTTTAAGCAGTTTCTCCCCAGCAAGCGGGCCAGATATGGGGGTCAAATGTATAAGCTCTATGAAAGGGACACAGTGTATACATACTGCTTTAGAATTTATGCAGGAAAAGACAGTCAGTGCTACAATAAAAAAAGTAATTAAAAAAAAAATAACAAAAAGTAAAATGAAAAGAAGT
Organism: Pelophylax lessonae; assembly: GCF_965119305.1. NCBI lineage: Eukaryota > Metazoa > Chordata > Amphibia > Anura > Ranidae > Pelophylax > Pelophylax lessonae. The sequence continues at coordinate 48,619,230 of NC_138774.1, forward strand.
TGTTTTATTGAGTTAATGTTATATCATTACTGTGTGTTATTGTTAACTGTTGTTGTTTGCTTTGCAGGAATGCTAATCAGCTACAGCCCTGATCTATGTATTCTAACAGCAGCAGGGTGATGCTGTCAGAATACATATGTCAGTGCCTGCAGGGGGAGATTTCTCCATCTGCAGTTAAAAAAAGAGACCATTTATGCCCAGCTTTAAGAGAGTGTGGTGGTCAAATGGGTGGTGGCTCCTATACTTCTACTGTAATTTTTTCACTTTTTTTCTGGCAAAGATTTCTTCATCCACATCAATCAATCCCACAGACTGAATGTATGCCTAACATTTGAAGAGTGGGTGGATGTGTGGTGGAAGCTTCTAATGTTGGTCCATACACTTTTTATAGCAGAGATTTCTTCATCCACATCGATCAATGTGAATAGAGGAAACTGTTAGGTTCTTTTTTCCATTCAGCCCACAGGCTGCCCAAAAATCTCTCACATGTGGTATCCCCATACCCGGGAGAAATAGCAGAATGTGCTTTTAGTGTAATGCCACGCATACCCATGATGTGTGCGAGAAGTATCTCATAAAAATGACAACTTGGGTGAAAAAAAAAATATTTGTTTTTCATATTCCAAAAACTTGTAACAATTTTTTTTTACAAAGATTCAACATGCCTTTCAGCAAAGCTGTGAATTTCAGCTTGAGCTATCGGTGGCTGTAAACAACAGGGTTTTCTTTCAACAGGGAATTAGGAAGAGCCTGTGAAATATGTGCAAAAAATCCCAGAGCTAGATAAGACATAAGAAAACATGAAATCATCCTAAAGCTCTGTTTGCTGGCTGGATAGAAGACTACATAATATTTTTAGGCAATATTGGACCATACAAAATATTGGAAATACACACAATACATGCTAGTTTAAATTAGTTCTAAACCAAATAACTAAAATCTCATACTAAATTTATTATGCAAATGTATTTTTCAGAGGTTGTCTTCAGAGTTTTGAATTCTGAAGCTTTCATTAAATTTAGAGATGGGCCGAACACCCCCTGGTTAGGTTCGCGACAGAACTCTCTAACATCGTGAAGCCCATTGAAGTCTATGGGACCCTAACATTTTGAAAGCCTACATGGACGTTATTGGGCATACATAGGGTATGGGGATTGGGGTACTGCCGTGGGGGACATGTATTAATGAAAGCAAAGTTTGTAAAAAACATAATTTTTAAATGAGCAGTGATTTACTGATGCGTAAAGTGAAACAATCACAATGAAACATTCCTTTAAATATAGTGCCTGGGGGTCCCCTTAGTCTGCCTGTAAAGTGGAGCATCTGTACCGTGTATAGAACCTGCTGCAGCATAAATAACATTTATAAAGGCAAAATTTTCCCTGCAAGCTTTCTTTATTTGGAGGAGCCAGTCTGTATGATGAGGCCACAATTTAGTGCACTCAGAACAAGATTAGAGTTTTTTTGGATAAATTCTGGTTTCTGTTTCACAGACTTTGGATAGAAGTATTAGGAGCAGAACAATTGGGCTTTGGGTGCTGGTGGTGCCTTCACACCGAAACCCTATAGAGGTACTCTTTATAAAAGAATAATTGATCTTGCTGTCAAAAATGTAAATGATATGCCCCGGTCAAACAGTGGCAGAAAAATTGGGCTTTGGGTGTTGGTGGTGCCTTCACACCATAACCCTATAGAGGTACTCTTGATGAAAGCAAGAATTGTTGTAAAAAATTAAAATTATATGCACCTGTCAAATAGGTGTGGAAAAATTGGTCTTTGGGTGTTACCTGTGTCCATGAAACTAATACCAGAAAAAGTATTACAGATACAATCAACACCCACAAAGCTAGGAAGCGTAGACAGTCTTGCAGAGATTCCAGATCCAGAAAACCATTAACCGGTGACATTGGCATCAGGGGCTTGATAGCTGCTGCTAATCCAGGACTGATTCATTTTGATAAATGTCAGCCAATCAACGGAGTCTGGACAGACACGCTCTTTTATCTGTCACAAAACCTCTGCTGCACTGACTGCCTGTTCAGAAAGCACGCTGGATACAGGGCAGCCTAATTGCATATTGGGCAAGTTCTGGCCAGTGGTCTATTCTCATGACCCAGTGGATTGTCAACTGGAAAGCTCTCCATGTCTGTTTTCACTCTTAAATAATCCCCCACCATATGGTGCAGATGCTGCTGATGTGATGTGGAAGCTGACAGCCCTGGGCACCGAGGACTAAACATTTTTTAAAATGCATCACAGAGGTGGCCTCCTTCTCCAGCGCTCCTCGCTTGACCAACAGAAGCCTCAAAACTAGCCTTTCCATGAGACTGTAACCTAGCAGAGTTTAGAAAGGCATTACATAAACTCCTCTTTAACCTCCCTGGCGGTATGATTATTTCAGATTTTAGGTGCTGAAAGCAGTACCATTATTTTGCATGTAATTCTTAAGGACGAGCAGCCCAAACCAACTATTTACATATGATTTTTTTTTTTTTACTGTGCGTTCTTCTTTATAACATCTCGGGTATGATAAAGTTTGAAACCCAAAATCATAAATTCTAATATAATAAATAACTATAAATAAGTTATACATTTCAGGATCCTGGGGACAAGGTAGGTAACCTCTTCCAGGATCCAGCGATTTCTCCCTGGCGGTACCCCGAGCGTGACTCCGGGTCACCGCTAATGGCACTTGGGAATACCGCCAGGGAGGTTAAGGTGTCCTCAAGATATTTTATCCTCTGCTCCCTCTGTGAGGATGGGATGAGTTCTGAGACTTTCTCCTCGTAACAGTGGTCAAAGAGGGTTGCCAACCAATAGTGATCCTTGTCCTTGATGTCACAAACTCTCAGGTCCTTTCACAGGCTTTGAAGAATGAGGGAATGAGGGAGCCCATGAAGAATGAGGGAGCCCATGCTCCACAAGGCATGAAAGATGAGTCAATGAGTCCTCAGGCTCACTGAGGATTACATTATCTGGAACTGCCTCCTCCCAGCTACATACTACTCCCAAGGGTTCTGGGGACGGAAAACCATCTCTTAAGGTTTGACTTATGTCTTCCTCTGCTTCAATGCCTCAAAAACTGCCAGAATCTAGGGATGATCGAACGGTTCGGGTCGACCATCGGTTCGAGACGAAAATTGACTGTTCGAAATTCGGCCGAATTCCAAACCTTTTGCTGAAAAAGTTTGAAATTCGGCAACCAGAACCGACCAAAATGCAAAGGGACAGGAACTGGGCTTTAAAAGCCCATGATTGAACCAGAACCATCAGTAAAAGCCAATTGAGGGGGCAGGAGAATGCTAGGAATGTGATTGGAGTGACTAGGGGGTCCAGGGCCAATCATTAGTTAATACGCCCCCCAGTATATAACATAGCCCCGCCAAATCTCTACCATTTTAATACAGGGCTGTGGAAGAGAGTGGAAGCAGTTCGGTTACTTCTGCTCTCAAAGTGTCATTTAGCAATTTTTAGTGTGAGGAAAGGGATATCTAGTGTAGTTAGGGTACTATTTTCCACTATAGTTAGATTTAATAATCTAGTTTCTGTAGGGAAAGTGTTAAGTGTAAGGGGACCTTAGTGTAGGGTTAACTGAATCTGACTGCTATGGCAGGGTGACAAAACCCTTCCATTTCAGGGTGACCGCTATAGAGAAAAGATCGTTTCTCTTAGAACACATATAGAACATGAAGGTGGCTTCACCCCTGTCACCCTGCTTTTTGTTGCAGGTGTTTATAGGGCTTTTTTGAGGACATGTTTGGAGTCAGGCATGACATCTGAACTTCTGTGTAGGGGTGTATATATACACACACACTTATATGTATATATACACTTACACATACTGTATATAGGTGTGATAGTAGCAGAACACTATGCTTGCGCTAATGAAATAATTAACACCCATATGGCCCAAAAAAGTGCCCAAAAAAACGCCTGCTGCAAAAACACACCTGGGCGTTTTTGTAGCTGGCGTTTTTTTGGGCATTTTTTGGGCGTCTTTGGAGGCAGGCATAACATCTGAACTTCTGCGTAGGGGTATATATACACACACACACTTATATGTATATATACACATATATAGGTGTGAAAGTAGCAGAACACTATGCTTGAGCTAATGAAATAATTAACACCCATATGGCTTCTCTGCTATAACACCTATATATGTGTATGTGTATAAATACATATATATTAAAAAAGAATAGCGCGCAAATGCAAAATAAATTACTACCAAATCTGAAGAGAGTCCATACCATAAATAAAAATGGGGGTTTGGTCCCACCATATGGCCATATCGTGCTCAAGCCCACTACTGCGTCAAAGTACCCCATTATCAGTGGGTCCTACACTATCCATGAAAAAGAGATGAATCCAGCCTTTCTAACCCTTGGAGATAATACTCCTTGCTGGGAGAGATGTGCAAATGCACTACAGGGGACTCCTCCTATATCCACTTGATGGTGGACACTGATTGAGTACAGGTGTGTGTGGGGGGTGGGGAGGGCTGCTCAACCTCGATAGTCTGGTCAGACCGAATACATAATAAACAGGCAAAAAATTTGGGGGAGCATACCCATGTATTTCCAAAGCTGCTGCAGCTATGAACCAAAAGACATATATATTAAAAAAGAATAGCGCGCAAATGCAAAAGAAATTACTACCAAATCTGAAAAGAGTCCATAAATAAAAATGGGGGTTTGGTCCCACCATATGGCCATATCGTGCTCAAGCCCACTACTGCGTCAAAGTACCCCATTATCAGTGGGTCCTACACTATCCATGAAAAAGAGATGAATCCAGCCTTTCTAACCCTTGGAGGGAGAGATGTGCAAATGCACTACAGGGGACTCCTCCTATATCCACTTGATGGTGGACACTGATTGAGTACAGGTGTGTGTGGGGGGTGGGGAGGGCTGCTCAACCTCGATAGTCTGGTCAGCTTTGGAAATACATGGGTATACTCCCCCAAATTTTTTGCCTGTTTATAAATACATATAAGTGTGTGTGTGTATATATACCCCTATACAGAATTTCAGATGTTTTGCCTGCCTCCAAAGACCCCCAAAAATGCCCAAAAAAAACGCCTGCGCCAAAAAAAAACCGCCCAGGTGTGTTGTTGCAGGCGGTTTTTTTGGGCATTTTTTGGGGGTCTTTGGAGGCAGGCAAAACATCTGAAATTCTGTATAGGGGTATATATACACACACACTTATATGTATTTATACACATACACATATATAGGTGTTATAGCAGAGAAGCCATATGGGTGTTAATTATTTCATTAGCGCAAGCATAGTATTCTGCTACTTTCACACCTATATGTGTGTATGTGTATATATACATACATGTGTGTGTGCGTGTGTGTGTATATATATATACCCCTACACAGAAGTTCAGATGTTATGCCTGCCTCCAAAGACGCCCAAAAAATGCCCAAAAAAACGCCAGCTACAAAAACGCCCAGGTGTGTTTTTGCAGCAGGCGTTTTTTTGGCCATTTTTTTGGGGTCTTTGGAGGCAGGCAAAACATCTGAAATTCTGTATAGGGGTATATATACACACACACTTATATGTATTTATACACATACACACATATAGGTGTGATAGGAGAGAAGCCATGTGGGTGTTAATTATTTCATTAGCGCAAGCATAGTGTTCTGCTACTTTCACACCTATATATGTGTATGGGTATATATACATACATGTGTGTGTGTATATAAACCCCTACACAGAAGTTCTGATGTTATGCCTGCCTCCAAAGACCCCCAAAAAATGCCCAAAAAATGCCTGCTACTAAACCGGCAAGGTGTGAAAAACTTTTTTTTTTTTCTGGTTCTGGACATGCTACAGAGCTGAAACTTCACAGGTACACTTTTTAGACCCCCTAGACACTAAATCCAAAGAAATCAAATTTTTTTTTTTTCAATATTTTTTTCAATAATTGGCTCTCTATCAAAAATGACAATTTTTAAGAACTTTTTTTGTGTGAAAAATAGTCCCTGGGGCATGACCCAGAACCCTAGGCACTTTTTAGGGTCATTTATTGGGTTTTAGGGCTTCAAAATGGTGTTTTTTGATTACCAAAGTTCGGGTCCCATTGATTTCAATGGGGTTCTGAAATCCGGGCCGAACTTTCGGGTAGTTCGGGTGTTCTGGTCGAACCGAAATTTTGAAAAGTTCGATCATCCCTACCAGAATCCTTCTCCTCCTCCTCCTCCCTCTCCTCTTGTGTGTTCTGTGGTGTGGCTAGAATAGTGTCTGCATAAAGCAGGCCTTGAGAGAAAAGAAAGTTCTCCTCTTCCTCCCACTGCTCTGCCGCAAATGCCCTGTCCATATTGCCACCAGGAGTGTGCTCCAGCAGGAACATAACAGGGATTGTGTCACTGATGCATGCATTGTCATGGCTCACCATCCTTGTGGCCTTCTCAAATGGTGACAGTACAGTTCATCCTTTATCAGCAGCCATTGGCATTAGGAAAACAAGCCAAGCCTGTTGTTGTGCCATACTGACACAATTACTCGTTGACGGCACTCTGCTGCATGTACAGCCGCTACAGCATTGCCAAGGTTGAGTTCCACCTGGTAGGCATGTCACAAATCAGGCGGTTTTTGGTAGCGGCACCCCAGCAGGAGCCGCCTAAGTAATATGGGTTCCCCACTCTATCTCTCAATCCTAGGAACAATCTCAGCCCCTATGGCACACCTGGTAATAGTGCAAGTACAAAGACCAATGGAAACACACACATTATGATAAAACACAGAAATATCTTTACTATAAGGCTTCTATGAAAAGCTACAAATAATAACAGAATATTCCTGGATGAATTAACTAGAAAGCAATAGTTAAATTCAGGAATAATATGATTCAATATATTATATCAGCCTGCTTCTAGAGGATTCCACAACTGTAACTAACCCCACAAGCAGAGGCACGCACTTAAACTTCAATGAGCCACAGTATAATAACTTTGCACAAACCTGCTTTCCTCTTCTTAATATGGCGCTATGGGTCCAGGCAGGAGGAGAACAGAAGAATGACTTTCTCCTATGTCAGACTTCTCTCTTCTATCCCCACACCACAGGCCCAATCACCAACACTGTATCTAATCCAGTGCTCAGTGGCTTAACTCTCAAATGAGACCCCCCCCCCATTCACCCAACATACACAGAGCCCTTAGCGTGTGTGTATAAATTTGTATGGCACCAGTAACTTCAGTCCCCAGGAGAAAGATGAGGTCTTGTGTCTTCAGCTAGCCACTGCAGATGATGAAGCTTTAAACTCCTGCTTGGCAAAGTGTAAACTGTTGTATACTGACAGTATCCAGATAGCAGGGCTGACACTGTGACTGCTTAACAAGACTTCAATGAAATCCAGGTGCTGGCAAGTGAGGGTAAAGTGGATTAACTCTGTCTTTATGCAATGTCCTGGATTCCTGCAAATGGGCAAGTGCCCTCTCACTCACCAATCCTGCAGTCAAGGCCCAAATCAAACATTGTGGAACAGGCAGGCTCTTCTGGTAACCAGACTGGTCACCTCACCTTTGATCACTTCATACAGCCGATGCAGATGTACTTGGATATGCACCTGGGATCCCCCTTCTCAGGCTGGATGTCCGGAACAATGCAGTGGGTTGACTGGGGAGATAGCACCTCTCTCTTGCATCCAGTCTATTCCCCTGCCTCATGGTGAACTCAACTGCTTAGCACACAAGATGAATGCCTCTTCCCCTCCTCTTGCCAGAGAATGCTGGGGTGTGTAGTTCTGTTCTCACATAATGCTATGGAGACATTTTTGGTGGGGACTACATGCCCCAGAATGCTTTCCTGATTGCTGCTGATTGGCTCTCTTCTCCCTGCCAATGAGGATGCAGGGGAGGGAGAAGAACAAACAGAGTCAATGTCAGTGAGAAGGAGGGGAGATAAATCTCCCATAGGGGCTGACAGGCATTCTCTGTCTCAGTGAGAGCCTCTGTTAGCTTGGCATGACGTGAGAGATGCGAGGCACCAGCTACATGTGTATGACCGCCTGAGATGGCTACAGGCTCTTCTGGCCTGCTTTAGCAGATCTTCCAACCCTGGGTACCTGTTTAGAAAAACGCTGAACCACCAAATTGAGGACATGTGCCTGGATTGGTACATGTGTCAACTTTCCCTGTCTAAGGGAGGACAGGAGGTTTGTGCCATTATCGCACACCACCATTCCTGGCTCCAGCTGGCATGACATGAAGTCTGGGCCTGCCCCTGCAGAGCTGAAGGAATCTTTGCTCCGGTGTGGTCTCTGTCCCCTAGACAGACCCGCTGAAGCACTGCACAGCATCTTTTAGCCTGACTCATTAAATAGCCCATTAAATGCTTAGGGGGTACTGGTGGTTCATAGGACAATTCAGCAGAGGAGGGCATGGAGGAGGAGGGGTAGGAGCTGTCAACTCTTGCATCATCACCACCAGCTGTATGGAGACCTGGCAGCAAAACAAGCTGCAGCACTGAGCCCTGTACTGCATCCTTCCGAGTTGCAAGCAGAGTTAACCAGTGTGCTGTGAATGAAATATATAATCCCTGGTCATGCTTGTGGACAACGTGTCAGCAGGAACGTGGATCTTACAGCTGACTGCCTTGCCCAACGATGACACAACATTGCCTTCCATGTGATGGCATAGAGCTGGAATGGCCTTACGTGCAAAGAAATAGCAACTGGGAAACTGCCATTGTGGTACAGCACATTCTGCAAACTCAGAATCCACTAGACGTAATTGAACAAGTTTGAATTTAGATGCTGGGTATGTGTGTGACAATGACTGGATTTTGTTTTGGTACAGCAGCTGGGGTAAAGATATTCACCTTCTATAGTGTACAGCTGGTGGTGTGCTGCTGGCAGACATGCTGCAAGGACCTGTGACACCCTTGGCTATGCCGTCATCCCTGTCATTGGAGACTACTGAGAGGTCATGAGTAGGGATGATCGAACGGTTCAGGGCGACCATCGGTTCGACCCAAACATTGACTGTTCGAAATTCGGCCGAATTCCGAACTTTTTGCTGAAAAAGTTCGGAATTCGGCAACCAGAACCGACCAAAATGCAATGGGACAGGAACTGGGCTTTAAAAGCCCGTGATTGGACCAGAACCATCAGTAAAAGCCAATTGAGGGGGCAGGAGAATGCTAGGAATGTGATTGGAGTGACTAGGGGGTCCAGAGGCCAATCATTAGTGAATATGCCCCTCAGTATATAAGATAGCCCCGCCAAATCTCTAGCATTTTAATACAGGGATGTGGAAGAGAGTGGAAGCAGTTCTGTTACTTCTGCTCTCAAAGTGTCATTTAGCAATTATTAGTGTGAGGAAAGGGATATCTAGTGTAGTTAGGGTACTATTTTCCACTATAGTTAGATTTAATAATTTCGTTTCTGTAGGGAAAGTGTTAAGTGTCAGGGTGACCGTAGTGTAGTGTAAGGTTAACTGACTCTGACTGCTATGGCAGGGTGACCAAACCCTTCTATGTCAGGGTGACCGCTATAGAGAAAAGATTGTTTCTCTTAGAACACTTATAGAACAGGATGGTGGCTTCGCCCCTGTCATCCGGCTTTTTGTTGCAGGCGTTTTATTAGGCTTTTTTGAGGACATGTTTGGAGTCAGGCATGACATCTGAACTTCTGTGTAGGGGTATATATACACACACACATGTATTTATATATACACATACACATATATAAGTGTGAAAGTATCAGAAACCTATGCTTGCGCTAATGAAATAATTAACAGGCATAGGTCTCCGCTCCTATCACACCTATATGTGTGTATGTGTATAAATACATATAAGTGTGTGTGTATATATACCCCTGTACAGAAGTTCAGGTGTTATGCCTGCCTCCAAAGACCCCCAAAAAATGCCCCAAAAAACCGCCTGCAACAACACACCTGGGCGTTTTTTTTGGGCGTCTTTAGAGGCAGGCATAACATCTGAACTTCTGTGTAGGGGTATATATACACTCACACATGTATGTATATATACACATACACATATATAGGTGTGAAAGTAGCAGAAACCTATGCTTGCGCTAAAGAAATAATTAACAGGCATATGGCTTCTCTGCTATAACACCTATATGTGTGTATGTGTATAAATACATATAAGTGTGTGTGTATATATACCCCTATACAGAAGTTCAGATGTTATGCCTGCCTCCAAAGACCCCCAAAAAAGGCGCAAAAAAACGCCTGCAACAACACACCTGGGCATTTTTTTTGCGCAGGCGTTTTTTTGGGGGTCTTTAGAGGCAGGCATAACATCTGAACTTCTGTATAGGGGTATATATACACACACACTTATATGTATTTATACACATACACACATATAGGTGTTATAGGAGAGAAGCCATATGCCTGTTAATTATTTCATTAGCGCAAGCATAGGTTTTTGCTACTTTCACACCTATATATGTGTATGTGTATATATACATACATGTGTGTGTGTATATCTACCCCTACACAGAAGTTCAGATGTCATGCCTGACTCCAAACATGTCCTCAAAAAAGCCCAATAAAACGCCTGCAACAAAAAGCCGGGTGTAAAAGTAGCAAAGCTACTAACCTGTTCTATATTACTTCTAATACAAACAAACTTTTTTTTTTCTGGTTCTGGACATGCTACAGAGCTGAGACTTCACAGGTACACTTTTTAGACCCCCCCCCAGACACTAAATCCAAAGAAATCAATTTTTTTTTTCAATAATTTTTTCAATAATTGACAATTTTTAAGAACTTTTTTTGTGTGATTAATAGTCCCTGGGGCATGACCCAGAACCCTAGGCACTTTTTAGGGGCATTTATTGGGTTTTAGGGCTTCAAAATGGTGTTTTTTGATTACCGAAGTTCGGGTCCCATTGATTTCAATGGGGTTCTGAAATCCGGGCCGAACTTTCGGGAAGTTTGGGTGTTCTGGTCGAACCGAACTTTTGAAAAGTTCGATCATCCCTAGTCATGACATATAGCGGTGGTAAACCTGAAAGATGAGGAATGAAGAGGAGAAGAATTGCGTACCTTTTGTGTGGCTTTCAGGAGCTTTTGCTAACAGGCTGAGTGGTGCGAGTTTAAATACCTTGTCAAGCATGTGTAACCCAAATGGCTGGTGTTTTGCCACGCTTGAACAGCGTGAGACAAAGTTTGCAAATTGCAACAATGTGATCGGCTGCACATGCACTTCAATATACTGCAGTAAACATTAACTAACGTGCTTTAATGTACTGCAGTAAAAGTGCACTAACGCACTTCAATATACTGCAGTAAAAATTCACTAACGCGCTTTAATGTACTGCAGTAAAAGTGCACTAATGCACTTCAATATACTGCAGTGAACATGCACCAATGCACTTCAATATACTGCAGTAAAAGTGTACTAGCACACTTCAATATACTGCTGTAAAGTACTAACACACTTTTTTATACTGCAGTAAATGTGCACTAATGCAGTTCAATATACTGTAGAAAACTTGCACTAATGCACTTTAATATACTGCAGTAAACATGCATTAACACCCTTCAATATACTGCAGTAAATGTGTACTAACACGCTTCTATATCCTGCAGTAAACATGCACTCATGCACTTCAAATATACTGCAGTAAACCTGCACTACTGCACTTCAATATACTTCAGTAAACGTGCACTAACGCAGTTCAATATATTGCAGTAAGTGTGCACTAACGCACTTCAATTTATTGCAGTAAACGTGCACCAATGCACTTCAATATATTACAGTAAAAGTGTACTAACATGCTTCAATATACTGCAGTAAAAGTGTCCTAACACATTTCAATATACTGCTGTAAAAGTACTCCCAATCACTTCAATATACTGCAGCAAATGTGCACTAATGCACTTCAAAATACTGCAGTAAACATGCACTAACACACTTCAATATACTGCAGTATATGTGCACCAATGCACTTCAATATACTGCAGTAAACATGCACTAACACACTTTATTATACTACAGTAAAAGCACACTAACATACTTCAATATACTGCAGTAAACATGCACTAAAGCACTTCAATATACTGCAGTAAACGTGCACTAGCATACTTTAATATACTGCAGTAAATGTGCACTATGGCACTTCAATGTACTACAGTAAACGTGTACTAAAGCTCTTTAATATACTGCAGTAAAAAGTGCACTAAATCACTTCAATATGCTGCAGTGAATGTGCACCAGTGCACTTCAATATACTGCAGTAAGCATGCACTAATGCACTTCAATATACTGCTGTAAAAGTGAACTAAAGCACTTCAATATACTGCAGTAAATGTGCACTAACGCACTTCAATATACACAGTAAACGTGCACTAACGCACTTCAATATACTGCAGTAAACATGCAATAACACACTTCAATATACTGCAGTAAATGTGCACTAATGCACTTTAATATGGTGCAGCAAACATTCACTAACGCACTTCAATGTACTGCAGTAAAAGTGCACTACTGATGCACAACTGCCTTGACACTCACTGACACACTTCAATATAGTTACGGGATAGTTACATAGTTAGTGAGGTTGAAAAAAGACATCAGTCCATCCAGTTCAACCTATGATGTGTGTGTGTTTGCTTTTAACCGTACATTGTGTACCCCTGTATGTTGTGGTCTCCAAGGTGCCCATCTAATAGTTTTTTGAAACTATCAATGCTCCCAGCTGATACGACTGCTTGTGGAAGAGAATTCCACATCCTTACCACTCTTACAGTGAAGAACCCCTTACGCATTTTAAGGTTAAACCACCTTTCCTCTAGTTTTAGTGAATGGCCACGTGTCTTATTGTATCTCCTCTCTCTGAATAGTTTGTTCCTTATGCTAGGGTCGCCAGTACAGTATTTGTACATTGATATCATATCCCCCCTCAATCGTCTCTTCTCCAGAGAGAATAAGTTCAGTGCTTGTAGTCTTTCCTCATAGCTGATGTCCTCCATTCCCCTAATTATTTTTGTTGCCCTTCTCTGGACTCTTTCCAATTCCAGCACATCCTTCCTGAGGACCGGTGCCCAGAACTGGACAGCATACTCCAAATGTGGCCGGACCAGAGTCTTGTAGAGCGGGAGAATAATCTCTTTATTTCTGGAGTGAATCCCCTTTTTTATACATCCCAGTATTCTGTTGGCTTTGCTTGCAGCGGCTTGGCATTGCATGCCACTGCCAAGCCTGTTGTCTACCAGTACCCCCAGGTCCCTTTCCATCCTAGACTCACCCACAGGTTCCCCCCCTAGTGAGTAGCTTGCTTTCTGGTTTCTGGCCCCCAAGTGCATTACTTTACATTTTTCAACATTAAACCTCATCTGCCATGTAGTTGCCCACCCCGTTATTTTGTTCAGGTCTGCTTGTAAGGTTTCCACATCCTGCATAGAAGATATTGGCATGCCTAGTTTAGTATCATCCTCAAATACTGAGATTGTACTAGATATCCCCTCCTCTAGATCATTTATGAATAAATTAAACAGGATTGGTCCCAGGTAACAGGTAATATCCTGCAGGTAACCTCCCCTGAGACAATAAACTGACAGTACAGTAAAAACGCTGCACTATCACTATATTCACACTACACTGATACTTTACACTCTATAGAATACTAACTCGCTAGTAGCAATGAGCAGAGCCCTGTTCTATCTATCTCTACTCGTGTATCTAAGGAAGAAATATTGATGTTCCAACATATACTGTAACTCTGCTCTAATCCTTAGATAAATTACATTTTCCAATAATATATGTAACTGTGTAAAATGTCTTTATTTATTAAGTATTAATTAATTTTTAGAAATAGATTGGTGATACTAGTATTTTAAATGTATATAAGGTAGCCCTTTTGTTTGTATCATGATCTCATTAGCCCAGAGGTAACATATTTGAGGCATGGGATGTGCAATGTCAAATTTGTATGCTAGCAAATGTTAAACCACCAGGTGGCACTGTTTTAATAGATGTTTACTCGTTGGCATACACTAGTTTATATTCACATTTTTATGTTAAAGTGGTTCTAAAGCCTTAAGGTTTTTCCCCTTATTGCATTTAATGCATTAAATTGAAAAACCTTATGTGCTGCAGTTTCCCCCCTGCCCCGTTTTTCTTACCTGAACCTGATCCAATCCAGGGATGTGCACAAGTGCAGCGGATCCCACCACTGTCGTTTTTCTCATTCGGCAGATTGATAAGAGTGGGAGCCATTGGCTCCTGCTGCTTTCAATCAAATGCTGTGATACGGGAGCACGGGGCATGACCCCATGGAAAGAGGCTTTCTGTGGGGGAACCACTGAAGAGGATGGGCCTGGAGCGTCGGTGGGGGACCCCAGAAGAAGAGGACCAGGGCTGCTCTGAGCAGAAGCATTGCACAGAACAGGTAGGTATGACATGTTTGTTATTTTAAGAAAAAAAAATGAAGGTTTAATATCATTTGGAATTTAGTTGAAATATATTTTAGTTTGCATACGGGATATATTAAACTTTCAGTTGTGGGTTAACGCTTGGGACATTTTATTCCATATGTCCTTTTTGGAGATTGGATAATTATGCACAGGTGTCCCGAGCCTCGATATCCCCCTTTGGGTTGTATATAAGTCGATGTACTGGTGTACCGCATAAACCCCAGATCCACAGACAACGCTTGTTACGCAGAAATACGCTGGAAGGGGCCTCACATGTAAGGGCATACCGCACACCGGGTTAAATGCTCATTCGGCACTGCATTAATTTAATTGACAATTGCGCGGTCATGCGATGCTGTACCTAAATAAAATTGATGTCCTTTTTTTTCCCACAAATAGAGCTTTTTTTGGTGGTATTTGATCACCTGTGCAATTTTTATTTTTTGCGCTATAAACAAAAAAAGAGCGACAATTCTGAAAAAAATATATATATTTTTCACATTCTGCTATATAACATTCTTAAAAAAAAAAAAAAGTAACATCAACATTTTTTACCATTTTAGGCCAATTTGTTTTCGGCTAAATATTTTTGGTAAAAAAAAATTGTAATAAGCATATTTTGATTGGTTTGCGCAAAAGTTATTCCACAAACTACGGGAAAGATTTATGTCATTTTTATTGGTTTTTTTTTTTTCTACTAGTAATGGCAGCGATCTGTGATTTTTAGAGGGACTGCGACATTGCGGTGGACAGATCGGACCCCTAACTGACATTTTTGACACTTTTGGGGGGACCAGTGACATTACTACAGTAATCAGTGCTAAAAATATGCACTGTTACTGTAAAAATGACACTGGTAGGGAAGGGCTTAACATTGTGGGTGATCAAGCGGTTAAATGTGAGCCTAGGGGAGTGATTCTAACTGTGGGAGGGCGTGGCTTCTGAAATGACCATAGAGATCTGTGATCCTATATAGAAGGATCATATGGGTTCTATGATCATTCCAGGGAGAAAAACGGTCACCTGTGTTTACAACATAATAAAGGAAAAGGAATTGGCAGCACTCCAGGTTGAGTCAAAATCCAGATTTATTGACTGGACATCCAAATATGACAATCGTGACAAGGTAGACGCGTTTCCCACACTGACTGTGTGCTTAATCATTAGCGGCCAACTCCAGTAGACGTCTGCTTACAAAACACGTAGGGCAGAGCTATGTATGTCATACGTCACTTCCGGTTAAGCAGATTGGAGCGTGGATTTAGGAACTTGATATCAACACATATAGTTACACCAATGCATAGCATCCATAAATTTAAATGTATTATTACTTTAATTAACTGAGAATGCATTCACCTTAGGTTCCTATCTAATTCAGACCTGGGCAGGATGCTCCTCTTCGTTGGATGACTATGAAGGCCTCACTTACAGAGTGGCTAAAGAAGGAGAAGATCTGGTGTACTTAAATGTCACAGAAGGAGTGTGGATGGCTGGGAATGCCCCTCACTCTCAATCTGTTCAGAGGACACTGAAGAGAGAGGGCAAAGCTGCAAAAGAGAGCATTATTAACATATTGATGAACTATTGCCCTTCGCTGGCTGCCGTGTATTCAATTGTGGGGAGGGAAACTCTTGCAAGAAAGAGTAAGTATGAACTGTGGACACTTAAAACTGATGTCCTGGGAAAACGTTTGAAATCACATCTCTAAAGTTTTTTCCTTTTTATTTTTTTATCCAATATATTCCCTATATTTTTTTATGAGTGTGTTCCAACATCCCTAAAATAGGGACTTTTATGATTCAGTTTCAACCAGAGCATTTAACAATGGAAAACGAGAAGAAAAGCATATTTATTCATCATTTTTGTACAAACACGACACATTAAATACAGTTAAATTTCAATTATAAACCCTGGGGTATTTTGTCACCTTATTGTCCTTCTTATATGATGTGCTTTTTTTAATACTTCTCACCATGAAACTACAATCTTTTTTAAAGATGTCCTTGTACCACTGTTTGGGCTACTTTGACTGCACATTTTTACTAAAGAAGCAGTGCATCTGAAACATCTGATAGAGCTGATTACAAAGGTACCATTTGGTTTACATCCTTGAGGTCAAAAGAAAAGTATGGGGGCTTCCAAGTACTACTTCCCTATTTGTGCCTTTTTTCACTATTCCTAAAGTGTCTCTAAAAATGTCCACATTGTATTTCAATTATCTCTAGCCTACTCCTATTAGTCTGAATGATCTTGAGGTTTGTACACTTACTTTGGGAAGATCCCCATACTTTTACTTTCTTCAATACTGTGAAACGTAGTAGTGTAAGTAGGAATTGCTGTGTCACAGGTTTCACAGATCCTGTACTAAGTAGGTGCTGAGAGGAGGAGTTTCAGGAGGCAGAGTTAGCACAGTTTGTGGGCAGCAAAGTACCATGGGATATATAGTCCTTAGAAACTGAAAGTAAACAGCAGAGGAGAAGCTGCAAAGCATGCAGAGAATCCAGAAAATTATGGAAAGAGACAGCCAGCAGACAGGCAGCACTCACAAAATGAAAGTAGATTTTTCAAGTAAGTGCATACTGAATTGTCAAATATAACTATTGTTTGTATTGCTATTATAATTCTGATATTATAAAATCAAAGCCTATGCTGTGTCTCTAGAGCTCATTTAAGGCATAGATCAGAAAGCAATTTGTAAATTTGTGTCAGAAAAGTGTCAGAATTTATTAACCACTTGCTGGGCCTGGGTTTTTCACAAATTTGCTGTTTACAAGTAAAAATCATATTTTTCGCAGGAAAATTACTTAGAAACACACGCGCACGCACACACACACACACACTCTCTCTCTAGCAGAGACCCTAGAAAATAAAATGGTAAGTGTTAAAATGTTTTATGTCACACTGTATTTGCACAGCGGTCTTTCAAACGCAATTTTTTAAAAATCTTTAATGAATTAAAAAAAAAAAAAAATGCACTGCCCCCGTAGGGACTGCATACTATTCACTCTGTACGCTCCCCCTGGTTACCAGCACCCAGCCATAAGTAAAGACGGGTCCTTAATTTTCCTTGGCTCACACTCAAATAATCAGTCCAGGTAAAATGGCGATAGGAGTAAGGATGATCGAACTTTTGAAAAGTTCGGTTCGGCCAGAACATCCGAACTTCCCGAAAGTTCGGCCCGGATTTCAGAACCCCATTGAAATCAATGGGACCCGAACTTCGGTAATCAAAAAACACAATTTTTAAGCCCTAAAACCCAAATAAATGCCCCTAAAAAGTGCCTAGGGTTCTGGGTCATGCCCCATTAACTATTAATCACACAAAAAAAAGTTCTTAAAAATTGTCATTTTTGATAAAAAAAAGCCAATTATTGAAAAAAAAAAAAAGAGAGAGATTTTTTGATTTTATCTTTGGATTTAGTATCTGGGGGGTCTAAAAGGTGTGCATGTGAAGTTTCAGCTCTGTAGCATGTCCAGAACCATGAAAAAAAAATATATAATTTTTCAGTAGAACAGGGATGTGGGACCCTCCTTTAACACCTACATGATCTTTTTTTCTGGTTCTGGACATGCTACAGAGCTGAAACTTCACAGGTACACCTTTTAGACCCCCCAGACACAAAATCACACAAAAAAAGTTCTTAAAAATTGTCATTTTTGATAAAAAAAAAGCCAATTATAGAAAAAATTTTTTTAAAAAAAAGAGATTTTTTGATTTTTACTTTGGATTTAGTATCTGGGGGGGTCTAAAAAGTGTACATGTGAAGTTTCAGCTCTGTAGCATGTCCAGAACCATAAAAAAAAAAAGATTGTTTGTATTAGAAAACTTTCAGCACAGGAGGTTGGCTTTGCTGCTGTAACACTTTGCCGGTTTAATAGAAGGCATTTCTTTGGGTTCTTTGCAGTCAGGAAAAACATCTGAACTTGTGTATAGTGGTACTGTGCACAAGTTCTGATGTTTTGCCTCCCTCCAAAAACCCCCAGAAAATGCCAGCAAAAACACACCTGGGCATTTTTTTTTTTGACGCTAGCGTTTTTTTTTGGCATTTTTTCGGGTTCTTTTGAGGCAGGCAAAACATCAGAACTTGTGTATAGTGGTGTATATACACACATACATATATTTATATACACACCTAGACATATATAGGTGTGATAGTAGCAGAAATATATGCTTGCGCTAATGAAATAATTTACTGTAATATATTTCTGTTACTATCACACCTATATATGGCTAGGTGTCTATATGCATATAAGTATGTGTGTATATATACCACTATACACAAGTTCAGATGTTTTGCCTGCCTCAAAAGAACCCCAAAAAATGCCAAAAAAAACACTAGCGTCAAAAAAAAAAATGCCCAGGTGTGTTTTTGCTGGCATTTTGTGGGGGTTTTTGGAGGCAGGCAAAACATCAGAACTTGTGCACAGTACCACTATACACAAGTTCAGATGTTTTTCCTGACTGCAAAGAACCCAAAAAAAATGCCTTCTATTAAACCGGCAAGGTGTTACAGCAGCGAAGCCAACCCCCTGAGCTGAAAGTTTTCTAATACAAACAATCTTTTTTTTATGGTTCTGGACATGCTACAGAGCTGAAACTTCACATGTACACTTTTAGACCCCCCAGATCTGAAATCCAAAGTAAAAATCAAAAAATCTTTTTTTTAATTTTGTCAATAATTGGCTTTTTTTTTATCAAAAATGACAATTTTTAAGAACTTTTTTTTGTGTGATTTTGTGTCTGGGGGGTCTAAAAGGTGTACCTGTGAAGTTTCAGCTCTGTAGCATGTCCAGAACCAGAAATAAAAAGGATTGTATGTATTAGAAAACTTTCAGCTCTGGGGGTTAGCTTCTCTCCTCGGTTTTCACACCTTGCCGGTTTCAAAGCAGGCATTTTTTTGGGTTCTTTGCAGTCAGGAAAAACATCTGAACTTGTGTATAGTGGTACTGTGCACAAGTTCAGATGTTTTGCCTGCCTCCAAAACCCCCAAAAAAATGCCAGCAAAAACACACCTGGGCATTTTTTTTTTGACGCTAGCGTTTTTTTGGCATTTTTTTGGGTTCTTTTGAGGCAGGCAAAACATCTGAACTTGTGTATAGTGGTATATATACACACATAATTATATGTATATAGACACCTAGCCATATATAGGTGTGATAGTAGCAGAAATATATTACAGTAAATGATTTCATTAGCGCAAGCATTTATTTCTGCTACTATCACACCTATATATGTCTAGGGGTATATATACAGACATATATGTGTATATATACCCCCTATACACATGTTCAGATGTCATGTCTGACATCAAACATGTCCTCAAAAAAGCACTGGCAGTGGCAGCCCCTGCAGCATAAAAAATGCTTGGCTGGTGAGAAGCCATATTCCTGTCCCGAAGCAATTCAGAGAAATGATCATTTCTCTATAGCGGTCACTCTGCTATGGAAGGGTTTTGTCACCCTGCCATAGCAGTCACTGCCAGTTAACCCTACACTACACTATGGTCCCCTTACACTTAACACTTTCCCTACAGAAACTACATTTTTGAAGCTAACTTAAGTGTAAAGGAGCACTCTAACTACACTAGATATCCCTTTCCTCACACTAATAAATAGCTAAATGACACTTTTAAAGTAAAATTAACAGAACTGCTTCCACTCTCTTCCATGTCCAGTATAACAATGCTAGGAATATGGCGGGGGCGATCTTATATACTGGGGAGCGTATCAAATAATGATTGGTCTAGGGACCCCCTAGTCACTCCAATCACATTCCTAGCATTCTCCTGCCCCCTCAATTGGCTTTTGCTAATGGTTCTGGTCCAATCACGGGCTTTTAAAGCCCATTTCCTGAAGCATTGCATTTTGGTCGGTTCTGGTTCCCGAATTCCGAACTTTTTGGGCAAAAAGTTCTAAATTCGGCCGAACCTCGAACACCCAATGTTCTGGCCGAACCGATAGTGTGACCCGAACCGTTCGATCATCCCTAGATAGGAGAAGGAAATGGTGGGATACTCTGACTTTAACTATTCCCAGTGATTGAGGACTCCTATCTTCTCTGCTTCTGTATAGATGTGGAACAGCCAGGCTGTTAATTCAGCCTGCTACTTTGGATGAATGTGGATTTAGTGTCTTATCCCTAAGATGACTTGGTGAACAACTAGTTGTCTTCAGGACACTCTCCCTAGTATCCTCTCTCTCTTCCTCTGCTGACACCCATCCACTGGCTGTCTTACTAGCAGAGGTGGCCCCCCCTCAGGTCAGGCCCCTTGACACGAGTCCCTGTACTCCCGATACTGAAGTCCCAGGGTCTCCAGTGCCTCCCCTCTCAGTCAGCTTCCTTGAAACTCTGGATTCAGCTCCTCTCAACCGCTCCTCTGGCCCTCAGGATGACCTCCTTTGACCTCTACATAGGAGGAGGCAGCCACCCCCCCCCTCCGGGACTCCCCTCTCCAGCCAAAGATCCTGCAGCACACATGCTCCTGGATTTTATACAGTATCCCAGAGAGCACCGAGGCGACCTGCCCTCTGCCAATCATCAGGACTGTATCAAAGCCTATACACCCATTCAGGTTTCCTCCCACTGTCCATGCCTCCCTATTGGACCAGCGTGAAACACTCCTCAGACTGAATGAATCACATAGTGAGCACAATGAGCAGACCTTACTAACAGATCTTGCTCCCTGGTAGGCAGAGAACAATATAGATTTACCTGCAGCTCCTCTGGTAAACAGACAGAGCTCAAAACCATACTCTCTCACTAGCACCTACCTAGGAGGGTGCTACAAAAAGGAAAACGTAAAGTTAGCCCAATTTTTTGTAGCGTGTGAAGGATAACGGTATGCTGAGTAAATAGATACCTAACATGCAGTGCTTTAAAATTGCACACGCTCATCGATTGGTGACAAATGACAGTACTTGAAAATCTCCATAGGCGATGCTTTAAATTTTTTTAAAGGTTACCTGTTTAGAGTTACAAAGGAGGTCTTGCCCTAGAATTATTGCTCTCACTGTAACATTTGCAATGACGATAACTCACATGTGTTGTTTGAACAGTGTTTACATATGTGGGCGTCACTTACGTATGCGTTCGCTTCTGTGTGCGAGCATGGAGGGATGGGGTGTTTTAAGTCTTTTTCTCCTATTTATTTTACTTTTTATTTTTACACTGTCACTTTATTTTTATTTGTTTATCACTTTTATTCCTATTACAAGGAATGTAAACATCCCAAAAAGACCCCAGATCTCTAATTTACCTTTAAAAGCAAAAGAAAAAAGTTTTTTTTGTTTTTTTTTTTGTTTTTTACATTTTGACTTTAAGGGAAAAAAAATCCCTTGTTCATGCCCAAGACCTGGAAGTGACATCAGAGGTCGCTATAGTCCTCCAAGGGCATAGAGCGGAGTGGGGGCTCTGGTAAGCTCAAAAACGACTGGAAAGTGGTGGAAATGGAGCACCTCTCCTGCCACCTATAAAAGTGATCCCATGGCAATAATCACTTTTATTGGAAAGTCATAACGAAAAAAAAAAGATACCAGGGTTATGGCAGCTAGTTGCCCATCCGAAAAATAGAAAAAATTAAAAACGCTCTCGCCTCCTGCGAGGCCTCCCAACGTATGCCAGCTCCACGCTTTGACATTTCTTAT
Source organism: Pelophylax lessonae (assembly GCF_965119305.1). Classification (NCBI taxonomy): domain Eukaryota; kingdom Metazoa; phylum Chordata; class Amphibia; order Anura; family Ranidae; genus Pelophylax; species Pelophylax lessonae. The sequence continues at coordinate 48,641,276 of NC_138774.1, forward strand.
ATAGACAAGAGGCGGGCCACCTTGTTATATCATTCAGTGGCACCGCCCAATTCTGATGTCACATCCCTAATGACAAGCCTTTTTTATTTAGCTTTGGACAGAGTAGGTTTTGTCCTTTGCCCTATGTATGCCAAATTTTCCTTTAAGTCCTCTCTTGCAGATGCAATAGGAAGTGAATGGAGATTTCAACAAAGTGAATAGAAATTCTCTCTTAAACATTTGGCTTTGAAAGAGACATCCCCTTCTACTTACCACCTATTAAGATGGCAAATGTAAAATTTTAGGTTTCCCATCACTATCTTTCCCAGTGACAATGGTCAGCCAATTAAATAGAGAGGGTGAATCACAGACAGCAAACAGAGGTTCTAATGCCTCTACATTCTATCCAAAGGTAGAAAGAAAATCTTAGCTAATAGTAGCTTAGATAATCTTTAGTATTAAATTAAATAATATATACAGTATCTCACAAAAGTGAATACACCCCTCACATTTGTGCAAATATTTTATTATATATTTTCATGTGACAACACTGAAGAAATGACACTTTGCTACAATGTAAAGTAGTGAGTGTACAGCTTGTATAACAGTGTAAATTTCCTGTCCCCTCAAATTAACTCAACACACAGCCATTCATGTCTAAACTGCTGGCAACAAAAGTGAGTACACTCCTAATGCCTCGTACACACGTACCGATCGTCGGCCGACCGATCGGCCGTCTTTTGTCCAGGGATGTCCTGTCCGCTGAAAAGTGCAAAAGACTGCACACGAATTTTGTCAGCCAACAACAGCCGACTGCAGAAGTGATGTCATGTGATGGTTAACTTTCCGTGTGTTTTTTCTTCTCTGAGCATGCCCAGTCTTGCAAATCTGCTGATTGTCGGCCGAATTCTGTACTGACTGAGGAACAATCGGCCGTTCTGGTGTTGGCCAACAAAAATTTTAATGCCTGCACAACAGATTCTGTTCGCCTGAAAATGCGCTGTCGGAAGCATCATACTAACAAGCCTACAATCGGCCAATCGGTCGTCGGCCGAATATTTACGGCCGACAATTGGTACGTGTGTACGGGGCTTAAGTAAAAATGTCCAAATTGGTCCCAAATTGTCAATATTTTGTGTGGCCACCATTATTTTCCAGCATTGCCTCAACCCTTTTGGGCATTGAGTTCACCAGAGCTTCAAAGGTTGCCACTGGAGTCCTCTTCCACTCCTCCATGACGACATTCCGTTTGAGGATTCCCCACAGATGCTCAATAGGGTTTAGGTCTGGAGACATACTTGGCCAGTCCTCCACCTTTACCCTCAGCTTCTTTAGCAAGGCAGTGGTTGTCTTGGAGGTGTGTTTGGAGTCATTATCATGTTGGAATACTGCCCTGAGGCCCAGTCTTCGCAGGGAGGGGATCATGCTCTGATTCAGTATGTCACAGTACATGTTGGCATTCATGGTTCCCTCAATAAACTGTAGCTCCCCAGTGCCGGCAGCACTCATGCAGCCCCAGATCATGACATTTGCACCACCATGCTTGACTGTAGGCAAGACAAACTTGTCTTTGTACTCCTCACCTGGTTTCTGGCACACACGCTTGACACCATCTAAACCAAATAAGTTTATCTTGGTCTCATCAGACCACAGGACATGGTTCCAGTAATTCATGACCTTAGTCTGCTTGTCCTAGCAAACTTATTGTGGGCTTTATTGTGCATCATCTTTAGAAGAGGCTTCCTTCTGGGATGAAAGTCATGCAGACCAATTTGTTGCAGTGTGTGGCATATGGTCTGAGCACTGACAGGCTGACCCCCACCCCTTCAACCTTTGCAGCAATGCTGGCAGCACTCATATGTCTACTTCCCAAAGATATGACGCTGAGCACGTGCACTCAACTTCTTTGGTCAACCATGGCAAGGCCTGTTCTGAGCCTGTTCATGGAAGAACCTGTCCTGTTAAACCGCTGTATGGTCTTGGCCCTCGTGCTGCAGCTCAGTTTCAGGGACTTGGCAGTCTTCTTATAGCCTAGGCCATCTTTATGTAGAGCAACAATTCTTTTTTTCAGATCATCAGAGAGTTCTTTGCCATGAGGTGGCATGTTGAACTTCCAGTGACCGGTATGAGAGAGTGAGAGCGATAACATCAAATTTAACACACCTGCTCCCCATTCACACCTGAGACCTTGTAACACTAATGAGTCACATGACACCGGGGGGGGGGGGTAAATGGCTAATTGGGCCCAATTTGGACATTTTCACTTAGGGGTGAACTCACATTTGTGTCCAGCGGTTTAGACAATAATGGCTGTGTGTTGAGTTATTTTTGAGGGGACAGAAAATTTACACTGTTATATAATCTGTACACTCACTACTTTACATTGTAGCAAAGCGTCATTTCTTCAGTGATGTCACATGAAAAGATATAATAAAATATTTACAAAAACGTGAGGGGTGTACTCACTTTTGTGAGATACTGTACCAAATATGTGTCCTTCTTTATTGGCCGTACATGTCCTTCCTGTTTGTTAGAAGGAAATGACTATTATCAAACATATCACATACTGTATGTGCCTTTACATGTGGTGTTCTTTCATTGACTTTCCTCTATGTATATCAGTCCAGCCACAGGTCTACATCACCAAGAAACGTTCTAACTCTGACATAGAGGTCATCTGTATGGTGACTGGCTTCTATCCAAAACAAATCAATGTAAGCTTGTGGAAGGAGAACAAAATGGAAGATGCTATATCCACTGTGATTCTACCTAATGGAGATGAGACTTACCAGATAACAGTGTTGATAACTGTAAATTTTCTAGAAGAGCAAACTGTCTCTTGCCGAGTGGAGCACAGCAGCTTGAAAGAACCACTTATAGTACATCTGGGTAAGTAATTTGTAAAGTACTGAAATGTAAAAGAAACTACTTTTAGTTTCAGTTTTTTAGCTTAGTTTTAGTACTAGAAAAAATACATCGAAATGATGACATATTTAATAAGTGATCAAAGTCATTACCAAGTAACTACTGTATATACCTGTTAGTTTAATATAGTCGAGAAGATACCGGAGAGTTTATTAAAAGATGAGTTCTTGCTGGGAAAAAAAAACATTTTAGGCAACAGACAGCATGGATTCATTAAAGACAGAAGTTGCCAGACAAATCTGATTTCTTTTTTATCAGCAGGTAAGTACAACCTTGGACAGAGGGGTGGCTGTGGACGTAGTATAACTTGGATTTTGCAAAAGCCTTTGACACAGACTCCCACACACGGCTAATGTGTAAGGTAAAGTCTACAGGCTTGGAAAAATCGGTTTGTAAATGGATAGAAAACTGGCTAAAAGTTAGAATTCAGAGAGTAGTGGTTAATGATTCTTACTTGGATTGGTCTAAGGTTATCAGTGGTGTACCCCAAGGTTCAGTGTTGGGACCCTTACTTTTTAATATCTTTATAAATGATATAGGGTCTGGGATTAAAAGTACAATTTCAGTGTTTGCAGATGACACCAAGCTATGCAGTGGAATAACTTCCTTAAAGGATGTCTCCAACTTACAACCCAACCTCAATGCACTGCCTAAGTGGGCAACTATGTGACAGTTGCGGTTTAATGTTGCTAAATGTAAAGTTATGCACTTGGGGGTCAAGAATATGCATGCATCATACATACTAGGGGGAGTACAACTGGGGGAATCCATAGTGGAGAAGAATCTGGGTATACTGGTGGATCATAAGCTTAATAATAGCATGCAATGCCAAGCTGAAGTTTCCAAAGTGAGCAAAATCATTTCTTGTATTAAGAGAGGTTTAGACTCCAGAGAGATAATTATTATTCTACCCCTGTACAAATCATTAGTAAGACCTCATCTGGAAAAAAAACTGTTTAGTTTTGGGCACAAGTTCTCAAAAAGGATATCGGGGAACTGGGGAAAGTGCAGAGAAGGGAAACCAAACTGATAAGAGACATGGAGGAGCTCAGCTATGAGGGGAGATTAGAGGAACTGAATTTATTCTCTCTTGAGAGGAGGCGATTAAGGGGGAATATGATCAACATGTATAAATACATAAGGGGTCCATATAGTGAACTTGGTGTTGAGTTTAGGGTCATCACAGAGGTCATCACTTTAGGGTCATCACAGAGGACAAGGGGGCACTCTTTACGTCTAGATGAAAAGCAAGTTCATCTCCAAATATGGAAAGGTTTCTTCACAGTAAGAGTTTTGAAAATGTGGAATAGACTCTCTCCAGAGATGGTTCTGGCCAGCTCAGTAGATTGCTTTCAAAAAGCCTGGATAACTGGGTATTAACATTTATAGGTAAAGTTGATCCAGGTAAAATCCGATTGCCTCTCCAGGAATCAGGATGGAATTTTTTTCCCCTGCTGTAGCAAATTGGATCATGCTTTGCTGGGGTTTTTTTGCCTTCCTCAGGATCAACTGTGGGTATGGTATTGTGTATATGGTATTGTATGATTTTTTTTTTTTTTTTTTATTGGTTAAACTAGATGGACTTTTTTCAACCTGGCTAACTATGTAACATTGGGTAAATATGGGTGTAGGCAATTCAGGCATTCTTTCCACCTGCTATAAGGCAAAAGGGGTCTGATAAGGGAAATTGTCCCTTTAGTCACCTCTAGGAAGGTATGTGTCTGATTTGATGCCAAATTCCGGCAAGAGTTCACACAACCATCTTAATGAGGGAGCCTTTAAATAAGGGATCCCATGTAATTTGGGCATGGTTTGAGCTAGTGGCAGGTTAGGGAAAGGAACCCGCTGGTTAGGGACAGTACTTAGAACAGGGAAAGGTTCCTGGTGAGTAGAAGTACAGTAGTTCAGGAAACACTAAAGAGCATTCTTAGTATCTCTCACAGTGAGCAAGTTCAGCTGTGGTTACACAAGGAACCGTCAATCCTCCAGCAGAGGCCGTCCTCCAGTAACCTTACCATGAAATCACAGTACAAAAGATGTACTGAAACTGATACATTGTCCAGTGTGTCATCATTTTATTTTATTGTGATTTCCATAACTCTTAGCAATCACCATATAGTAAAATATGCCGATGTGTGTGTGTGGTTCCTCCCGAGTGGGTACCTTGTCATGTGCAACAACTGTGAATTTCACAAGAAAACAGAAGTTGACAGCTTGATAATCTATCTCTTCCGAAATAGCAGGAGGGTCTTGGCTCAGTCAAGCTAGTGTTATTTGTACATGGAAAGATTCAGAGGAGGAACATACAGGGCAACACAATTAAGAGAGCTGACAGCTTGCAGAGGAGGGGGAGCAGAGGCTGTGCGGGCTCTGTGTACACTATCCACCATGCTCCGTCTCCTTGAAACAGTCCCTCAAAATGTCTGTTTCCGTCATCCAGTGTTGTCCAATGGTAGTGCAATTCTTTTCATAAAACATAGCTTAGATTTAAATTAGGACAAGTGCTATGTTCACTGGGTGCCCTGTGGTGTTTAACAAACATTTTTTACTTGTGGTGATACTTATTTTTTCAAAGTTTATATGAGATGTTGGTGATTGGGTTCAAATACATTAACCACTTTACCTCTGCTCACATTGCTGCTACTGCAGCAATGTGGCACGTCGCTGGACTCCTCCCCCTGTAGGCGGCGCTCGCGCGCCGCCGAAAGCGCTCCCGCTGTTTTCAGTCACAGTGGGAGTCGGGCCAGGGGAGGAGCGGCGGCAATCGCCGCCGCTCTTCCCCGATCGCCGGGTAATCGAGTGAGGAGATCCGCCCGCTTGTGTAAACAGAGCGGGCGGATCTCCAAAGTGAAAGGCAGGGACAGATCGGAGTGTTCAGCATAGCTGAACATCCAATCTGTCCTTGTGTCACTCAGTCTCCTCCCCCCTCACACGTTAGTAAGCACCAGGCATACATTAACCCCTCCCTCTCCAATAAAATTAACCCCTTCCCTGCCAGTGTCATTTTTACAGTAACAGTGCATATATATAGCACTGATTACTGCAGTAATGTCACTGGTACCCCCAAAAGTGTCAAAAATGTCAGTCAAGGGTCCGATCTGTCTGCCACAATGTCGCAGTCTCGCAAAAAAAAAAAAAAATCGCAGATCGCCGCCATTACACGTTTAAAAAAAAAACACCAAAAATTACAGAAATCTTTCCCTTAGTTGGTAAACGCAATAACTTTTGCGCAAACCAATCAAAATACGCTTATCGTGATTTTTTTTTTACCAAACATATGTAGCAGAAAACAAATTGGCCAAAAATGTTAAAAAAATTAGATTTTTACATTTTTTTGCGGGGGAATTTCTTATAAAAAAATGTTAAAAATATTGTTATTTTTTCAAAATAAACGCTATTTTTTGTTTATAGCGCAAAAAGTAAAAATCGCACTGGTGATCAAATACCACCAAAAAAAGCTCTGTTTGTGGGAAAAAAAGGACGTAAATTTTGTTTGGGTACGGCGTCGCACGACCGCGCAATTGTCAGTTAAAGTCGCACAGCGCCGAATCGCAAAAAGTGGCCTGGACGTAAGACAGCAAAATCCTCCGGTGGTAAAGTGGTTAAAGTGTTACTAAGCCCACAACAGTAGATTAAGTCTGTATATGTAGTAAAGCATGCTTGTTTTGCTCACTGTGGAACCTAAGGGGTAATCCTCTGCATTGATCCTCCCCTTGTTCCACTGTCCCAAATCCATATGCTGATAGTAAAGAGCCTTTGGAGTCACTCTGCACATGCTCAGTTTGGTGTGTATTGAAGGAGAGTTTTTTTTTCTTTTTAACTTGGGATGATGCATGTGATCAGAACAGGGCCAGTCAGCACTGTCCAGACAGAGGATCGGGGTCCTGCAGCCTCATAGCACAGTCAGAGTAGAATGAAAACTCCTCCTACAAGCTTTAACCAGTGCTTGGCTGGACGCTGATAGAAGTCACAAGACTATGTGCTGCTAATGAGAAAAGGTTTTTAGCAGTTTAGATTTACTAAATTTCCATTTCCATGTTCTGTGCAGACCAGAAATAGTGAATGCAGGGTCCTGGGTTTAGTAACACTTTAGGTAGACTTCATGTAATCTTTCCTTTTTTTTCTATAGTAGTTATTACTATTTAGCCAAGCATTACATTTTAATTTTTTTTTACCTAATTTCATCACCTCTGCAGATAAGGAACATCACAACCTGATCGGGCTGGTCATAGGAACAACAGTTGCTGTCATTGTGTGTGTGTTCGGACTGGCGTGCTTTGTGAAGTTGTATAAAAAGCACAAGATATCATCAAGAAATATAAATGCAGTATAGTGCAAAACATCCCTGGAAATCCACAATCATTACCAAAAAAAAAACTCTAGAAGTATGACTTCACAAGATCATCCCTTTATTTTATTTATCCACTCAAACTACATTTTTTTATATAAAATTCTGTGTGTAAATTCAATTTTTTAGTCTGCATGATCATTTTTTCTTTCCTTTTAATAAGAATATTTGCTTTCATCTAAGTTGTTATATTTCCTTCTTTATCTTCTATGTTGTTACTGGAGATGATGCACAAATGTTTCATTGCTTGCAAAAAATAAGCAGGTACCTGTCATGCTTACCCAAAATGCAGGTGGTCAGACACTATAGCTAGCTTCTGTATTCTTCACCTACAGTGGTGATCGAAAGTTTTGGCACCCCAGGTAAAAATTTGTATTAATGTGCATAAAGAAGCCAAGGAAAGATGGAAAAAATCTCCAAAAGGCATCAAATTACAGATTAGACATTCTTATAATATGTCAACAAAAGTTAGATTTTATTTCCATCATTTACACTTTCAAAGTAACAGAAAACAAAAAAATTGTGTCTGCAAAAGTTTGGGCACCCTGCAGAGTTAATATCTTGTACTGCCCCCTTTGGCAAGTATCACAGCTTGTAAACACTTTTTGTAGCCAGCCAAGAGTCTTTCAATTCCTGTTTGAGGTATCTTTGCCCATTTTTCCTTACAAAAGTCTTCCAGTTCTTTGAGATTTCTGGGCTGTCTGTCACGCACTGCTCTTTTAAGGTCTATCCATAGATTTCCAATTATGTTGAGTTCAGGACATTGTGAAGGCCATGGCAAAACCTTCAGTTTACGCCTCTTGATGTAATCCCCCATGGATTTCGAGGTGTGTTTAGGATCATTATCCATTTGTAGAAGCCATCCTCTCTTTAACTTCAGCTTTTTCACAGATGGCATCAAGTTACCATCCAAAATTTGCTGAAATTTTATTGAATCCATTTTTCCTTCTACTCGTGAGATGTTATCTGTGCCACTGGCTGCAATACAACCCCAAAGCATGATTGATCCACCCCCATGCTTAACAGCTGGACAGAGGTTCTTTTCATTAAATTCTGTGCCCCTTTTTCTCCAAACGTACCTTTGCTTATTCCGGCCAAAAAGTTCAATTTTAACCTCATCGGTCCACAGAACTTGTTTCCAAAATGCATCAGGCTTGTCTATATGTTCATTTGCAAAGTTCAAACGCTGATTTTTGTGGTGAGGACGTAGAAGAGATTTTCTTCTGATGACTTTTCCATAAATACCATATTTGTACAAGTATCTCTTTATAGTGGAATAGTGTACCACAACTACAGTTTATGCCAGATCTTTCTGGAGGGATCGTGCAGTCAAACGTGGGTTTTGAATTGTTTTTCTCACAGTCCTGTGAGCTGTACTGTCTGATATTTTTCTTTGTCTTCCAGATCTTGTTTTAACTTCCTCTTTTCCTGATGACTGCCATTTCTTAATTACATTCCGAACAGAGGATATTGTTTGAAGTGCGGAGATGCTTACATGCATCTGAAAGGGATTATACGTTCTTTTCCACCAGGCACCGTTCTTATTCACGTATAGACCTGTTTGTCGTGGACCTATATCTTCTGTGAAGGTCTACCTCCTCGGTGGTCAAGGACATCACTTGGTCTGACCATGCGGCAGTCGAATTGACCATTGAGGAGAGAACCTCCATTAAATCTGCTTTTGTTTGGCGCTTTGACAACAAAATTCTGCAAGACCCTAAATGCTATGCCCGCATCAATGAGAGTCTTCAGGAATTTTTCAAACTTAATTCCTCATCGGTGCCTGATCCTTGGGTGCTGTTGGGGGCTCACAAAGCCTTCATTAGAGGTGTGTGCATCTAGCAGCGCGCCCGGGCCAAGAGACGGTGGCAATCAAAATTGAACTCACTTCTCTCACAAATCTGCACTCTAGACTCCAAAAACAAACAACAACCCTCTGACTCTGTCTCCTCTCATATCTTCAAACTGCGGCAAGAACTTTGCCTTCTGCTGCTGGATCAATCGGACAGACACCTAAGATGCCTTAAGCAACAATATTACACACAGCCAAATAGGCCACACAAGCATCTAGCTAACAGGGTCAAGCACAGGCAGGCCAAGTATAGAATCCCCTTCCTATTAGGCGCATCTCCCCAACAGAAAATGTCTCAACCCCAAGAGATAGCCGATGCCTTTGCTGATTTCTACAGCACCTTGTATAACCTAAAAGACAGCCCCACAGAGCATCAACCATCTCACTTGGATATTAATCGATTCCTAAGCTCCATAAACTTCCCTTCCCTTACTGAATCTCAATTACAGACTTTGAACACCTCCTTTACACCGGAGGAAATAGCTGACAGTGTCAAATCATTACCCAAGGGCAAATCTCCTGGCCCAGATGGCCTCACTAATGAGTACTACCAGCTCTTTCTTCCCTTACTAAACCCCCATCTTACAGCGACGTTTGCGAAAGCGGTACAGGAGGCCTTCTTACCTCATGAAATGTTGAGCGCTTACATCGTCACACTCCCAAAGCTGGGTAAAGAACCCACCACCCCTGCAAATTTTTGCCCAATTTCCCTGCTAAATTCAGATGCAAAAATATTCACGAAAATCCTGGCCAAATGCATTCAAGCTGTTCTCCCGTGCTTGATTTAGAAAGACCAAATGGGATTTATGCCAGGCCGACAAACAGCAGACGCCACTAGATGCATAATAGACATCGCTCACGTCGCAACCCAATCCAAATCGCCCTCTGTTCTCCTAACCATCGACGCAGAGAAGGCGTTTGATAGGGTTCACTGGGGATATATGCACGCTACCCTAACTAAATTTGGATATTTTCCGGCCCCATCCTATCTGCTATATATGCCCTATACCAGGGCTCAAAATTTCAAGCCATGAGCTACTAGCCAGGCCTTAAGAGTTACTCGCCACTTATTGCCCCACCCAAACCCCACCCTGCTCCGCCCCTAAACACGCCCTCTACATTGCAGAGCGCCCACAGCATGTCCCCTTACATTGCAGAGCGCCCACAGCATGTCCCCTTAAATTGCAGAGCGCCCACAGCATGTCCCCTTACATTGCAGAGCGCCCACAGCATGACCCCTTACATTGCACAGTGCCCACAGCATGTCCCTTTTCATTGCACAGTGCCCACAGCATGTCCCCTTTCATTGTACAGTGCCCACAGCATGTCCCCTTTCATTGCACAGTGCCCACAGCATGACCCCTTTCATTGCACAGTGCCCACAGCATCTCCCCTTTCATTGCACAGTGCCCACAGCATGTCCCCTTTCATTGCACAGTGCCCACAGCATGTCCCCTTTCATTGCACAGTGCCCACAGCATGACCCCTTTCATTGCACAGTGCCCACAGCATGTCCCCTTTCATTGCACAGTGCCCACAGCATGTCCCCTTTCATTGCACAGTGCCCACAGCATGTCCCCTTTCATTGTACAGTGTCCACAGCATGTCCCCTTTCATTGCACAGTGCCCACAGCATGTCCCCTTTCATTGCACAGTGCCCACAGCATGTCCCCTTTCATTGTACAGTGCCCACAGCATGACCCCTTTCATTGCACAGTGCCCACAGCATGTCCCCTTTCATTGCACAGTGCCCACAGCATGTCCCCTTTCATTGTACAGTGCCCACAGCATATCCCCTTTCATTGTACAGTGCCCACAACATGTCCCCTTTCATTGTACAGTGCCCACTGCATGTCCCCTTTCATTGCACAGTGCCCACAGCATGTCCCCTTTCATTGTACAGTGCCCACAGCATGTTCCCTTTCATTGTACAGTGCCCACAGCATGTCCCCTTTCATTGTACAGTGCCCACAGCATGTCTCCTTAATTGCAGAGCGCCCACAGCATGTCTCCTTAATTGCAGAGCACCCACAGCATGTCCCCTTAATTGCAGAGCGATCACAGCGTGCACTTACCTGCAGCAGGCGGCTTCTCATCAATCCTGTGCGTCCTCCGTGTCTCCCGAGTCCTCCTCCTCCTCCTCGGCCAGTTACAATCGTTCGCCTTTTGGCCAATCAGGAAACACCTGCCTCCTGATTGGCCAGTAGGAGGATCAGGAGGAGGATCCCTGTGACAATAGTGAATACTCATTCGCTATTGTCACACAATGGGTGGGCTCAGGACGCAGTGCTCTGCTCCTAGAGCCCATCCTTTTCTAAAAAAGAAAGTAAAAGTAATCGCCGGCTGCTGTTAATGGCGGCGGCGGCATGCACAGCTCGCCAGCCTCAAAATTCCACTCGCAAAATGCTAGTAGGCGAGTGGAATTTTTGAGGGCTGCCCTATACTCCATCCCTACGGCACAAGTGTATACCTCCAATCTCCTCTCCAAGTCCATTTCCATATCCAATGGCACTAGGCAAGGATGCCCATTATCCCCAACCATTTTTAACTTGATAATCGAACCCCCTGGCCGAAACCATCCGGGCACACCCTTCTATTTCAGGCTTTCCGATCTCCTGATCTTTTTGCCGACGACATCATTCTCATGCTGACCAATCCCTCCCAATCCCAGCAGCATAAAACACTTTTAAGATTTCAGCAAGTATCTTATTACAGGCTAAATGCATCCAAATCTTCTATTCTGCCACTAAACGCCACCTTCAACTCTCGGTACCCGTTCCGTGGGCATCCGATAGCATACATTATCTAGGCATAGATATCAAGGCTAAGCCATTGCCGCTACTCTACACCAACCTTAAAAGGATTCTCTCCAAGATTACCCCTGAACTTAAACGCATAGGCTCCTTGGAGCTGGCATGGTGCGGCAAACTGGCTGCTTATAAAATGTTCATACTCCCCCAAATCCTATATTTATTCCGAAACCTCCCGATCCCTTTCCCGGCAACCGGTTTCTTGTTACTGTCTAGATCCATGCATAACTTTCTCTGGGATGGTAAACGAGCACGTTGTGCCACCTCGGTTCTGACCAAACACGAACAGTTAGGTGGAGCTGGCATGCCCGACCTCTTGGCTTACTACTGGGCATCTATCTTATCTCAAACCAGTGGTTGGCTCCGAAGTCAAAGCCCTCCGTTGTGGGTTGAACTGGAAACTGGTATAGCACCTATCTCTGATCTACGACTGCTACTACTTAGTGGCTGTAAGAATGTAGCCTTAGTTGCAGTAAGGATGTGTCCCTGGACTTCCCAGCTCTCCTACTGGATTTCTTACAGTACCATCACCCACATATGGAGAACGTATAGCAATACGCCCATAGTGTAGTATGTTAAAATAATTTATTATTTCAAAACAAATATCCACTCACAGTTAGGCAGTAAAGATGCGGTAAACAGCATACATCCGGGTCCGTGCATTCCACGGCCCTCTGCACCCTCTAGCGGAAGTGACGCAACAACGCTGAAGATCCCACCCTAAGTACGTTTCGTCAGAACAATGTCATCAGGCGTGGCGCCATATTGCCTCACCTCTTGTTACTAGGCAACCCCTCCCCGTTTAACACTATATTGGAGACTGATTCCCTTATCATTGTGTCTGGAAGTGTTCAATTATTTGCTGCCGGTATTAGTTTTTTCACCGTATGGAGACTCACACAACATTGTTGCAGCATATCATGTGACCCGTGCCATGTTATATATCAATGTACTCCATTAATAGTGTATTGAATTGTTTGTTGTTAATACTTTTGATATGTAAATAGAATAATTGTTATATGGTTGCCTATTATACCTTGGTGTGAATACCATAAAAACTACTTATTATCAATATTTAAATGCCAGTTCATATATTACATATATTAAAAACCACAATACTTTAATGTAATAAAAATAAATAGTATTATTAAAATCTTAAAATTACAATAAATCATACCAAGATATGTATACATTTTAAAAACATTCCTTTACAGTGTTGCATCAATATGCAACTATTAGGGGATTTTATAGGTTTGAGTGATGGGAACGGTGTGTGGAATTATTGTGCGCATATACAAATTGAGCAAAATAGAAATAAAATTGGATTTATTGTTAAAAATCATGGTTATTATTTGCCCACATGCCCGATATATATAGGGGAATGTGTATGTGGGAGACCCAGAGGGGAGAATATGTTTAAAATTAAAAAATGTAAAATTATATGTATATATTATAATAAAATCTGGAGGAACAAAATGGGTTACTTATGATCACAAGAGCACAATTGAAGAAAAGAAATTTGAGATATATATATATTTATTTTTGCACGGGCTACAGTCACTGTTTGCACAATACCTTGTGCATCACTACAGATGATTACACAACACAACAGTCACATATTGTGTATTATTTATCACAATAGTAACATATTGCATTAATATTGTGATTGATTGTTCAACGTTATTTATTGGTTCACATTAATCGGGTCATGTATTCACACGAATGATACAGATACCTACCATTGATTGCACATTTTTTTTCACTTATTTGCATTTTTTGAGGATATTGATTTGTGTCTAGAGTTGAGCGGACCCCTGGATGTACGTGTTCGGCGGGTTCGTGTCCCGGACTTTTTCCGAACTTTACCCGGACACCGAACCCCATTGAAGTCAATGGGGACCCGAACTTTCAGGCACTAAAATGGCTCTAAAACACCAATGGAAAGGGCTATAGTGCTGCTAATGGCAGCAAAATGTAGTTAAGAGCATGGCAAGTGCTCTTAAAAAAAATTCCCCTTTAAATAAATTTTTTAATAGCAGATTAGATTAGCAATCTGTAGTGAAATATAGCTGAACGCTGCACACAACAGACTGATAAAAATAGATTTTTTTCTCCCTCCTCCTCCTCCTTCTCCTCCTCCTCCTCCTCCTCAGTGGGCTCAAGTGAGGGCAAAAAGATTGTTCACTGCACCACCCCCCACACAGCAAAATCAATGTAGACTGTCCCTGCCTAATCTCCAGCCTGGCCCTAAAATGCTCTAATAACTTTCCCTGCCTGCACTCCGACCTGTCCCTGCATTCTTTTCGGACACAATTTTTCACAGAATCACTGTCTGTCCCTAATCAGCAGCCAGCACGTATGATGTGTGCTCTGTCCCTAAACTACAGCAGAATGACGCGGCGCGCTGGGGCTCTCAAACTTATAAAGACATGGTCACATGCTTCAGATGGCCAATCACAGCTACTAATACATTAGTAGGCATGGCTGTGATGGCGCACACCAGTTAAACGCTTGTTGATTGGCTGTTGAAAGCCCGCCATTAAAAGCGCGCCATTACATACAAAACAGGAAATAAAATGACCGAACACGGATTTTAAACCCGAACATACAGTAAAGTTTTCGGGTCCGTGTTCGGGTAACAAAAATCCAATTATTCGGTACGAACACGAATAATACAGTCCGTGTTCGCTCAACACTATTTGTGTCCAATACACACTACTAACACTAATATAAGTATGTTCACTTGATAACATACACTTTAAAATATACTCTCCAAATATGAAAACGCCTATTTATACCAGCGCCTACTTTATCTTCCTACATATATATGTCTGTACTTGTTGGGACGTCATCGGTATAATATGTTAGTGCAGCATGTGATGGCTAACAGGTCCTTATATTAATTTTATGGGGAATGTTGCATAACCTTCAGTGTGTTATGTTTATTTTTATTTTTATTTCAACATCTGTATTTGGCTGGATGCATATTTATGAAGTTTGACCCATTTGTATGGTTTTGTAAGTACATCTTGGCCATTATATATTTTTAGTGGGTGAGGATTAAGAATATCCATTTAACACCTTTTACATTTTTCTTTTATTTAGTGTGTTTTGAGGTGTATATGTTATCAATTGGAATACACCTGAATGCATTTAACTATGTCCTTTTTTGGTAATATATTAATTGCTTTCATCGTTTCTTTGATATTTAATATACACTGAGGTCTCTTCATATCACATAGTGTGGAGCGCAAGTGTCCTGCTGGTGGTTTTGAGTTGAGACTCTTCTGGGTGGCTCCACCGTGACGTTGCTTCCGGGAGTGTCTCTATTTAATGCGTGTTTACGTGTGCTGGCCATGCCTTTGACAACGTCCCCATGATGACGAAATGCATCAGGAACGCCCGCACGTAACCATGCCCACGCCGCAGCATCTTGCATACCCATGTTTGTATCCTCTGCTGACATGCGAGTTGCCTATTTGCTGTTTTATGTTCTATGTTCAATAAACAATACATACTATGCCATTGGAGTCCTCCCTTTTTTTCAGAGGTACTTTCTGGCTCATTGAGCTCATTAAGATTGGGAGTATCTGGAGGTGCCACGTATATCAGTGTACGCACGAGACTGGATCACTGACCGGAGCTTGGTTGTTTGCTGCTAATCGTTTGGGTCTATCATCTCATCATATGCTTTTTGACCACTCTTAACCGAGGATCAAGATGATCTGGTAAGCAGATACCTTTCTCTGAGCATGTGGTGATGCATCATTTGGAATTTTGAACTATTCCTTGGTGCGGGACTCTCCTTAATTCTCCTACATCTATTGGCTTAAGAGAAGGGAAATTGTGTTTGGATTATTATCCTGTGGGACTGATGGACTGACCTCTAGTCTTTCTATTAGCACAGATGCATGTTTTTCCCTTTCTTACTCATTATTGACATTTTTGGGTTTAATCATCATATGTGGCACTGTACTCCTTGTTGTTACTATATGGACTACTTATGTATTTATACCTGTTGATGGTATCTTCCCTGTGATCTCCTCTTCAGTTCCTCTAATCTTTCCTCATAGCTGAGCTCCTCTATGTCTCTCATCAGTTTGGTTGCCCTTTTCTGCATTTCCTCAAGTTTCCTGATATCCTTTTTGAGAACTGGTGCCCAAAACTGAACTGCATATTCTAGATTAGGTCTTAATTAGGGTTGAGCGAACACCTAGATGTCCGTGTTCGACGGGTTCGGCCGAACTTTAAAAAAAAGTCCGGGTCCGTGTCCCGGACTTTTACCGAACTTTTCCCGGACGCCGAACCCCATTGAAGTCAATGGGGACCCGAACTTTAAGGCACTAAAATGGCTCTAAAACACCAAAGGAAAGGGCTAGAGTGCTGCAAATGGCAGCAAAACGTAATTAAGAGCATGGCAAGTGCTCTGCAAACAAATGTGGATAGGGAAATAACTTAAAACAACAAAAAAAAACAGAAAAATAAAACAATGTTCTTCTTCATCTCTGAAGGACGAGGCCCATATGGAGTAGGAGGGAGGTTAAGGTGGTGGTGGATGTGGCGGTGACATAGGCGTGCGCACAGGGTGTGCTGGGTGTGCCTGGGCACACCCTAATCACCTAGGGCACATAGCATTGCCAGTGAGGAGATGGGAAAGATCTCCCTGGGACCTGCTCTGCTCTATTTCTCCTTGCCTACAGGTACATGGCCCCGATACATTACTCTCCCTGCTGGCAAACACATGCATGTGTATTTCAACTTTGGGGTGCACACCTTAATGCAATAGGCTGCGCACACCTATGGGCGGTGTAGGTGGAAGCGGCGGTGGAGGAGGACCAGGGCCGGATTAACAGCATCATGGGCTTGGTGCTGAGGATTTTGAAGGGCCTTAGGGCCGTGCCTTGCCATGCACCCAGAGGAGGAAGGGTGCAGCCATGCATGCCTAATTCAACATGGGATGCTGTCTCTGAAGCCCATAAACACATCCATGCATCGCCAACTGTCCCTCCTTGTCCGGCCTTCACGCTGTGTGGGGAGGTTCTGAGGGTGCTGCCTGGGGAAGCGAGCATAGAAGCCAGACTTCTGTGTTTACAAGTGACAGAAGAGCGGTAACAGTGAATATGGCCAACCCGGGGCCTATATAAAAGGTAGGGGCCTGGAGCTGCAGCTCCAATAGCCCCTACATTAATCTGGCCCTGAGGAGGAGGACGAGGTAGCCAACACTGCTTCTTTTCACAAATTTTAAATGAGGGTACACCCCAAAAGAGTGAGAAAGAGCAAAAATGGAACAATGGGTGGGTAAGGTCGGTATCCATTGCTATTCTGCATAAGGTACGGAAAAGTCCCGTGGGATCCATGCCTGGTTCATTTTAATGAACGTGAGCTTGTCCACATTGTCTCTGGACAGGCGGCTGCGCTTGTCTGTTATAACGCCCCCAGCCGTGCTAAATACCCGTTCAGATAATACACTGGCTGCAGGGCACGCCAGCACCTCCAAGGCGTAAAGGGCAAGCTCAGGCCATGTGCCCAATTTGGAGACCCAGAAGTTGAAGGGGGCAGACCCGTCATTCACTACATGTAGGCGTGTGCACACATACTGCTCCACCATGTTGGTAAAATGCTGCCTCCTGCTAAGACGTTCCATCTGAGCTGCTGGTGCTGCTGTTTGTTGTGGCGTGCTGACAAAGCTTTTCCACATTTCGGCCATGCTAACCCTGCCTTCTGAGGTGCTGGCGGTGCCCTGGTTGCGTTGGCGACCTCCTCCTCCTCCTCCTCTGCCTTGTGCTTCCACTGTGGCCCCGCTGTCAGATGGGAATGCCAGCAGCATGGCGTCTACCAGCGTGCGCTTGTACTCGCGCATCTTGCGATCGCGCTCCAGTGAGTGAATTAAGGACGGTACGTTGTCCTTGTAACGGGGATCCAGCAGCGTGGCCACCCAGTAATCAGCACAAGTTAGAATGTGGGCAACTCGGCGGTCGTTGTGGAGACACTGCAGCATGTAATCGCTCATGTGTGCCAGGCTGCCCAGAGGCAACGAAAGGCTGTCCTCTGTGGGAGGTGTATGGTCCGTGTCCTCTGTATCCCCCCAGCCACGCACCAGTGATGGCCATGAGCTGGCCTGGGTGCCACCCTGCTGTGAACATGGTTCCATCTCCTCCTCCAGCTCCTCCTCCTCCTCATCCTCCTCATCCTCCAGAACTGTGCCCCTGCTGGACAATTGCGTCCCTGGCGTTTGCGTGTGCAGGAACCCACCCTCGGAGCCCCTTGCGAATGACTGCCCTGAAAGCCTTGGAAATGTTACCTCTTCATCCTCCTCCTCCTCCTCATCCTGTGCCACATCCTCTTCCATCATCGCCCGAATTGTTTTTTCAAGGAGGCATAGAAGTGGGATAGTTAAGCTGAGAACGGCGTCATTGCCACTGGCCATGTTGGTGGAGTACTCAAAACAGCGCAACAAGGCACACAGGTCTCGC
The DNA here is from genome assembly GCF_965119305.1 of Pelophylax lessonae. Lineage (NCBI taxonomy): Eukaryota > Metazoa > Chordata > Amphibia > Anura > Ranidae > Pelophylax > Pelophylax lessonae. The sequence goes on from NC_138774.1 coordinate 48,659,663, forward strand.
ATGGAGGCCCAGTTAAATTAAATAGCGGAATAGAAAATATGATCCAAAAAAAGTGTATGTATATCACACGTACACAACCACACTAGGCCCCAATTACTATTGTTTGTACCCCTAAAAGGCTAGATGAGGAGTAGGGGGAGTATGGAACAGGCAGCACCCTCAAACCTTCAGAAGTATGAGATGAACCCCAACAACTTGGAAAGGTGGATCTCTCTCACACGTACCGACACAGACTATCCCGCAATTCAATTGATCCTCAAAGGTTTTTATTGAATAGCGGAATAGGAAATATGATCAAAAAAAGTGTATGTATCTCGCACGTACACAACCACACTAGGCCCCAATTACTATTGTTTGTACCCCTAAAAGGCTAGGAGTAGGGGGAGTATGGAACAGGCAGCACCCTCAAACCTTCAGAAGTATGAGATGAACCCCAACAACTTGGAAAGGTGGATCTCTCTCACACGTACCAACACAGACTATCCCCCAATTTAACTGATCCCCAGAGGTTTTTGATTAAATAGCGGAATAGAAAATATGATCCCAAAAAAGTGTATGTATATCACACGTACACAACCACACTAGGCCCCAATTACTATTGTTTGTACCCCTAAAAGGCTAGGAGTAGGGGGAGTATGGAACAGGCAGCACCCTCAAACCTTCAGAAGTATGAGATGAACCCCAACAACTTGGAAAGGTGGATCTCTCTCACACGTACCAACACAGACTATCCCCCAATTTAACTGATCCCCAAAGGTTTTTGATTAAATAGCGGAATAGAAAATATGATCCCAAAAAAGTGTATGTATATCACACGTACACAACCACACTAGGCCCCAATTACTATTGTTTGTACCCCTAAAAGGCTAGGAGTAGGGGGAGTATGTAACAGGCAGCACCCTCAAACCTTCAGAAGTATGAGATGAACCCCAACAACTTGGAAAGGTGGATCTCTCTCACACGTACCAACACAGACTATCCCCCAATTTAACTGATCCCCAAAGGTTTTTGATTAAATAGCGGAATAGAAAATATGATCCCAAAAAAGTGTATGTATATCACACGTACACAACCACACTAGGCCCCAATTACTATTGTTTGTACCCCTAAAAGGCTAGGAGTAGGGGGAGTATGGAACAGGCAGCACCCTCAAACCTTCAGAAGTATGAGATGAACCTCAACAACTTGGAAAGGTGGATCTCTCTCACACGTACCAACACAGACTATCCCCCAATTTAACTGATCCCCAAAGGTTTTTGATTAAATAGCGGAATAGAAAATATGATCCCAAAAAAGTGTATGTATATCACACGTACACAACCACACTAGGCCCCAATTACTATTGTTTGTACCCCTAAAAGGCTAGGAGTAGGGGGAGTATGGAACAGGCAGCACCCTCAAACCTTCAGAAGTATGAGATGAACCCCAACAACTTGGAAAGGTGGATCTCTCTCACACGTACCAACACAGACTATCCCCCAATTTAACTGATCCCCAAAGGTTTTTGATTAAATAGCGGAATAGAAAATATGATCCCAAAAAAGTGTATGTATATCACACGTACACAACCACACTAGGCCCCAATTACTATTGTTTGTACCCCTAAAAGGCTAGGAGTAGGGGGAGTATGGAACAGGCAGCACCCTCAAACCTTCAGAAGTATGAGATGAACCTCAACAACTTGGAAAGGTGGATCTCTCTCACACGTACCAACACAGACTATCCCCCAATTTAACTGATCCCCAAAGGTTTTTGATTAAATAGCGGAATAGAAAATATGATCCCAAAAAAGTGTATGTATATCACACGTACACAACCACACTAGGCCCCAATTACTATTGTTTGTACCCCTAAAAGGCTAGGAGTAGGGGGAGTATGTAACAGGCAGCACCCTCAAACCTTCAGAAGTATGAGATGAACCCCAACAACTTGGAAAGGTGGATCTCTCTCACACGTACCAACACAGACTATCCCCCAATTTAACTGATCCCCAAAGGTTTTTGATTAAATAGCGGAATAGAAAATATGATCCCAAAAAAGTGTATGTATATCACACGTACACAACCACACTAGGCCCCAATTACTATTGTTTGTACCCCTAAAAGGCTAGGAGTAGGGGGAGTATGGAACAGGCAGCACCCTCAAACCTTCAGAAGTATGAGATGAACCCCAACAACTTGGAAAGGTGGATCTCTCTCACACGTACCAACACAGACTATCCCCCAATTTAACTGATCCCCAGAGGTTTTTGATTAAATAGCGGAATAGAAAATATGATCCCAAAAAAGTGTATGTATATCACACGTACACAACCACACTAGGCCCCAATTACTATTGTTTGTACCCCTAAAAGGCTAGGAGTAGGGGGAGTATGGAACAGGCAGCACCCTCAAACCTTCAGAAGTATGAGATGAACCCCAACAACTTGGAAAGGTGGATCTCTCTCACACGTACCAACACAGACTATCCCCCAATTTAACTGATCCCCAAAGGTTTTTGATTAAATAGCGGAATAGAAAATATGATCCCAAAAAAGTGTATGTATATCACACGTACACAACCACACTAGGCCCCAATTACTATTGTTTGTACCCCTAAAAGGCTAGGAGTAGGGGGAGTATGTAACAGGCAGCACCCTCAAACCTTCAGAAGTATGAGATGAACCCCAACAACTTGGAAAGGTGGATCTCTCTCACACGTACCAACACAGACTATCCCCCAATTTAACTGATCCCCAAAGGTTTTTGATTAAATAGCGGAATAGAAAATATGATCCCAAAAAAGTGTATGTATATCACACGTACACAACCACACTAGGCCCCAATTACTATTGTTTGTACCCCTAAAAGGCTAGGAGTAGGGGGAGTATGGAACAGGCAGCACCCTCAAACCTTCAGAAGTATGAGATGAACCTCAACAACTTGGAAAGGTGGATCTCTCTCACACGTACCAACACAGACTATCCCCCAATTTAACTGATCCCCAAAGGTTTTTGATTAAATAGCGGAATAGAAAATATGATCCCAAAAAAGTGTATGTATATCACACGTACACAACCACACTAGGCCCCAATTACTATTGTTTGTACCCCTAAAAGGCTAGGAGTAGGGGGAGTATGGAACAGGCAGCACCCTCAAACCTTCAGAAGTATGAGATGAACCCCAACAACTTGGAAAGGTGGATCTCTCTCACACGTACCAACACAGACTATCCCCCAATTTAACTGATCCCCAAAGGTTTTTGATTAAATAGCGGAATAGAAAATATGATCCCAAAAAAGTGTATGTATATCACACGTACACAACCACACTAGGCCCCAATTACTATTGTTTGTACCCCTAAAAGGCTAGGAGTAGGGGGAGTATGGAACAGGCAGCACCCTCAAACCTTCAGAAGTATGAGATGAACCTCAACAACTTGGAAAGGTGGATCTCTCTCACACGTACCAACACAGACTATCCCCCAATTTAACTGATCCCCAAAGGTTTTTGATTAAATAGCGGAATAGAAAATATGATCCCAAAAAAGTGTATGTATATCACACGTACACAACCACACTAGGCCCCAATTACTATTGTTTGTACCCCTAAAAGGCTAGGAGTAGGGGGAGTATGTAACAGGCAGCACCCTCAAACCTTCAGAAGTATGAGATGAACCCCAACAACTTGGAAAGGTGGATCTCTCTCACACGTACCAACACAGACTATCCCCCAATTTAACTGATCCCCAAAGGTTTTTGATTAAATAGCGGAATAGAAAATATGATCCCAAAAAAGTGTATGTATATCACACGTACACAACCACACTAGGCCCCAATTACTATTGTTTGTACCCCTAAAAGGCTAGGAGTAGGGGGAGTATGGAACAGGCAGCACCCTCAAACCTTCAGAAGTATGAGATGAACCCCAACAACTTGGAAAGGTGGATCTCTCTCACACGTACCAACACAGACTATCCCCCAATTTAACTGATCCCCAGAGGTTTTTGATTAAATAGCGGAATAGAAAATATGATCCCAAAAAAGTGTATGTATATCACACGTACACAACCACACTAGGCCCCAATTACTATTGTTTGTACCCCTAAAAGGCTAGGAGTAGGGGGAGTATGGAACAGGCAGCACCCTCAAACCTTCAGAAGTATGAGATGAACCCCAACAACTTGGAAAGGTGGATCTCTCTCACACGTACCAACACAGACTATCCCCCAATTTAACTGATCCCCAAAGGTTTTTGATTAAATAGCGGAATAGAAAATATGATCCCAAAAAAGTGTATGTATATCACACGTACACAACCACACTAGGCCCCAATTACTATTGTTTGTACCCCTAAAAGGCTAGGAGTAGGGGGAGTATGGAACAGGCAGCACCCTCAAACCTTCAGAAGTATGAGATGAACCCCAACAACTTGGAAAGGTGGATCTCTCTCACACGTACCAACACAGACTATCCCCCAATTTAACTGATCCCCAAAGGTTTTTGATTAAATAGCGGAATAGAAAATATGATCCCAAAAAAGTGTATGTATATCACACGTACACAACCACACTAGGCCCCAATTACTATTGTTTGTACCCCTAAAAGGCTAGGAGTAGGGGGAGTATGTAACAGGCAGCACCCTCAAACCTTCAGAAGTATGAGATGAACCCCAACAACTTGGAAAGGTGGATCTCTCTCACACGTACCAACACAGACTATCCCCCAATTTAACTGATCCCCAAAGGTTTTTGATTAAATAGCGGAATAGAAAATATGATCCCAAAAAAGTGTATGTATATCACACGTACACAACCACACTAGGCCCCAATTACTATTGTTTGTACCCCTAAAAGGCTAGGAGTAGGGGGAGTATGGAACAGGCAGCACCCTCAAACCTTCAGAAGTATGAGATGAACCTCAACAACTTGGAAAGGTGGATCTCTCTCACACGTACCAACACAGACTATCCCCCAATTTAACTGATCCCCAAAGGTTTTTGATTAAATAGCGGAATAGAAAATATGATCCCAAAAAAGTGTATGTATATCACACGTACACAACCACACTAGGCCCCAATTACTATTGTTTGTACCCCTAAAAGGCTAGGAGTAGGGGGAGTATGTAACAGGCAGCACCCTCAAACCTTCAGAAGTATGAGATGAACCCCAACAACTTGGAAAGGTGGATCTCTCTCACACGTACCAACACAGACTATCCCCCAATTTAACTGATCCCCAAAGGTTTTTGATTAAATAGCGGAATAGAAAATATGATCCCAAAAAAGTGTATGTATATCACACGTACACAACCACACTAGGCCCCAATTACTATTGTTTGTACCCCTAAAAGGCTAGGAGTAGGGGGAGTATGGAACAGGCAGCACCCTCAAACCTTCAGAAGTATGAGATGAACCCCAACAACTTGGAAAGGTGGATCTCTCTCACACGTACCAACACAGACTATCCCCCAATTTAACTGATCCCCAGAGGTTTTTGATTAAATAGCGGAATAGAAAATATGATCCCAAAAAAGTGTATGTATATCACACGTACACAACCACACTAGGCCCCAATTACTATTGTTTGTACCCCTAAAAGGCTAGGAGTAGGGGGAGTATGGAACAGGCAGCACCCTCAAACCTTCAGAAGTATGAGATGAACCCCAACAACTTGGAAAGGTGGATCTCTCTCACACGTACCAACACAGACTATCCCCCAATTTAACTGATCCCCAAAGGTTTTTGATTAAATAGCGGAATAGAAAATATGATCCCAAAAAAGTGTATGTATATCACACGTACACAACCACACTAGGCCCCAATTACTATTGTTTGTACCCCTAAAAGGCTAGATGAGGAGTAGGGGGAGTATGGAACAGGCAGCACCCTCAAACCTTCAGTATGAGATTGTGTTCACTGTACCCCACAAAGATTGAGTTCACTGCACCCCACAATGATTGTGTTCACTGCACCCCACAAAGATTGTGTTCACTGCACCTCACAAAGATTGTGTTCACTGTACCCCCCAAAGATTGTGTTCACTGCACCCCACAAAGATTCTGTTCACTGTACCCCACAAAGATTGTGTTCACTGCACCCCAAAAAGATTGTGTTCACTGCACCCCAAAAAGGATGTTGTTCACTGCACCCCAAAAAGGATGTTGTTCACTCCACCCCAAAAAGATTGTGTTCACTGCACCCCACAAAGATTGTGTTCACTGCACCCCAAAAAGATTGTGTTCACTGCACCCCAAAAATGATTTTGTTCACTGCACCCCAAAAAGGATTTTGTTCACTGCACCCCAAAAAGGATGTTGTTCACTCCACCCCAAAAAGATTGTGTTCACTGCACCCCAAAAAGATTGTGTTCACTGCACCCCACAAAGGATTTTGTTCACTGCACCCCAAAAAGATTGTGTTCACTGCACCCCAAAAAGGATGTTGTTCACTGCACCCCAAAAAGGATTTTGTTCACTGCACCCCAAAAAGATTGTGTTCACTGCACCCCACAAAGGATTTTGTTCACTGCACCCCACAAAGATTGTGTTCACTGCACACCAAAAAGGATTGTGTTCACTGCACCCCAAAAAGATTTTGTTCACTGCACCCCAAAAAGATTGTGTTCACTGCAGCCCAAAAAGATTGTGTTCACTGCAGCCCAAAAAGATTGTGTTCACTGCAGCCCAAAAAGATTGTGTTCACTGCAGCCCAAAAAGATTGTGTTCACTGCAGCCCAAAAAGATTGTGTTCACTGCAGCTCACACACAGAAAAATGGATGTGGATCACTGACACCTGCCTATCTCCAATCCCACACCACACAGCAATATCGATTGTAGTTTGTAGAACACAGTTTCCCTAAAATTCAGCAGACTCTGTCCCTAACAGGATTGAGAAGAGATCGTAGATCAGGATTGAGTGCAGACCCCACCCCCCACACAGCAATATCGATTGTAGTTTGTAGAAGACACTGACCCTATATAATTCAGCAGACTCTATCCCTAAAATGCCTACAACTCGCCCTGCCTAAACACTCCGACCTGTCCCTCAATTCTATCCGGACACAAATGGTTTTTTCCTGCCTATCTTTCCCTAATCAGCAGCCAGCACGTTGATGTGTGCTCTGTCCCTGAATCTAAGCAGCATAATGACGCCGCTGCGGCTGCCTCGAACTTATAAAGACTTGGTCACATGCTTCAGACGGCCAATCACAGCTACTGAGACATTTGCAGGCATGGCTGGGATGGCTTAAGGCACACCAGTTAAACGATTGTTGATTGGCTGTTGAAAGCCCGCCATGAAAAGAGCGCCAAAGCATGCAAAACCCGGAAATAAAACGACCGAACACGGATTTTTACCCGAACATACAGTAAAGTGTCCGTGTCCGTGTTCGGGTACAAAAAATCCAATTATTCGGTACGAACACGAATAATACAGTCCGTGTTCGCTCAACACTAGTCTTAATAATGATTTGTACAGGGGCAAAATAATATCTCTCTCTGAAGTCGATACCTCTCTTCATACAAGAAAAGACTTTGCTCACTTTGGAAACCCCAGCTTGGTATTGCAATATAATATTAACCACTTAAGCCCCGGAAGATTTTACCCCCTTCCTGACCAGGGCCTATTTTGCGATTCGGCACTGCGTGACTTTAACGGAAAACTGCGCGGTTGTGCAAGGCTGTACCCAAACGAATTTGAAGTAGTTTTTTTTCCCACATACATAGCTTTCTTTTGGTGGTATTTGATCACCTGTGCGATTTTTTGATCATGCGCTATAAACAAAAAAAGAGTGACAATTTTGCAAAAATAACAATATTTTTTACATTTTTTTATATGAAATTCCCCCCAAAAAAATGTAAAAATCAAAATGTTTTAACATTTTAGGCCAATTTGTTTTATGCTACATATGTTTGGTTAAAAAAAAAAAATCGCAAAAAGCGTATTTTGATTGGTTTGCGCAAATGTTATTGCGTTTACTAACTATGGGAAAGATTTTTGTCATTTTTATTGTTTTTTTTTTTTAACGAGTAATGGCGGCGATCTGCGATTTTTTTTGCGGGACTGCAACATTGAGGCAGACAGATTGGACCCTTGACTGCCATTTTTTACACTTTTGGGGTTACCAGTGACATTACTACAGTAATCAGTGCTATACATATGTACTGTTACTGTAAAAATGACACTGGGAGGGAAGGGGTTAACTTTATTGGAGAGGGAGGGGTTAAGTGTGTCCCTAGGGGCGTGCTTCTAACTGTGATTGGATGTGGCTGTGTGTGTAACAGCAGAGATATACGGTCCTACATAGCAGGACCGTATGATCTGTGCTTTTACACAGGGGAGAATGACAGGCGGCTTTGTTTACATTAGCCGCCTGCCTTTCTCCCTCTCTACCCGACAATCGCGAGTAATCGGGTCCGCCGGTCACACGTGCGGGCTGCTTAGGGAACGAGCGGGGGCGGGAGCGCGCCTCCGGCGGCGCGCGCTCGCCCCCTATTGGCTCCCAGGCTAGTGACGTACCGGTACGTCACTTTGCCTGGGAGGGGCTGACCGCCGCCGTATATAGTCGGGCGGCGGTCGGCAAGTGGTTAAGCCTATGATTTACCAAAACTCCCAGATCATTATCCACCATTGATTCCCCCAGTTCTACTCCCCATAGCATGTATGATGCAAGCACATTCTTAGCCCCCAAGTGCAGAATTTTACATTTATCTTTTTTTTAAACCTCATCTGCCACATAGTTGCCCAATTAAATAGTACATTGAGGTTGGCTTGTAAGTTGGAGACATCCTGTAAGGGCAGTATTCCACTGCATAGCTTGGTGAACCCCTAATAACCTTAGACCATTCAGTGTATGAACCATTAACCAATAATCTCTGAATCTGGTCTTTTAGCCAGTTTTCTATCCATTTACAAACTGATTTTTCCAGGCCTGTAGACTTAACCTTACACATTAGCCGTGTGTGGGGAACTGTGTCAAACTCTTTTGCAAAATCCAAGTATACAAAATCCACAGCCAAAAGAAATGTGTGTGGGTAAAGTTGCGCTAGTCTCTTAATAAGCAAATGGACCGATGTGATTTCCAAAACCAAACAAATAAATGCTCAGCATATACTAAATACCAATGGGTACGGCAGCCAGCACAACAGGAGTACAAATCCAAAAAGCAAAATAATAAATAAAAAGTGCAGCGCCTAATGAAAAAATTCTATATGCATACAGACATAATATACATAAACCATAAAAACATGGATAGAGGTATCCAATCATGGACACAACCAAGGTGAATAAATGAATCAAATAAACTGAAAAATTGTACAGTTTTTGAATCGTAAGGCAGTCTCTGAGGAAAAAGGAAAAGAGTGATGACAGGAAGCCGCTCCCACTGAAGACTGATATCCACCACCAGAATGTGAATCCCAGGGTACTCTTACCAGATCAAAAGCCAAACAGACATGTATGACAGAGATCAGCTTATGGTCATCAAACAGGCATGGGTGGCAGGGATCAGTAGCCCGGTCATCAGCTTCCAGAACCTCTCCAGAACCAGGGACCAGAATGTAGGTGAATGCGCTAGTGACATATGAGCTCCCCTCTGTTAATCCACCAGTCACAGAGCAGCATGAACCCCATGAGGAAAACAGAAGGCATCCGATCGTGTAATACGTTCAAATAATCAAGTTTATTAAAAGGTATAAGACAGGTACTCACAACATTTCTTGCATGAATACAGCAGTGGAAATCCAAGATGGCCGCAGCGTGCTTGCGTGCGTCATATCGTTGTTCTTGCCTTCTTTGAGTATCCACCTGAACTTGGCTCATTACAACAGATTGGACCCTATACACCATCTTTATTTGCTTGAACTTGGAATTCCAACCTATCCTCAATCAACGTTTTTAGATTGAAAGGTGGAAATAGGGGTGAGTGCGATACCTAGTGGGCACCAAAAGTATAGGCACTGGATCCAAATAGTTCATTATATTTCACCCACTACCCTTTGTTTTTAAGGTGTCACTGGCCTTGTTCCCAGCACAATTTTTAAAGGGGACCTCTCCCCCACATTATTTTATTTGATCTATATCATCAGTCCACTATTATTTTATCTGATTTATATTGTCACTCAGGTTGCTTATTATATCCTGATTCATATTTCTATACTGGATACATACCGTCAGCACTTCACGAATAAATTAATATATATATAATATTGTTACGTTTTTTAAATCTTCTCTCAGCACAGAGCACTTTTAGGGCACTTAAGTCAGCCCGGATGGAGATTCTGCCATTTGCACTTGCACTTCATTTGCCCTTTAATTTGCACTTGTGTATATATTTATTTATATGGCTCATTATTAGATATTCATAGGATCTTGGTCTCTATATATATTCATACCAGGTAGCGCCGGTACCAACCTTTTACTTTTTTATTATTCTGCGATGGAAGTCTTTCATCTTTGTGATGGAAGCTTAAAGTGATTGTAAAGTCTTGTTTTTTTTTTTAAATATCAAACATGTAGAAAAGGAAAATGGATGGGCCAAGGGGACTTTTAAAGGGATACTGTCATCGAGACAAATAGCAGAGAATCCACATATATGTAAAAACACACAAATTTTATTGATACAACACCAAAAATAAAGAAGAAAAACATTAAAAGTAACTATTATCGTGTTGACAAAACACTAATAATATTACAGCATACAGAGCAATTGGGCAGTACATACAATATACAGGCTTGGGAGAGCCAAATATCCACGGAGGGTGGGTGTAGATCACGCTGTCCACTGCAGACCTTTACCAGAGATGGTAGGACTGGTGGGTCTGGTGTGATGGACCTGGGTGTCTAAACCCAAACCCAGCCCGACATGTTTCGCGGGTGACCGCTTCCTCAGGGGCAAATAACGTGGGTATGTATATCAACAATGCTACTAGAATTATTAAGAGAAAGCAAAGTCAGTGCATATCTATTTGAGAAACATGTCACATAATAAATCTCATAACGGTAGGTCAAAACAGAGGTAAGCGCCAGCCAACATATAACCCACCTGTGTAGCCGGTTCTAAAAGCAACTGGAGACCTAGGGGATCACGACTGGGACTAATACCCCCCCGGCGGACATGGGAGTAGTCCACACCAAACAGGGGTCCAAATCACAACGTTTAAGGTAACTGTATTCTGGATAATGAGAAGTATATAATTAAAATGGGATAGTTGGGATAGACATTTTAATTATATACTTCTCATTATCCAGAATACAGTTACCTTAAACGTTGTGATTTGGACCCCTGTTTGGTGTGGACTACTCCCATGTCCGCCGGGGGGGTATTAGTCCCAGTCGTGATCCCCTAGGTCTCCAGTTGCTTTTAGAACCGGCTACACAGGTGGGTTATATGTTGGCTGGCGCTTACCTCTGTTTTGACCTACCGTTATGAGATTTATTATGTGACATGTTTCTCAAATAGATATGCACTGACTTTGCTTTCTCTTAATAATTCTAGTAGCATTGTTGATATACATACCCACGTTATTTGCCCCTGAGGAAGCGGTCACCCGCAAAACATGTCGGGCTGGGTTTGGGTTTAGACACCCAGGTCCATCACACCAGACCCACCAGTCCTACCATCTCTGGTAAAGGTCTGCAGTGGACAGCGTGATCTACACCCACCCTCCGTGGATATTTGGCTCTCCCAAGCCTGTATATTGTATGTACTGCCCAATTGCTCTGTATGCTGTAATATTATTAGTGTTTTGTCAACACGATAATAGTTACTTTTAATGTTTTTCTTCTTTATTTTTGGTGTTGTATCAATAAAATTTGTGTGTTTTTACATATATGTGGATTCTCTGCTATTTGTCTCGATGACAGTATCCCTTTAAAAGTCCCCTTGGCCCATCCATTTTCCTTTTCTACATTTAATTGGGACGTGGATACTTGTATTTTTTACTAATCCTTTTGTTGGCTAGCTGTCCCCTCTGTTTATACTAAATATCAAACATGTTATACTGCTTGCTGTGGGGGCACTCAACAAGAGGAAGGAGCTAGGAGCAGAAAAGAGAGACCCGAGAAGTCGAAGTTCCGGGCTGCCATGTGCAAAACCAACTGTACAGAGGAGGTAATCCTCTGTACAGTTGGTTTTGCACAGGGCAGCCCGGAACTTTGACTTCTCGGGTCTCTCTTTGCTGCTCCTAGCTCCTTCCTCTTGTTGAGTGCCCCCACAGCAAGCAGCTTGCTATGGGGGCACCCGAGCTGAGCTGCAGCTCCGTGTATCCATTCAGACATAGAGCTGCCATTTGGCCCTGCCCCTCTTTCTCCTGATTGGCTGACTGACTTTGATTGACAACTGTGGGAGCCAATGACGCCGCTGCTGTGTCTCAGCCAATCAGGAGGAAGAGTCCCGGATGGCTGAGGGACTCGTAGATATCGCTTGACAAAGTTGGGACTCAGGTAAGTATGAGGGGGTGCTGGGAAGGCTACTACACCCAGAAGCCTTTTTATCTTAATGCATAGAATGCTTTAGATAAAAACCCTCTACCTTTACAACTCCTTTAATGCTATATACATAGGAAAGTGATCCCAAATCTTTGGTTCCCCCTAGGAGAGGAATGCCGGTGTGAAGGGACAATGACCTAAAAGATGTATACTTCTGCCCCTCTCTAAAATGACTCTAACAAAATGCCAAAGATTCTGCCAGGATGTCTCAAGAAGTTACAGTGAAGTGCTGAAATGCATCTGTATATGGACATTCCTTTATTCTTAAACATTAAGGCCTCTGGTTGGGAATGCAATGAGCGGGCCTCAGGCCAGGAAAATGACAAAAGATGGCAGAGAGTTTCACAAGTGGGTGGTCGTCCTATTCAAGAAGAAGCAGGGTGAGTAATCATACAATTTGGCACCAACATCTTCAACAGCTTTAAACTCTTCTTCTTTATTACATTGGAATTGGGGAAATTAGTGTTTTACAGAAGGAAGACAACGTTATTTTTTGCTTTCAGATAAGCTAAAAGAAAGTGACAAGGACACAGCATTTCTGGTAGAATCAACAAGCATTTTTATGTGCTTTCTAAACATGTTCGTAGTGTAACAAAATGAGAACTAATGCAGCCGTCACGGGACACGTAAACTGCAATATATTTTTGTTCATGGGTTTAGATAAACTTTAGGGCAGATGGGTCTTTTATGTGACCCTAATGTGCGTGTATAGCAATAGACACCTACCCAACAGTCAGTTCCTCCTCCACGGTAAATAAGAAGAAGATTTTCCTTTTCTGCGTGAACACACAAGTACATTTCCTGGTGCTATCATTTTAAGGCTGTTTTCTTTCCTCACAGTAGTTTTAAAGAAGAGAGATGAAGGTTCCTTTCTCATCCTTTATTGTAGCCCTTCTATTACTACCGAACATTACAGCAACAGGTAAGAAAATAACATGGATCTATTTTATATTGATTTAAAATACATTTATTTATGATACTTACAAATTTTATCCTCAAAAACATCAATGTGTTCAATTTAACAATGCAATGAAATGGGTCTGCAAGATTCTAGAACATGAATTCCACTTCAGGGATCGTTTCTTACTGCCAGAACCTTGAAACCTTTTGGCATTACCTACCCTAGTGTTATAAAAATCACTCACTGTCACAATGATTTACTGCTGTGTGAAAATAACATTACAATCAGTAAGATGTTTTTGCTTCTAAATTCCAAATTACAATGAATGATGGCAAAAAGTCTGCCCATTAAAGAGGTATAATGCAAACAGTAGAGGGGCCTTACTTATGGGAACAGAAAGAATGATGAGCTGTAATCTCCAGAAAATGCACTTTTTATATTTTAATTACATAAAATGTTTTCTTACATTGATAAAACTATAGATGTGAGAAAAGAACAAAATATTTAATGCTTGAAGCGTTTACTGTGGCTTTGCTATGATTTTCATTTTTTAACTGTTTAACATGGCTGGTTCCTCTCCATACTACACAAAACTAATGGTGAAGTTGTCTTTCAGCTCCAGAAGGTTTTACTCCCTTCATGACCGGCCATTTTTTGCTATTCTGCACTGCGCTAATTGTACTGGCAATTGGTGGTAACGTGTTAAGCCCCTTACACACGATCAGATTATCGAACGATCTGTCGTCCGTTCTTTGTAGCATGCTAGTCTGATGTGGAAAGTGAAGAGGTTATTTTCATAAGAATTTTCCCGTATGACAGAATTCTACTTCAGAAGTGATGTCATGTGTTGGATTGCTTTGTATGTGTTCTTTCGTCTCTGAGCATGCCTAGTCTTGCTCTTAAGATTTTTTTCAGTCGAAATCTGCACTAATGAGACGAAAATCGGACGTTGTATTACGGACAACAAAAATTTTATAGCCTGCACACCAGGATTTTGTCAGCCGAAAAGTCGGAGTCGGCTGTCGAAAGTACCATACTAACAATCCAAAAATCGGCAGATCGGTCGTAGGACGAATTTTCCCTACAGATTTTCTTATCGTGTGTACGGGGCTTTAATCTGTGTATTATGTGCTAAACATCTCTTTGAAACAAAGAGATCATTCACTCTGTACAGAGACCTTTGTCAACACAGGGCTCTGGGATGTAATTGGACCCAGCTATTCAGAAGGTTCCAGGTGTGAGTAGTTGGCTTTCATCTGCTGACAAAAACCCTCTGTGTCCAATTACAGCGAGAGTTGGGGGGCGAGGTATAGGTATGTCACTAGAGGCCAGTGACATATAGGTATGTCACTATGCCTGTAAGAGCCATCCGTCCACAGTACAATGCGTGCAGCTTGGACTAATGTAACTATGCATAAACCATATGTGATTGATCACCCTGGAAGCTGAAAATCACTGAAATAGACACTCTAGTGATCTTCACTTGCTTCCGGGTCCCATACTGAGAAGCTGTCCTGATGTATTATGAATATTGTAAATATTGGAGGCATGGGTGCCATTCAGGGAATTTCTGAATGAATGCAAAGTGTTCTCTGATTGGATGAGGTGGAGAACGTGGCATCACCACCCTTCCTCTCCACCTCATTCAATTAGAGAATGTTTTGCATTCGTTCAGAAATTACAAAGAGTTCTCTGAATGGTTCCTGTGCAGAGTGGCAGACCTTCTGTGTTCAGAATGCAGCAGTGGGGCAGACTTTTAGCACAGGACCTAGTAACAAGTGGAGAGCACTAAAATAGCGCTGTTAACTTCAGTGATTTTCAGTGATTTCCAACTTCCAGGGGCATTGGCAAGGAATGGCATATATAGTTACGTTGGTTCAAGCTGGACCAATGTCACTTTGTAAAAATATTTATACCTGGAATTCATTGTTAAGGATATTCTGAAGGAAATGTGCTCATCTGTCTATACTTTCTTGCATTATTTGGAAGATTAGAAATGTTTGATAATTTGAAAAAAATGCAAGCTTAGATTCTGATTTGCATGGTTATAAAATAAGTTCATTATAGTGTTTGTGAACCCTAAATATTAAAGTCTCTTATTTGCTCCCTTTTGATCTATTAAATACTATAGTTATTGCAAAAGACACGTTCTGGAAGTAAAATGGAGTTTCAGTTTCTACTGTAGTTCCCGTCTGAGGTAGAGACTGCGGCTCCAAAATATTGCTGTACAAGTGGAAATAGTGAAAGTGGGCTAAGATGCTTTAAAAGTACTGTATATGCAAAATTGACCTTGAGCCCACGTTCACATTGGGCTGATTTGACATGCATGTCAAATTGCATACCAAATCGGAGCCTTTTGCTGACGAAGGCACCGTCCGAATCTGTGCGAAGCCAACTTTGCGGCACAGCACCAATTTCCAAATGTAGTTTCTGCACAACTTTTGGCGACTTTGGGGGTGATTTCAATAGACATCTGTGCATGAACCTGCACAGATGTCTGTCAAATCGCCCCCCCCCCCCCCCCCCCGAAGCCAGGCTGAAATTCCAGTTTGAAACCCACCATCAATGTGATCGTGGGCTCAAAGTTAAGGTCACCCAGTCACCACAGGGTCTTTTCTACAAATAGTTCACAAAAAGCATTTATATGCTAATGATTCTAGCACCCTATGTATTGGAAAGCTTCTCTGCTCCCCAGCAGCTGCAAGTATGCAGATATTCAAGGGAGGGATACTTAAAGCATGCTGAACAGTAACAGAAGGACACTCTTAACTGGGCTAAGCTTCTCTGAACAGTCTTTATGCCAGGGGTAAAAGGAATGGCCAGAGCTGAGACCAAGCAAGAGCTGTCTCAGAAAGAAACACTGCTGGCACTTATCTTTCCAAATTAGCACACAGTCACTTGGATCTTGAGCTCAGGTCTATTCTCACAAAGTCTCTCCGGGAAAGCTGAGCTCCCCCAGTTTCCTTCAGACTTCTTTATGCTTTAGGACTCTGCTCCGTTCTTAGCTTCCACCAGACAGACAATCTTCAGTGAGGGAATGGCTGTTATTCACAGTGCCACAAGACAACCACACACTTTCCAGCTTCCACTCATCTCTCTTCAATAAGTCATTCATACCAAATCCTTAGGTAAGACTACTGGTTAGCTCCAAAGATGATTAGGAATACCCCCCCAGTTCTGCCACAGCTGGGACCTTGATGAACTATGGCAACTCCAGCAAGCTGCCTAAAAGGGGCATTAGCCCCTAAGGCTGGGAACTTCTCTAGCAGGATAAGACCTGGGCTTCACCAGACCCCAGACTATTTATGTTCTCCTTCACTATGGGGGTGCACCCACCAGAAGGGTGACACCAGGCCCGCTTGTCCTAACAAGCAGAGCGTACTGATAGGTACCACTCCACCCAGGGATGTCGCCAGCTTTCTGTGGCTGTTATTCAGTCTCACATTTCCCATTGGCATCCTCGACTGTTCCCTTTCTCCTTCCCCAAAGAATGACACTCAGTCCAGTGTCCTCCCCAGCCAGAGTCCTGGGACCTCCGAGTCACCTCCATTCCGTCCATTGCACAGAGCCCTCCAGTGCGAGCCCTCCAGTGCCAGACAAACAAACTTCTAGCACACTGGTGCAGCCCTATCAGAGCAGGCTTCCGGGTAGACACCATAGACTTTTCTCTCAGTTCCCCAACCCCTTTCACGCAGAAATCTCCCTTTAGAGAGCCCATGGAGTTGAGATGCAGCTTCCCATGCTGAACGTCCTCTCTGTTCTGCTGCTGGAGGGAGCCAAAGCAGCCATGGATAAGTGCTTGGAGTGCAGCTAGCTTCAGTGTGCACAGTCTGACATGCTGGCTGGGATCTAGTACCGCACTACATCAACCTGACCCTGCACTGCAGTCACAGTGAGTGAGACAAACCCATCCCCCAAACACCATCCTCTATCCCACCCTATCCCCCCCAACTACCCTAGCGGCAGGGACCCCATCTCCCCTGGGGACAAGAACCTCCATCTTCCCAAGGGACAGGGACCCCATCTCCCCTGAGAACAGAGACCCCCATCTCCCTTAGGGATAGGGACCCCCATTTCCCCTTGGGGACAGGAACCCTCATCTCCCCTAGTGACAGAGACCCCCATCTCCCCAGGGGACAGGGACCCCATCCCCCCTGGGATCAGGGACCCCCCATCTTCTCTGTGGACAGGAACCCCCATCTCCCCTAGGGACAGGGACCCCATCTCCCCTGGGAACACTAACCCCCATCTCCCCTGTGGACAGGGACCCCCATATGCCCTAGGGACCGGAACCCCATCTCCTCTGGGGACAGGAACCCACATCTCCCCTAGGGACAAGGATCCCTTCTCCCCTTGGGACAGGGACACCTTCTCCCCTAGGGACAGGGACCCCATATTTCCTGGGAACAGGGACCCCATCTATAATAAGGACAGGACCTTATCTCCACTAGGGACAGGGACCCCCATCTCCTTGTGGACAGAGACTCCCATCTCCCCTGGGGACAGGGACCCACTTCTCCCCTGGGGACAGGGACCCCATCTACCCTTGGGACAGGGACCCTATCTCCCTTAGGGACAGGGATCATGTATTCCTTGGGGACAGGGACCCCATCTCCCCTAGGACAGGAACACCATCTAACCTAGGGACAGGACCTCGTCTCCCCTAGGGATAGGGAACCCCCATCCCCCCTGGGGACAGAGACCCCATCTACCCTGATATTCGAATGGGGTGGTGTCACCCCAATCAGTGACAGCACGCAGATTTGGGGTGCACACTGTGACCATGTACTGCCAGCCTGAAACTAGTCTGCCCAGCGCCCTGCAGGGAATTATGGCAGGCTATACAGGAGAGAGCCTAATGCACTAGCCTGCCCAGTGTCTACTACTCTGTCCTGCTGTCACTCTGCAGCGGCATGTCAGAGCACTCAGGTAGGCTAGGGGGTAGATTATTTACATAATAAGAGGGGGGTGACATCAACCCTAGTGACACCACTTCCTCCAGTCACCTATTGGGCACACCTCCCCAGCAATTGGATGCAACACAATAATAATTCAAGTTGTCTATTGACTCTCCGAACCCCCTATGTTCTAGAAGACTCTAGAAGGCAAGGAGAAGCAATGGAATATAGAACAACCCCAAGAAATCTAGAGCTGCTCCAATGATTATAGAAGAGCCAAAAATAACAAAATTTACCTAACATCCTAGCAACCTATCTAGGAGGGTGCTATACCCATGTGGCACATTTCACCTTTAGCAGCCACCACTTGCTGGTACTTGGGTACCCCCATGGGTTAAGTGCCAGAAATGGAAGCACCAGATAATCAGACGTTAACAGGAGACTTTTCTTCCGTTCAGGTGAGTCAAGTACTGGTGTTGTGTAGGCAAAGTCATAACTGGGCTAAAAAAAGAGCTGCTTGCCTAAGTCAAAGGGTTGAGTAGGGACAATGGTACCATTTATCAGAATGTTAAACACAAACAGTTATACTCAGATATCCAGATAAATGTAAGATACATAACATGATCCAGAAGGCGACTCCAACTGTAGCCCTCATTTTTAGCTCTAGATAGGCACAAATGACATCCAATGCACAGCAGACACTGAAGTGTTTTGATAAAAGAGAGTTGTAGTAGCGCCAAACACTGAATGCAAATAAATAAATATTGATAAAATATCAATATAAATATCAATAAAATATCAATACAAAATTGTCAATAAAAAGTCCCATAAGTCCAATAGATAGGAGGAGGAATAGTGGAAACAAGATCCCAACTTCCAGTTGTGCAGATGATAAAGAGCCAACACCCAATCGTGATATGTGCACCAACTGCTTACCAGATATCAATAGATTAAGGGCGATGAAATAAACTCAGACTGTGCAACCAGACAAGGAAGGGTTCAATTCATAAACACCACAACTCCAATGTACCTCGATGAAAAAGGCAGGACAATAGTGTAGACTGTATGGACAATTATTTATTGAAACAAAAGAATCATACTCACAAATTTGTGAATGAATAAGGCATATCAGATATAAAACACCGCGGTAAGTGTAGTGTGCTGCTTGCTTCCAGGTCGCCTGACGCGTGTCGTCAAAGTAATGACATCATCAGAGGCACTGGTTCCTTCTGGTAGGTGAGTCTGTGCCCTATCACTGGCTTCCTAATGCAGAGTCAATAGAAAAGATTAAATGCAGCATTTCTCTGCTGTAGTCCAACAGCACTCTTCCTAATCTGAGACAGGATAGGTCACTGGAGCCTGAGTGACCCATAATCCTGCCAAGTCAGGGATGTCTTCTTTGGGAGCCTCTGGTACCAGAGCACCCCCCACCAGACTTCCTGGATGCACCGCCCATTCCTGTAATGGCCACCCGCATAGTTCTGTTATGGCCCACTGGCCCAAGGACAGTTCCACTGAAGCTGCAACAATATTTGTAATCCAATGATCCCAGCCCGATGGTCCAAAGGATCCATGAAGTTGGAGTTCCTCTTTATGACCCCGGCCCAATTGCCTAAGGGGTCTGTAGAACAACAAAGCAAGTAAGGATGATGAAAAAGGGGGTACAAGCCCCAACAGCACCTTTTGAGCCAACAGTGTGTGCTCTTTGTTTAGGCTAGCCAGTCATTTTTCTTTCTTGAAGCAGTCTTTATTCAAGTATAATATTCTGGGTGGGGGATCCTTACCAGGTTTCCCTGACTGACCTAGCTCTCCTCTCACCACAGAATCCTTGGTTTCCTCGTCAGGCGCCTCTACTGTGTCAGGACATGGCGGACTGCTTCTGACCTCAGATCACCAGTCCCACTCAGTCTCATCCTCAGACCTCCAATTATCAATCCCTTCTTCAATGGATCCAAATCGATTTTGGAAGCTTGGAGACCCCACTTAGATGGCCCCGGCCTCCTCCTCACTACTCACACTTGCTGAAGGAGCCTTGACTGCTGCTGGCCATCTTTCCTCCTTAATAGATATGGGAGCAGACCTTGTCTCTGCTACTGTGACCTTCGGCACATCAGATGGCCACTTCCCGGCCCTCAGTACCTGCATGCACCCTTTGTCTTGCAGTCGGGCCTATCTTGATGAGAAAGCTGAACCACTGCCAGGTTGCATGGCCTCCAGCTGCATCAATACTCTGAAGACGCCCCTCCCGCCTCCGCAGCGGGGTCCCGATTCCATAGCTGTCATGACTCAAGCGATCCCTGTCTCCCACGACAAACACAGCTGTCTGGGCCGACCCTCACTCCTCTCCGCCCGCAGCAGAAGATAGCCGCAGTGCCCACAATGGCCCCACGCCTGCACCCGCATGGTCACAATTGCACACTGGGGACATACTAGGCCTAAGTGCTCCACGCCTCCTCTGGTGCACAGCGCCAGTCCTCCATCGGGCACCATCCGCATGCCAGTATCCCACATGAATGTAGTCTTCGGTCCTCCGGTCTGCTCCTGGGTCTGCCCAGCAGGTTCTCCGTCGATGGGTGAAATAGTTGCAGCTGCGCGCTTTCGCTCTCCAGCAAGCTCCATGTTGCTTCTCCTCGCACGTATCTCCCTCTCAGCCACACCCAAAGGAGGAAGTAATTTATGGACTTCCCTTGTCACTCCTGATTGGCTGGGCGTGACCAACGTCTCCACCCACATTCCTTATTTGGCGGTGGCTCCTCCTGCTAGGCAGAACTTTCTAGCTCACGCTTTCCCACGCGGTGCAGTAACCCCTCCAATGCCGCGCTCTATCACATCAGCTGACACAGAAGTTACAGCAAAGTGGACTATGTCCCTCGCCAGACATGCATCCACTCTTCTTGCTTGTAGCAGGGCCCCAGCTGCGCCTCCATCACCTTGAGCCAGCTGTCCCTCTTTGCCAGTCCAGAGAATTGTCCCGCTGTCATATGCACGGTCAACAGTCCTCTTCCCAGCACATGTACAAGCAAGGCCCGTTACCATACTGTCTCCAAAGAAATCTCCACTGCTCTTCCCGGCATGGCTGACTGCTATCTTCACAGTATTGACACTGTCACTATACAGAATAAATCTCCCGCTGTCGTATGCACGGTCAACATCATTCCATGTAGTCTTGACACACATGCGGCCCCCGACACACCGATCCACATGCCCCTGGACACCATTTTCTCCGTCCACACTTGTACCTTTTACTGTCAGGCAGATACAGTTGTTATTCACGATCAGAGGCCTTTTTCTTGCCTCCCAGTACTTCACAGAGGTATACATTTGCAATAGCTTAAGTGAAAGATTCCCGCCATTGATGAACACATATTACAGTTCTGACTGAAATGTTAGCGCTGCCACGGGCAACCTTCAAGGTGCATTTTTATCTTCATCCCACTCTCCCTATCTCCTGTAGAGCAGGCCACACACTTGGATTGCACATTAGAACAAAGTCCTGGACACAAAAATGGAGATTTCGAAAATTTTCTTCGGCTATTGCCATTAGCAACCAGGCCGGTAACCCAGGGCGACATCCCAGACGAGCCCCCAAATGTAGCACTGACTCCCACTGTGTCTAATAGAAACCACGTGCACATAATCACGTAGATCTACGTGATTATGTGTAGCCGAGCCACTCTGCCGCAGTAAATCTGCGTGGGGTGGTTGGCAAGTGGTTAAAGACAGTGAAGGTTATTTATTTATGTAGCACTACTCCCTTGTAGCCCCCAGATCCCACCCCCCTCCTATGTGAATGGATATCGGGTTCTTCGTACCCCTACCCATTCACCAAAAAAGTGTACAGAAAAATAAACACAAAAAAAAAAAAATAGTGTCCTTCGATGTTAATCCAAAGTCACAGTCAATCTCGACGCCCGCCGCACCAGAAATATAGAAAAAATTCAAACACGCTTCACCTCTTCTGAGGCTACCCGCCATATGCCGCTTATGAGCTTTGGCAGCTCTTTTATAGGCAAGGGGCGGTGCCACCAGTTTACGTAACTGGGTGGCCCTGCCCCTTGCCTATGTAGCACAACTCCCAGCCATTTTGCTAGATATGGGTCCCCCTGAGTCACCGCTAGCAACAACAGCACATTTAAGCCTTTTTCTCCAAGTGTGAGCAAGAACCAGTCCAGTTTCTTTTTTTTAGGGTTTTTAGGGTTTATTTAGGAACTTGGATGGGAGAAGGGATGAGTGGGATACTCCTGCAACTAAACTATGCACAATTCAGCGGGGACTGCTGCTTGACACTGGACAGCGCTGGCTGAATGCCGGTTAACGCTGACTTGATGCTTGTCAACGCTGATTGGATTCTGAAACTCCCTCTATTGCTGCAGAAGTCCTTTCTATCCTCCTGAGGTACTCTTGACTGAGGTAGCTACTTGAACAACTTTTGCTGCACTACTGAATGCTTCAGGGCCCTCACTGGCGTCCCCTTCCACTTCCCTGTCACATGCTCCCCTAAGACTTATACCCTATCCCAGGGTGCATTGCGGCAGATCCCGCCCACTGAGATAGTCATAAGCCCTGGTGTGCTATTGGCTGGGTTTCCTCCACTGTCCAACAAGGTCCCTCATTGGATACAGTGGGGAGACTCCCCAGACACAACAGACACACCTGGAAACATGTGACAGACTAACTGATAAATCAGGCCCTTTCCTGATAGGCAGACTGGGCCACATATACTTTTACCTAGCACCTACCTAGGAGGGTGCTACATCTATAAAAGAGCTGTCAAAGCTCAGGAGCGTCAAACGGTGAGATGCCTCTGAAGAGGCGGAAGCATCTTTGAATTTTTTTCTATATTTTGGGTGCAGTAGACATCGTAATTGACAATGAATTTACATCGAGGGACACTATCTATTTTTTTTTCTAGTCTTTTGTGTTTATTTGTTTTGTACACTTTTTTGGTAAATGGGTAGGGGTATGATGTACCTGATACCCATTCACCTGGGGATGAGGCAGGATCTGGGGGCCCCCTTGTTAAAGTGGGTTTCCAGATTCTGATAATCTCACCATCCGCAGACCCCCCCACAACCACAACCCAGTGTTGTCAGGAAGAGGCTGTGCTTTGGGAGCACCCCAAAGCACCCTCCACATGTTGAGGGCAAAAGACCTGGTATGGTTCAGGAGGGAGGGGACCACTTTCTCATCCCTCCCATTTCCTGGCCTGCCATGCTGCATGCTTGGATAAGGGTCTGGTATGGATTTTGGGGGGGACCCATGCCGCTTTTCTTTTTTTTCTTGCCATAGGGTTCCCCTTAACCACTTAAATACAGGGAACTTTCACCCCCTTCCTGCCCAGACCAATTTTCAGCTTTTCGTGCTCATTAGCATCCACAGGAAATATTGGTCAGCTTGGCATGGCACTTCTCCCCATCTTTAACCACTAGCCAATTGCTCACAGTAATCCTACTGCGGCAGGCTGGCTTCCCTGGGTCCAGCGACGTCGCTGGACTCCTAGTGGTCTCGGCGGCGTGTGCTAAACACAGCGGGAGTCCGGCTGGAGGAGGAGAGGCGGCGATCGCCGCCTCTCTTCCCCGATTGCCGGGGAAAGTGTGAGAGACCCGCCTGCTTATGTAAACAAAGCAAGCGGATCTTCTCAGTGACAGACAGGGAGGGATCACAGGATTTAGCATAGCTGAACCTGCGATCTCTGTCTGAGTCACAGAACCCCCCCCCCCACACACACACACACACACACACACACACACACACACACGTCAGTAAGCATGAGGCATACATTTAACCCTTTGATCACTCATCCCTGCCAGTGTCATTATTAAAGTAACAGTGCATATTTATAGCACTGATTATTGTAGTAATGTCACTGGTCCCCCCAAAAGTGTGAAAAATGTCAGTTAGGGGTCCGATCTGCCGCCGCAATGTCGCAGTCCCGCAAAAAAATCACAGATTGCTGCCATTACTAGTAAAAAAAAAAAAAAAAAAAAAAACAATAAAACAATAAAAATGACATAAATCTTTTCCGTAGTTAGTAAACACGATAACTTTTGCGCAAACCAATCAAAATATGCTTATTGCGATTTCTTTTTACCAAAAAATATGTAGCAGAAAACAAATTGGCCTAAAATGTTAAAATCTTCCGGGGCTGAAGTGGTTAACATTGGTGTCTATGGGAAAAATTGGTCAGTTTGGCACGGCACTGCTCCCTGTCTTTAACCACTTCAGATTTGAACCCCTTCTTGACCAGGCCCTATTTTGCGATTCGGCACTGCGTTACTTTAACGGACAATTGCGCGGTTGCGCGACGCTGTACCCAAACAAAATGAATGTCCTTTTTTCCTACAAATAGAGCTTTCTTTTGGTGGTATTTGATCACCTGTGCGATTTTTATTCTTTGCACTATAAACATAAAAAGAGCGATAATTTTGAAAATTTTTCACATTCTGCTATATGACATTCCCAAAAAATATTTAAAAATCTAAATGTTTTAACGTTTTTGGCCAATTTGTTTTCTGCTACATATTTTTGGTAAAAAAACTGCAATAAGCGTATTTTGATTGGTTTGCGCAAAAGATTTGTCATTTTTACTTTTTTTTTTTTTTTTTTACTAGTAATGGTGGCAATCTGCGATTTTTTGCGGGACTGCGACATTGCGGCGGACAGATCGGACCCCTAACTGACATTTTTGGGGACCAGTGACACTAATACAGTAATCAGTGCTAAATATGCAGCACTGTTACTGTATAAATGACACTGGCAGGGAAGGGGTTAATACTGGGGGTGATCAAAGGGGTTAAATGTATGCCGAGCTGAGCCGAGTAATATTACGGTGGGCGGTCAGCAAGTGATTAACATTGGAGTCTATAGGAGATATTGGGCATTTATGGGAAATCTTGGTCAACTTGGCATGGCACTGCTCACGAACTATAAGTGACAGGGACACAAAACTTGGGGAGCAATGAGAGGGGACCCAGGACTACAACATATTCATACATTTTAAAAGTGGAGTATGCCTGTACACTACACTGACTGCACTAAATTGACTGAACTCACTATCCATTAACAACCTGCCTAATCTCTATTATAAACACACTTTACATGGCTGCTGTGTAAGCAGCAGCCTTATATAGTGTGGTGCGTGCACCCTGCCTTTGGCCAATCATGGCTCTGACAGGACATTGTGCTGTGATTGGCCAAAGCATACAGGTCAGGTGCATACTTTGTCCAATCATCAGCAATCAATGCACTGCAACAGCGCAGTAAATTATGGGGCCCTCGTGGGCGGGCAAACTTCCTGCCGAGCGCCCCATTTGTTTGTGTGTTCAGCGAACACATGAACAGCTGATGTTCAAGTCGAACATAAAACCTATCCCTAATTGTAATATGACTAGGTGTGGCTTTTGTATCTGCAGATTCTGGCTGTGTTGGTAGGGTTCTATTTGTGTCTGTATGGACATTTCTCAGTGTATCAGTACAGTACTGATTGTGTCTCTATAGACATGTTCCTTGTTGTCAGTACAGTACTGACTGTGTCTCTATAGACATGCTTCTGGTTGTGTTGGTACAGTACTAATAGTGTCTCTGTAGACATATTTCTGGTTGGGTCAGTATAGTACTGATTGTGTCTCTGTGGACAATTTATTGGTTTTGATTGCATTAACTTGGATTTCATTCAACATCCTAAAGCCTAATTCCTTTTATACAAAGTTTCCTCTGATTTGCTGAGGCAGAGAGGCAGGCGAATTATGTCATGCTCTCCCCCTCAGCCAAGCAGAGGAAGCTTTGTTTTAATGAATTCAGAAAATACAAAGCTTCTTGTGAATGGCTGAGCAGCGCTCAACCCCAGAGTGGCTTTTAATGGGGGTACAGGCAGCTTTTCTTTATGGGGCCCGGGCCCCATCATGTCAGCAGGGTAGCCGGCGGGTGCTGTCTGTGTGTGTCTCACAGTCCACCAACTTTCTAACCTGAAATCTTTTCTTTCCCCCTTTTCACTCCTCATCACTGACTACAAAAACCTAGAATTCTTTGTACGTTGCGGGGAAGGGATGTGGCCAGACAAATCTCTGTTGCAGTTATGAGGCTTTTTAAAATGCTGAATAAATGCTGCATAAACCCAGGGTATTGACGCACATGTGAATGAGTCCTAAGAGGAAGGGAAAGACAGCAAACAGATTTTTGCTCAGCTTTACCTTGTAGCACCCTCCATGCTGGTCCCGGGAGTGCCAATGGGTTGCATGGAGCCAGGAATACATTGCTGGGTACACAGTGGGAGTGTGACCGTTACCATGGGAGCGTTGAAGCAAAGCAAAAGAGTGTTGAGAGAAACCATTTATCTCACTGACAAGGTGCTTACAATGGTTAGCTTGCCTTCTATTATGTAAAACCTTTATCCCAAAAGTAACAATGTGGCTGTAACTGCTTATTAAGTGTTAACTGGAGTTCAAATTTAATTTGTTGTTCAAGTCCATTTAAATCTGCTAGTCCAACTAAGACTACCCCATCGCTATGGTGACAATGATGCTGTCCAAAGCTGACCTGCAATTGTGTGCAGCACAGAAATGACACCACGCTAAATCTTTTAGCTGTAGATAAATATGAGACTGTAGATAAATGAGTGCCTAGGTACCCTTACATAGCATTGGGTGCACTGTCATTTTTCAGGAGGAAGTCCAGACAAAAGATACATTTTTTGTAGGGTACGACTTAAGCACAATTACCATTCCTTCGATGTTGCATATGTACCACTCACCCCCAAAGGAGCAGCTGAATTGTATTGAGTCCCTGCTGCCCCACACCTGTTATGACCCGCTCTTACCTGGGCCAGAAAACACCAGACTACAGTAAAGAATCAAGGCTGGTCCAGCAAAAACCAGAGAGTTAGTGACAGTATGAAGAGTAGAGCCAAGCTGGACCAATATCATTACCTGGAATTCAGTTTTGCCCTTTTCTAAAGTGATTGTTTTCCAAAGTATGGTTCTATTCATTTTACTTTGAGCTAATATGGAGGAGAACAAGAAGGTGATAGGGATAGGGGCGTTCTGTCCCGAATATTTGGAAAAGCTTGCATGACCTTAAGTTAAAACATAAGTTCCATCTGAAAAAGTGTGCAGTGTTCAAATTGAGGGGGAAGTGGACTATATTCTTAAGGGTGGAACTGCATAGAACTTTTTTTGTAATTTTTTTGCACAGTGGAAATTCATGACTGGAAAATCACATTGGACTGAGGAAAAATGTTGCGGCCCGTTCTAGTGACTTGGAGGTCCGCTCTAAATGCAAACATTTCCACTTTGGTGATCCACTGTCTTTTGGGTGCTGGCGTCTGTGGTACTCATCCAAATCCTTGTTTAAGTATGTAATGTGGAGACCGCACATTCCTTAAAGCCAAATGAAGAGTAAAGGTGGAAAGCAGTCTAAGTCTTGGCTCTCTCCATGCCGCGGTCCCATATATGTTTTGCCCATATCTGGAGATGCATGAATGGCTAGAATGTAACATAATTATATGAAAAAGAAACAAAAGACTAATAGCCCGTGATCTTCTTTCTTTGCAAAATGTGAAATACACCAGTAGGGATGGATGATGGGAGAGCATATGAATCATTAACGAGCTCAACACTGTCCAGCTTGACTACAGTATGAAAATACAGCCAGAGCTCTAGCAAAATGGGAAATTACTTTTGACAGCCTAGTTGTAATAATGGCTCACATCCCACTCAAAATTCAGTCCGGAGGGAGTACGTGTCTGGAACCAAAAAATGCAGAACATTTCCCTCCGGCATAAATGCCGGAAAATATTATCACCCTTTTTTGGGGGCACATATTCAGTATATTTTGATGTTGTTACATTACATGTTCCTATTCACTTTTGTAGGTGATTTGTATTTATAAATGGAATGTTTTTAATTGCTTGTCGGGGAAGCTAATCACAACACCCGACACCTTTGTCAGGTGGGGGTTGTTCCTATTTAAGGCTTGGTGATTTAGTTTTCCCTCAGGTTGTGAAAAAGCACAATGCCTGTGTGAAATGCGTCGCTTCAATCCTTGTCTGTGTCCTTGTTCTGGTGGCAGTCCAGTATATGTACTATATGTACTGTATAAATAAACTTGTTGAATCTGCAATGGTGTGCAGCCAATTCTTTTCTCTTTGTTTTGCCAATGGGACAAGAAGTGCAGGGAAATCTGCCCAATGGGACACAGATAGCAAAAAAACTGACAAGCAGCATTTCCCAAACTTTCAACACAGTGGAATTCTTGAAATAGCTTTCCAGTTGCAGGATACATTAGTGTGATAGTCAATGGGAAGAATGTTCTTTACACTTGTGGTCACTGGGAAGAATTACCCCCTTACAGAAAGCTAAAATAATCAATGGTGTCCGTGGGAACTTATCTAGGAGCAGAGTTGTATAAAGTACTCGAAACCCACACTTGAGTAAAAGTACAAGTGCTCGATCAAAAAGTGACTTGAGTAGAAGTGGAAGTGCTCGATCAAAAAGTGACTTGAGTAGAAGTACTAAAGTATTCAACATTTTTTGTACTCAAGTATTGCAAGTAGTTTTTTTTTTAATTTTGCTACTCAAGTACTGAAAGTAAAAGTACCAGTAGTTTTGAAAAAAAAATTGCTACTCAAGTACTGTAAGTAAAAGTACAAGTACTGTGTTATGTAGTTATTAAAGAAAGAAGTCAAAAGTTTGAACATCATATTGTTTTTTTACTATTTCAAATGCAGCTTTTATTTATACATACAGTAGCATTTATTTTCGTATGCGCTGATAATACCCATGTTTTGAGCTTCATGAAACCTGCCATCTACTGTTCTGGCAATGGTAATTTTTATAATAGTAACGAGTAACCATGTAGCACAAAAAAAAAAAAAAAAAAATATTGGAGTAGTAGTATTGAAATCATCAAAAAAATGTAGTGAAGTAAAAGTGGAAGTAGGAGAAAAAAGTTCTACTCCAGGAAAGTACAGATACCGCCTTATCGGTACTTAAGTACAGTAGTGAAGTAGTTCTACTTAGTTACTATACATCTCTGTCTAGGAGGCAGAAATTGTTTTTGCTCCAGGAACCCCTGGTAACCTCTAGAGGAAACCTATGGTTTCATGGGACCCTGGTTGAGGAACCCTGCTGTAGAGTCATTTTTGCTGTGATATTTGGTGAAGCCATTGCTATATCTTTGGACAGGTCTGTTTTTGTAACGCTCCTGCGTTTTTGTTATAGGCTGGATTTACAGCTGCAAAATCTCCACTCAGTAGTCATGTAGAGATGTGTTGAATACCAGATCCAACTCTCCAGGACTCATCACCGTGGGCCTGTCAGCTTCAACATACAGATATATACACACTCAATTAGATGTTCCTGGAGTGATAGGATGTATATGTTAGTATGAAGGTGATGTGCTGAAGGGACAGGTGTGAACAGTGACAAGGATGGTAAGCACTTGATAGGTTTGTACAGGAGAGTTAAAGATGGTATTTAGGAATGCAGATAGGTTAGTATCGAGTATGCTAACAGGTGGTGAGGACAGCAGATGACAAATACAGGATAGACTAACCCAGTGCAAGGATAGATAGTAGTAGACAGGAGAGCTAGCAATCTATGCAGCAGTGCAGATGATAGACGATAGTAGACAGAAGAGCTAGCAATCTATGCAGCAGTGCAGATGATAGATGGTAGTAGTCTCAAGAGCTAGCAATCTATGTAACAGTGCAGATGATAGGATAGTATGGATAGTTAGTAACAGTCCTTAATGCAATAGTAGTAGTGTAAGTTATGGAGGTTTCCCCTGCGGGGTACTTATCACTATAGTATAGTAGCAGAAGGGTCCGGTGATGAGGAAGTGATCCAGTAGCGAGATACAGGGATCAGTAGCGAGGTTCGGGTCTGAGGAAGTGATCCTGGTAGCGAGATACAGGGATCTGTAGCGAGGTTCCACAGCGAGACACGCTTGTAAGCATAGATGCAAGGCAGGTTGAACGAACATGTGAGTGAGAACGCCGGCGGTTGAAATAGCCGCTCTGCGGCGCTCAGTGATGACAGCATCGGTCTTAAAGGTGTATGCGCACCTACCAGAAGAGAATGGTGGGACGCATACACGGAATGGAAAGTGGAATAAGGGTACCAGAGGTACCAGAACATTACAGTTTTGTCTTGTTATAGAAAAATCATTGTCATTCTCTGATTTTCTTGAAAGTGTCACTCTGGTATCCATCTGTCAAACCTTCAAATTGATTACAACCCCTCTCCTAACAGCTCAAGTTCCAAAACTTTGTAAGAGTACTTGTACATTTTTAATCCCATTCTGTCTTGTGAATATTTGAGCTAAAGATACCTCTAAAAAAATTGTGAAAAAGTAAATCCCCACTACATATGACATACTGTATGTTCTAACAAGGGATTAGACCATCGTGATATGCATGGACATTGTATTATGTTTGGAGTGATCAGAAAGTTTTTTGCAGCAAATAATGTATATGCTTATAAATACACAAAAATAGTCTAAAAAGATCTGGTGAAATGACCAAAGAAAATAGATATTATTTACTACGTGTAATGGGTGGATTAACTAAATATAATGGGGTGGAGTTACTATAGGTAATAGAGTGGATTTACTAAAGGCATATAGACTAAGCACTTTATAAGTGCATTTGCTCCAGAGCTTAGTAAATGAGGGGATGCTCTGCTGACTTCCATCATCCAGTCATGTGCAAGCAAAAATTCAGTTTTTTTTTTTTTTACATGTGATTGTGTATTTTTTGAAGAGTGAAGCTTTACCCCATTTAGTAAGCTCTTGAGAAACAGTCTATTTGCCCTAAGCAGAGTTGTATAAAGTACTCTAAACCCATACTTGAGTAAAAGTACAAGTGCTCGATCAAAAAGTGACTTGAGTAGAAGGGGAAGTGCTCAATCAAAAAGTCACTTGAGTAGAAGTACTAAAGTATTCAACATTTTTTGTACTAAGTATTGCAAGTAGTTTTTTTTTTAAATTTTGCTACTCAAGTACTGAAAGTAAAAGTACAAGTACTGTGTTAAGTAGTTATTAAAGAAAGAAGTCAAAAGTTTGAACATCATATTGTTTTTTATTATTTCAAATGCAGCTTTTATTTATACATACAGTAGCATTTATTTTCGTATGCGCTGATAATACACATGTTTTGAGCTTCATGAAACCTGCTAATCTACTGTTCTGGCAGTGGTAATTTTTAAAATAGTAACGAGTAACTATGCAGCACAAAAAAAAAATATCGGAGTAGAAGTATTGAAATCATCGAAAAAATGTAGTGAAGTAAAAGTGGAAGTAGGAGAAAAAAATTTTACTCTAGGAAAGTACAGATACCGCCTTTACTTAAGTACAGTAGTGAAGTAGTTTTACTTAGTTACTATACATCTCTGGCCCTAAGGTAGAACTATAGGCCAAACTTTGTGTTTTCATTTTGGATAGAGTAAGGGAGGGTTATTAGCCCAGTCTTTTTTTTTTTTGTATTCTGTGTTCCATTGGGGAGATCTACCTTCACTTGCTGTCCCATAGCCAAACAGGAAGTGAGAGGAAATCCCTAAAAATTAAAGGAATCCCTTGGGGCCCACCAGGTCACCAGAACTAATGTCCCCATTGTTTAATGGTCCATTGACAATGGTCTATTACTTTTCTGGTGACAACCCAAAACTTGGGATTTTCTTTTACTTTCACTTTCAGTGATAATGATAAATAGGACAAATAGAGAGAGCAAATCTCTTAAAAAGTGATTGTAGAGTCTCTCCTGATTGGTTCACTCACTTTGATTGACACAAAAGGAGCCAATGGTGCAGGGGCTGTGTCTCAGTCAATCAGGAGGGAGAGTCCCGGTATGGCCAAGGGACTTGTGGACATCGCTGGACCGAGAGGGGGCACAGGTAAGTATTAGGGGGGGCTGAGGAGGGCTGCTACAGCAAGAAAGCCTTTTATCTTAATGCATAGAATGCATTTAGATAAAAAAAAACATTCCTGCCTTTGCAACTCTTTTCTCTATGTAGTAGAGAGTGCACTAGAATGGTCCCACAACCCAAGTGCCTGTGCTGTTATCCTACAATGAACCGGAGGTGCGCTCCGAAGGGCAAGGAGTCAGTCCGCTACTCAGCTAGTGCACAGAGTCCAGGCTTTGAAGTCCATACATGCTGTAACCCCAAATACAAGGGAGAAACAACTAACATTCAAACTGAAAATAATGCAAAACATCGCAACAAACGAATAGGCAAGTGGGTATCCCCAGGGAATAGCTTTATTGCAGTCATTAGGAACTCAAGGTAGGTGCATTTAACTAACCTGGCCACATAGGAGGAAAGTATACCTCAAATATAGGGGTACCAGGAACAGTCTTTCAGATTGAAGCTTGGCTTTCATGGTTCAAGTGCTGGCTCTGCGGGTGGGGGAAGCACCATATCTGACCTTTTTGGTGGTTTCTTTGGTGGGCGTTAGTTGTGCCTTGCGAGACAATGGTGCTTTCCTGTCCGGAGAGGAAGAGGATGAGTCGTCCATTGGCGCAGAAAGCAATGAGAGGTAGTGCTCCGCATACGATGGTGTAAGGAATGAAAGGCGTTCTCCTTCGGGTGAAGTAACATGGAGTATAGCAGGATACGCTAGGGTAAACTTTACATGTTGTTGGAAAAGGGATGAACATACTTGGGAGAAAATGTATTTATCAGGGTGAAGGCGCCTAGTTTTCGTGTTTAGCCCTATGTAGGAAGTGAGATACCTGCTACTCTTTTTTATTTTATGGTAAAATACCAAAAAAACAACACATTTTAAAACTAATGAAAAAAATGAGCGCTGGTAATGTGGTAGGCTTGTGTGTATATCTTGTGATGATAAATAAATATATATTCAAGATAAGTGAAATAAATAGTATCTGTGTCAAAAATTTATAACCAATGTATAAATAGTTTATGATACCTAATAAAATGATAAAATATACCAAATAATATAGGCACTGTAGTAATCTATATTGTGATTCGGGTGATAAATCATAAATGTGACAATAGTGATAAAATATAAATAATTAAATTACTGGATTTGCATAAAATCGCATATGGCTGACAGTAAAATCCTTAATATATAAAATTATTAGTGCAACTGCTGAAAGAGTCCGTGATCGTAAATAAATAGAATCTTCAAAGTGCTTTTGTGCTCTTGGTAAAAGTAGGCAATTTTTGCTTCTTACCAGATTGCTTTAGATCGCAAGGACGTAAATTGCCTTTGATCCCTTTAAAAGGATGGATCAATCCTCCACCAAACTTGTCCACTCCAGGTAAGTAGTTGATGTTCTAGGGTGGATCAGGATCAGGATAGTGGTCTCAGGCAGATGTATGTAAAAAGAAATGGTGGGGAAGCCAAAAAAATAGTGTAATTCCGTTTTTTATTAGAGAAATAAAATAAAAGTAAGAATTGGCTGCTTACAATGTGAAGTGCCTAGCCTGGCAATGGGTGGAAGAGCTGTTTGCAAATTGGGATCTGTGGAGATGACACTCGCGAAGTCTGAGTCCTGAGGACGCGATAAACGCGAAATGTATTGTGGTCTTCTGTAAAGCGGAAATTGAGAGAGCCAGCGACGTCACTCCTGCTTTGTCTGGAACGCATGCCACCGCTGCCACGCCACCAGAGGCTGTGTGTGAAACACTGTCTAGGGCAGAACACCTAGAGTGTCATCTCCACAGATCCCAATTTGCAAACAGCGCTTCCACCCAGTGCCAGGCAAGGCACTTCACATTGTAAGCAGCCAATTCTTATTTTTATTTTATTTCTCTAATAAAAAACAGAATTACTCTATTTTTTTGGCTTCCCCACCATTTCTTTTTACATACATCTGCCTGAGACCACTATCCTGATCCTGATCCACACTAGAACATCAACTACTTACCTGGAGTGGACAAGTTTGGTGGAGGATTGATCCATCCTTTAAAGGGATCAAAGGCAATTTACGTCCTTGCGACCTAAAGCAATCTGGTAAGAAGCAAAAATTGCCTACTTTTACCAAGAGCACAAAATTGGAGCACAAAAGCACTTTGAAGATTCTATTTATTTATTTATTTACTATCACGGACTATTTCACCAGTTGCACTAATAATTTTATATATTAAGGATTTTACGGTCAGCCATATGCAATTTTATGCAAATCCAGTAATTTAATTATTTATATTTAATCACTATTGTCACATTTATGATTTATCACCCAAGTCACAATATAGATTACTACAGTGCCTATATTATTTGGTATATTTTATCATTGTATTAGGTATAATAAACTATTTATACATTGGTTATAAATTTTTGACACAGATACTATTTATTTCACTTATCTTGAATATATATTTATTTATCATCACAAGATATACACACAAGCCCACCATATTACCAGCGCTCATTTTTTTCATTAGTTTTAATACTTGGGAGAAAGCCTTGCGCTTCCTGGAGACTTCTGCGGAGTAATCTGCGAAGAGTAGAATGGAGTATCCATTGACTTAGAGGGATCGTTGCTTCCTGAATTTCAGCAGAATAGCATTCTTGTCCGCAAAATTCAGATACCTGGCAATAATGGGTCTTGGGTTCTTTAGAGACTCATTTGGAGCCCCAACCCCATGAGCCCTTTCCACTATACATGGGGAGTTCATGTCCAGGGCTTTTGGGATGGTTTCTGTGCATAGTGTGTGGATCGCTTCCCCCTGGACCGTTTCTGGTGTTCCGATGATCCGGAGGTTGTTCCTCCTGGTCCTGGATCGGTTCTCCAGGTCCTCAATTTTGTCCTGTAATGCTTGGAGGGCTTTATCGCGGTAGTTTAAATCCCTGCTATTGAGCAGGGTCTCTTCTTCCAAGGATGAAATCCTCTGCTCAGCCTCCTAGATTTGGTGCTTATGTGAGGAGAGCTCCTTTTGCAGCTGTGACAGGCTCTGTGTGATGGCTGCTTCAATGGCTGACTTGATCGTGGGAGACAAGATAGTTGCCACAGCCTCAGCCATCTTAAGGTAGGCAGGGTCCGACTGATCAGCTCCTGGGGCACTAGAAAGTTGTGGCGGTCGAGTGGGCTGTGAGAGAGGGAGAGAGAAGGGATCGCTCGCCCCCTCCTCTCTCACCGCATGTGCTGCCGTGGCCATATTTGGTTTTGTGTGTGGAGCGGCGGCAGTCTCTGTCCTCTTTGTGCTGGTGGCAGACTGTGATTGCTGGCGCTCCAGGAAGCGATCCATTACACTCACCCAGTGCTCGGGGTGTATGGGGTACTTTGAGGTGTCCTCCGGGCGTCCTTCGGCGGCAAATTTTTAAACAAATCAGCGGCGGGTGCAGCGGGATCACAGAGGCTCACTCCTCCTGCATGAGCGCCGGAACCGGAAGTCTTACAACTCTTTTAATAGGGCACAGACAGCAATAAAAATCTGACATCCATCTCCGCCCTATCCAAAACTAGAAATACATGTTTTGCCTATATTTCTACTTTAAGTAAATTAACCCCAATGATTAAATTTTTCCATATTTAGGTTTCTAAGCATTACTGTTGAAAGAATGGATCCAAAAGGGCAGAGGATACTCCAAATGGATTATTATATTTTTACTTTCCTTAAATTCCACCTGCCTTGTCAAGTATTTATTTAACTCATACATTTATTTCCTTTGGTGAATTTTATTGCCATTTTATAAGGTATTTACTGAGCATTTTTGCTATTTGAGGAAAATACCACGTAATAGTGATAGGAAATTTACATTTTCAGTATTGCATACAATATTTATAAAAAATGTGTCAGATCACCTAAATACCGCATGCAATCTGCTTTAGTGAATTGAGCCCTGAGAGTAATGGGGGCGGAAGTGGGGTTAAAGGGGGAGGAAGGGCAGGAGGAGGGTTTAGAAAGGGAAACATAGCGGCACTCTTGAGCATCTGTGGCATAAGAATTAAGTCCCAGCAAAACTTCACCCAGTATAAATCTGCAGTACAAACAAATGGCCACTGCCCCCACCTATAACTGGTCTTTGCAGCAAGGAGCACATGGAAGGGCAAAGCATGCAAAACAATACCAGAGAAATTCCCTGCTCAACTGCAAACAACCTGTCTAACAATGTGTGTTATAAACAGGAGTTTAGTCTGCACACATTTGCAAATACATGCTCAAGCTACAGGCCCCGTCAAGGTCCCGCCCTCCCCTAATATTTTCTGTAGTCCTAAATTTTGAGAGCTTCACAGTGGAAGCACATACATTATAATGAATAGGCAGAGGGCAGGTGAGCCTGTAGGGAGCCCACCCCCCAACCAGCACATAGCACTATGGCAGCAAAGGTGTCCAGTGCATCCCCTCACCAATATTTCAACAGTACAAACAAATGGCCACTGCCCTCACCTATAACTGGCCTTTGCAGCAAAAATGCATGTAAAAAAAAAAAAAAAAAAAACAGAGAAATTCCCTGCTCAACTTACCAAGCAGCCTGTAAACAACTGAATTAACCCGTCTAACAGTATACATTAAAAACAGAGGTTTTAGTCTGCACACATTTGCAAATACATGCGTGAGCTACAGAGTCCCCATCAAGGCAGCCATGGGTCTCTGGTGGTTTTGTGTTGCCAGTATAAATCTGCCCTCCAAAAAGACAATCCCTGCCTCTGCCCCACCAAACAAACCTATTTTATCACTCTCATTAACATACTCTCACGGAGTGCCCAGGAACTCTTTTCTATCTTTAACTCTCTACTTCCTGCTTCACTATCTCCTACCACTAACTCACTTACTGCCCAAGAGATTGCAGATTGCTTAAAAAGATAAGACGAATGCAGTTTTTGATGAAATTGCCACTCTACAAATATCTCCCCCCCTAACAGGGCTGGTACAAGGGGTGGGCGGAAGGGACGGATGCCCTGGGCAGTACCATTTAATAGAGGAGGAGGGGCACAGATGAAGTGCCAAGAAAGTACAATGTCTGTGTGTGTGACTGTACACACCATCGGCTATATATGTGGCTTTATATGTACCGAGTGCGCTCCTGCACTCGGTACAAGCCTGGAACAGCAGAGCCCTTCCCTGTCAGTGGAGATACTGACAGGACCTTCACAGTTCACAGCGCCGGCTTTGTGTGATGTCACTGAGACGCAGGCCGGAGGCGGGATGGCAGAGGACCGATGCCAGGGCTGAAACCTAGAGGAGGAACCAAGTGTGTATCCCACACAGGGGCAGACTGACCATTAGGGTGCTCGGGCATTGCCCATGAGAGGCTCAGTCCCCCCTCCCTGATGGTGGTTTCTGCAGCGCTCGGAGAGGACTCTGCCGCTGGTGGGGATGAGAGAGCAGCGGTAGTTGCAGCAGTAGCCTCTCTGGGCACTTCTTCCCCCGGGAAATTCAACTCAGGGGCGGGGCCACAATCAACATCCCCGCCATGGAGAGTGCACTGCAGACCGGATCGGTCTTGGAGCTGGTAGCAACCTGTTTGCAGCACAGCAGCAGGTTAGTGTGTGATGGCCAGCTTCTGCCCAGTAGTTTTTAGTATACCACTCTGCTTTAATCTATTGAGTGTTGATTTCTGTATACACTGAGTGTATTGATAACTGTATTGATAACTGTATAGTGAGTGCCACTCAGTGTACAGATATCAGTGTTATATATAGGGAATAGCACTCAGAGTACAGTCACAGGTATTAGCACTCTGTACAGAGATCAGTGTTATAAATAGGGAATAGTACTTAGTGAGTCCTATTCCCAATATATAACACTGATATCTGTACTCTTAGTGCTATTCCTTATATATAACACTTATATCTGTATACTGAATGGCACTCAGTGTACAGATATCAGTTTTATGGAATAGCAGTCACTGTACAGATATCCAGGAATGGCCTGACCATTAGTGCCGGTTCACACTGATCCAACTTGGACCGCGACTTGTCAGCCTGACAAGCCCCGTCGGTCGCGCTCCCATTGTTCTGTACAGGAACCGTTCTAATAGGAGCGGCACAAGACACTCCGACTTAGAAAAAGGGTCCTGTACTACTTCGGGGCGACTTGCATAGACATTCATTTTATGAAGTCCGTGCAAGTGGCGCCGAAGTCGTGCTGCTGCAGTGTGAACCGGCACTTAGGGCACCAGGGCAGTGCCCAGGGCCATTAGGGGGCCCCATGAGAGGCTTCAGTCCGAAATTTCACTCCACTCCTCCTTCTTCATATGGAAAGGGTCAAGTTGAAGAGGAGCGGACTGACATGGGTTGAAGGTGATGTGTACATGGAGGGCACAGTCTGTACGACTGAGGACAGTATACACTCTCACAGTGCGCAGCTCCTCCACAGGTGAGGGGTCCTGTTATGAGAGGAGAGAACTCACCCATTGTACTATGCTGTGTCTGAGGACAACCCCACTCATGTCCCTTCTTCCCAGGGCTGGACCCGATCACACTGTCAGTCCAGTCTGGGCTCTGCTTCCCCTGCCTACCCTTTTGTTTCTCCACCTGACTCTGGAATGTGTGTGTGGCAGGGAAAAGCCTCTGCTATGCCTGAACTGGGGATCATTGTTGCAGAAACTGACGCGAATGCTGTCGGCTATTATTGCGTAAATTGGTAGCTGTTTTAAGTATTCTCTTGTTTTAAACAGACATTGAACCTTTCTTTACACGGGGGTGGGGGGGGTGTCTGGTGGGGGGGGGGCGCAGTTTTCCATCTTCGCCCTGGGCACCAAATTACCTTGTTCCAGCACAGCCCCCTAACATTCTTTGTCCATCTACACATTCAATACCCTTTTTAACCTTGCTACCCAGGAGGAGTACACATTTTTTTTTTCTGATGCCCACCTAACCACTTGCCTTCTGGACTCCCTTCTCTCACAAGTACTATGCCCACTCTCTAACTCCAATCTTCAATTCCTTTCTCTACACTGGCATCTTCCCCGACCCTCTCAAACCGTTACTGGTCACCCCATATTTAAAAAGCCCTCACTGTACCCCACCAATCTTAACAACCTAAAAACCATCTCCCTGCTCCTTTTTACCTCCAAACTCCTAGAACACCTCATTTACAACTGTATGAGCTACCACCTCACTGAATAACCTTTATGAGCCCCTTCAGTCAGGATTTTGCTCACAACACTCCACAGAAACTGCTGTCCTAAAAGACTTACTAACTGCTAAAATCATGGTCACTATTCTGTACTTTTACTTTTGGACCTCTCTGCTGCCGTTGATATACAGTAGTTGCCAACCTCCTCCTCCCTTTGTTTCCATGACTCTACTCTTCATTGGTTCTTCTCTTACCTATATCTTTGCACCTTCAGTGTCACTTACAACACTACCACCTCCTCTGGATTTGGCCTTTGATCTCCTATTATTACAGTATTTGTTATTTACACTATCTCCCTGGGTCTCCCACAGCTTCCAATATTATTTCTATGCTGACGACACCCCTCAGCTCATCCCATCAGTCTCCTCATGCATTACTTATGGACCCATTGGTATGGATGTCACTCCACTTCCTCAAACTCTGTCTATCCAGATCTGAGCTCTTATTATCCCCCCCCCCCATGCCACCTCCCCCCTGACTTTTCAGTAGCATAACTTTCAATACATTCCAGCAGAGTGTTAGGTGTAATCCTGGACTCTAAATTCTATTTTCCAACCCACATCTAATCACTGTCCAAATCTTACTGAATCAACCACCATAACATCTCCAAAGTACGCCCCTTCTTGGCCACCAATGCAACAAAACTTCTAGTTCCCTACCTGGTTATCCATCACCTCAACTATTGCAACTCCCTCCTAATTGGCCTACCTTTACATAGGCTATTCTTCAATTCATCATAAATGCTGCCGCCAGAATCATGCACCTTAGTCAAGCTTCAGTGCCTGCTACCCCTCTCTGCAAATCCCTCCACTGGCTTATGCTCACCAAATTAATACATTTCAAAACACTAACAACAACCTACAAATCCAACTACAAATCTTCCCTTAGCTACATCACTCACCTAGTCTCAAAATACCAACCAAACCATTCCCTTCACTCCTTTCAAGACCTGCTCTCTATCACCCCCTCCCATTCTCTCTAGGATTTATCCAGAGCCTCTCCCATCCTACAGAACTCCTGAAACCAGTCTGTCTGACTATCCCCTAGATTATCCAGCTTTAGACAATCCCTGGAAGCTCATCTCTGTAGACAGGTCTTTCCCACCTCTGATAAATGGAACTCTTAAGCCATCTGTAGATTGTTAACATTTTGGCTGCTTCAGCAGGGACCAGATTAGATTTTAACCATCTTTGGACAGGCTGATTGTATCTAAGTCGATCCATTGATTGACTTGGGTACAACCAGCACATTGGATTTTTACATGAGATTATTGCCAACGTTACAGCCATTAGCAATAATCACTGTATTACCCCAGTCCAGGACTGTTCCCTCTGTCCCCACCGGGAGAAACCAATAGCTCCTTGGGAGGGTTTTCCCCATCAACATCAACTGTGTTGATGTGGGAATTGAGCGAAGAAAATCGCATCACCCATGGCCTGCCTTTCTTTCTTCATCAGCTCACCCCCCCAAGGTTATTATCATGGGCAGAGCTTGAGAGGTTGCAATTGCAGCCCTGCCTATGCTCCAGGAGGCACATGCAACCTCCTTGTCACACTAGGATTAAGGGCTGGTTTACATAGGAATGGACAGCTAACAGAGCACTTTATCTCTCCAGCAACTGTACATTTCCAGTTGCAATAGGGGGCAGTGAGGTGCAATCTTCAGTGCATCACACACAGCTCCTTTTTTTGTATTTGTGCAAACATTTTTGAAGTAAACAAAATTTGCACTTCATTCATGGCACTGTACATTGTGCTGCATTAAAATGCAGCATGTCTGCATTTTATCCCAGCATGCTACAATGCAGCTCCAGGCTTGTGTAGCTGGAGAAAAGTGCTTGCCGAGTCACCTTGCGAAGGTAATTCAGATTATTTTGGTTTCACCTACACGGGGAGAAGGGGCAAGCACTTTCCCCCAACTGCACACTCTCTGCCCAGCCCAGTACAGCCCCTCCACACCCTGCTTATTCTTGCTTAACCACACACGTGTACACAAGGTGGGGACAGACAGGCCATATTCTGAGCTGCCAGATGAAAGCAGTGGGCTTGTATGGGAATCTGGAAGTCAGAGGGCCTGCAAACTCTGAGTTTTCCATTAACATACAAGCCTACTGCTTTCATAGAGCGTGCAGTGCTAGTGGGGGGCCCAGGTAGACAGTTTTGTATTGGGGGCCCACAAGCTTCCAGCTACGCCTCTGGTTATTACCTTTTGTATAACTTGACCTTTCCTTTTTGTTTGTAAGCTCTTTCCAGCACAGCCCTCTGATTCCTCCTGCATTACATTGTGTTTTAACTGTCCTGTCTTCCTTCATTTAGCTGTTATATACTGTATTTCCTGAAAAATAATAAATGTGTCAAATGTCTTTATCTCTCTCTAACCAAGCACACTCAAAATTCAAAATCCAAGGTAGGTTTGCTCTGATTTGCGCTTGTGAGACACTTCATACTACTGCCCTTTTTTTGTTAGTCTTTTTTATGTGTCAGAGAAATACTCCATAATAATAATAATCTATATTTTTATAGCCTCATTTTCTTTTCCCAGGCTCTGTCAGGATCATACTCATACAGAATGCCCAATACTCAAGTGAAGGAATACAGACTGTCTGGGGCTCCCTAGAAATGGAAGACATTGAGATACTGGCATGCTACAATGATACACGCACGATTGAATTCAAACAAAGCTGGTCAAAGGCAAACATGACTTTGTTTTTCTGGCAGGTTCTTGATATGGTTTTAAATCGTTACATAGATAATGTCCAAATAATCGTGGGAAAAATCAGTAAGGAACTTGGGATTGAAGGTAAGAGATTTGATTAAAATAGTAACAGATTTGGTAATTAGATTATATTGAGAGAAGGTATCCAACAAAAAAATATAGGAAACCCTAATCTTCTTCAGCAGAAGTCACATGATTAACATCACATTGTTATTTTCCCACTCTGGAACAATAGCGCTGATAGCCCCCCAGCAAGATACAATCATCTAGCAGTCTCACCCTCTCCCCATTCAGAGTCCTTGTTCCCGTGCTCTAATGAAGCAGGGCTTCCAGGTATGGGAGAGCATTTGGCCTCACCCACGTTAGAGTACTCAAGCCTGAGCAGCTCAATTTCCAGCCCCAAACAATACTTTGTGGAGGGTGTAGAGATGTCATTCACCTCTAAATGTGTAAATGGATAGAAAACTGGCTAAAAGACCATATTCAGGAAGTACCTTTCAATGATTCTTGCTCTGATTGGTCTAAGGTGATCAGTGATGTACCCCAAGGTTCAATGTTGGACCCATACTTTTTAACATATTTATAATATCTTTATAAATGATATAGGGTCTGGGATTAAAAGTACCATTTCAGTCTTTGCAGATGACACCAAGCTATGCAGTGGAATAAAGTCCTTACAGGATGTCTCCAACTTACAAGCCAACCTCAATGCACTGTTTAACTGGGCAACAATGTGGTCAATGAGGTTTAATGTTGATTAATGTAAAGTTATGAACTTGGGGGCTAAAAATATGCATGCATCATATAAATTGGGGGAGTACAACTGAGGGAATCAATGGTGGAGATGGATCTGGGTGTTCTGGTAGATCATAATCTCAATAATGGCATGCAATGCCAAGCTACAGTTTCCAAAGTAAGCAAAATATTTTCTTGTATTAAGAGAGGTATACAATAGACTGCAGAGAGAGAAATATAATTTTGCCCCTGTACAACTGGTTGGGGGCGTGGTTTGACCTCGCTGGAAGATGACCACCTATCATTAGCTCCCACCACTGTAGGTCTTCTTTCTCTCCTAATGGAGGATTAAAACACCAGCTCTAGCCTGAAAACATGGGGCTTCCTCCCGAAGCTCTTCGGCCACCCGATCCTGCTCACCCCGCGAGTCCGACAGCAGGCTGAGCCAGAGCATTCCGGACCCAGACGAGCACTATGGCTGCCCAGCGGCAAGGACAAACACAGGCCATGAATACACCAGCGGCTGGAATGATTCCTACACGTGCCACATCTGGATCAGGAGATGGCAATGCACCCTCTCTACAACACCCCAGCCTCAATGACCTCCGAACAATTGCAGCTGACATAAAAGACACACTGACAGCTGCTATCATGGATCTGCACCTTGATATTCAGGCGGGTAGAGTACAAGAGGTAGATAAAGTTCCATCTCAGGAAGGTACAGCATCCACTGAGTGAACCATAAAGTGGACACACACACACACACACACACACACTGCAACTATGTTAACTTCAGCACCATATAGAAGATCTCAACAACCAAGGTAGGCACCACAATCTTCATGTCTGGAGGCTACCCGAATCTCTTGATTCTGATCAAATTTTTCCTACGGTTGTGGGCATCTTTAGTAACCTCCTCGACAGAGCACCCACAACACCCTTCACAATACAGCGTATATATCATGCCCTCAGACCTAATGGAAGAGAGACTGACCCCCCATGGGACATTGTGTGTTGTCTGGTGGATTACAAGCTGAAGGCAGAGATATTAGGAAAAGCCTGCAACAGAATACAGCTTGCTCATAGAGGGGCGGACATCCACATTTACCAAGATCTCTCCAACATCATGCTTTAACACCGTAAGAATTTGCACCCCTTGCTGGATGTTTTACACTCCAGGGGCATACACTATCAATGGAAGTTTCCCTTCTGTCTCGCTGCCATCACTCAAGGCCGGATGGCCCTACTGGGAGTTCCAGATGATCTGCAGCTATTTTGTGAAACTCTGGGGATACCGCTGATTGAAGTTCCCAATTGGTATGCGGATATCCAATACACACACTGAGATGAGAGCATCGCCATGAAGAACCCATAGAGGACCAACATCAAACACTTCTGGAGCAGATCCCCAGCTCCTCACTCGGGCTCTCAACATGGAGCGAGATCCACAAAATCTCCACAATATCGAAAAGCATGCCGGAAATACTGAAGACATCAGGTCGCTCAGCTTGTCCTGCCTAAGTTCATACAGTTCTTTTCTAAGTGCCTACAGTTCTAGGTTTCATTGTTCACACACACGGTGATTCATCTTATTTCGCCCCACACAGAACCCCTTGGCTAACCATGCAGAAGTGTCAATCCCTGCCTTGGATACGGCCCCACCACCACTGATATTCTATACATGCATGGCTCATATCTTCCCGACTGGTGAAGCCCTTGTTTCTAGTGCTGATCCTACTACACGGAAGCTCCCACTAAGAACTTTATCCTTGGGGGGCATGGTTTGGACGAGCACGAAGATGGCCGCTTGAACACATAGCTCCTGCATAATGAGGACCACAATTTGCCTTTCAGGGA
Source organism: Pelophylax lessonae (assembly GCF_965119305.1). Lineage (NCBI taxonomy): Eukaryota > Metazoa > Chordata > Amphibia > Anura > Ranidae > Pelophylax > Pelophylax lessonae. The sequence goes on from NC_138774.1 coordinate 48,704,278, forward strand.
TCCCTTCACCCCCTAGAACTATGGGTAAGCAGACCAGAAGTGCCTCTACACCCTGCACGTCAGCTGAGACCGGAACGCAGCTCAGCCGGAACATCCCAGAGCTGTTCCGGACGCAGCAGATGGACAGTCACATGACCCCGCAGGCCTCCGGCCCTGGCTCCCAGAGCAGTGAGGCGGGCTCCCTGAGAAGGAGAGAGTCGGCGCATGGGTCACAGAAGCCCCAACCTATAAGCCTACTAGAAATAAAAATGTTAAAATTGCTGCGCTAAAACCATATCAAAGCACTGCACTGATAGTAAAATCAATATACATTAAGAGTCAATCTCCGGAAAGCGGCTGACACAAAAAGATAGAAACAGATATCTTAATAAGAATATAATATAATGGTGTCGCGCTAGTCCATATCCACTATTTGAATACACAGATGATAACAATGTAAGAGAAAGTCCCAAAAAAGAGTGTCGGCAGGGTCCACATCCACTAAGGCGATGAAGAGCAGTGAAGCAGGAAAGACCACCACCAAGACAAATTCATAGGGTACTCTTACCAACTCTGTAGATCACTGAGGGTCAAAAACAGCCCAGATGATGATAGTGGCACCGGCAAGAAGGGATCGATCCGTTTACAGATGCTTCTTTCCCCGAAGGTGTAACTGGGTTCCCCCAAACTCCTCTTTCAAGCACTCCGAGAATATAAAAAGGAAGATCCCCTCATGGTGCAGTATATCAGTGTAAATTTATTAAGATAAAAGAAAGCAGCTTACATGTCCATGAAGAAGTGTTGGCATATCAGTGGCGTGGGTTTCCAACCAACAAAATGGCCGCCGCGTCCCTCGTCTGCGCATGCGCCTCGGCTCCAGCCAATCCCGACGCGTTTCTTCATAGAATGACGTCATCAGGGGAGTGGCCTGGACCGAGACGCCTGCCAATAAATAGCCAAGGGAGGCGGGATCATCAAATAGCGTCCGGAAGTCCGCCCATCATAGGCAGCTCTCACAGACCGGATGTGACCTATGGTCCGGAAATGTACGTCCCTAATGAGCTTTCATACAGAACGGACCTCCATAACTGTCTGCATATAATGTACACCCACGATGCAGACAGATATGCTAAATTATATAAAAAGATCCAATGCAAATAACAAAATCTGCACGGAACGAATCAACTTAATAACAACAATAAGAACTATTCCCGAATTGATTTGAGAGTAATTATGTTTATACACAAGCGCAAACCTGGAAGCGGCACCATCTTGTGGCCAAGAAACCCACTGCTTCTTAAAACAAAAGCCAATACCAATACATTGCATAGATGTCACATATTATGAAAGAATAACATCTTAATGACCAAAAGGGACATGTAAAATTAAAAAAATATGCACAACTCAATGGATAACAAAATCCTTGGCCGTGAACACACAAAAATCAATTTATTAAACTCACAAATAATATATTAATATAAAAGCGAGATAAGGAGGTATTATAAAGGTAAGAAGGGTGGATCACATTATGAGTTATTAATAAAAGCGTTTATGTCCCAGTCTATATTCAAACCGAAAGGGACATAACTCTTCACCCTATAGATCCAAGAGGTTTCAAGTTTAGAAACGCCTCTCGTTTTATTGCCTCCTCTCCAGCTGCCCTCAAAACGGTCTATGCCCAAAAACAAAGTGCCACTTGGATCCCGATTATGACATAAGTCATAGTGATGGGATACACTATGCTTTGGGAACCCTTTCGCAATGTTCGCCACATGTTCTTGAAGGCGAACATGAAGCTGGCGAATAGTGCGGCCTACTTAATCCTTCCCGCATGGACACCTTAATAGGTATACCACATGCGTAGTACAGCAGGTGATAAACGGCCATATCTTGTGGGCTTCCTGTGTGGCTGATGAGTGAAAAGAGTCAATTCTCCTACCCCCTGCAATATTTATTTTGCAGACAATACACTTCCTACATGGATAGTAACCTCCCCTCTCCTGAAAAAAAGAAACTTTTTTCGGTGGATTTTGGACATTTGGTGCTATTTGCAAATGCAATGGTGGTACTCCTCTGAACACCACCGAGGGTGTTTCAGGGAGAGAAGGCCCTAAAACACTGTCGTTCCGTAGAACTTGCCAGTGTCTTTTAAGGATCTTCTTGACAGAGTAATGTTGCACCGAATACGAGGAAAAAAATGAATGCTGAAAGGCATCACTCTTGACTCTCGGCTTCGGTTTCAACAGATCATTCCTCTCTCTCTCATCCGCTTTGAGAAAGGCTCTATCTAATTCCTCTTGGCAATAGCCCTTCTCCAAGGGCTTCATTGAGGAAATCCCTCCTATGAGAGCAATTGCGCTTCAACCTAAGGAACTGACTGACAGGAACGGACTTCAACCACGCTGTATGGTGACAGCTGGTTGTCTCAATAAATCCGTTCCTGTCAGTCTCCTTGAAAAAGGTCGAAGTAACCAAATGTCCCTCCTGAACCCTAATCCTAAGGTCTAAGAAATGTATCTCCGACCTACTACTCTTAAATTGCAGGGAGATGCCCCTGTCATTCGCATTGAGGGTGGACATAAAGCGGCCCAGGGAATCAGAATCACCATCCCATAGGAGGAGGATGTCATCGATGTACCTGCACCAAAGAACCAACTCAGGAACAGGAACACCATCGACAACATCCTCCTCCCACCTGGCCATAAATAGGTTCGCCGTGCTGGGCGCGAATTTCGCGCCCATAGCAACACCACGACACTGCCGGTAATAGGTATTGTCATACCAGAAGTAATTGTGCTGCATGGCGAACTCTAATAGGGACAACAAGAACTCCCTCTGAAAACTCAGCAGAGAGTCTTGTCCCAAATAGTGGGCCACTGCCTCCATACCATGATGATGTGAGATGATGGTGTATAAAGAAGATACATCCGCAGTAGCTAGGATGTAGCTGTCTTTCCATGTTATCCGAGATAATTCGTTGATAACCTGTGTTGAATCTCGGAGGAAGGAAGGAGTCTTCAATACTAAAGGCTGTAGAAAGCTGTCAATATATTTACCCACCCGGGAGGTGACAGAATCAATGCCACTGATGATAGGTCTCCCGGGTGGGTTCACCTGATCTTTATGGATCTTCGGAAGATAATAGATCACCGGGACCCGAGGTGCCGAAGGAACTAAAAATTCCCTTTCCTTTTTCGTCAACAGCTTTTGCTGAAAGCCCCTATCCACTAACGCCTGAAGTTCTTTCGTATAACAGATGGTAGGATTCTTAGGCAGAGGAATATATGTGTTCCGGTCAGACAGCAATCTTCTCATCTCTCCATCATAGGCAGAAGCATCTAAGATCACGATGCCTCCTCCCTTATCGGCAGGACGGACAACTATATCCTTCCTCTCACTCAATGATTTTAACCCCTTTTGAAATATAATAGTAGTCCTGGGTTTTTTTAAAACCAATTCATCCAAATCCTTCGCCACCAGGTCCCTATATACAGACAATGAAGAAGCCAAGGAACCCGGGGGATTGAATGTAGAGGAATTGGATAAAGAGGTATTCCTCACCCCCATGGTATATTCCGACCTGGGGCGAATTGGGTTACTGATGAAATACCTTTTAATGTTGAGTTTACGTACGTATTTCTGGAGGTCAATGAACGTTTCAAACTTGTTAAGAGCCTTTGGAGGCGCAAACTTCAGGCCCCGGTTCAAGACATGTTTCTCTTCATTAGAGAGAACTGTCAAACTTAGATTAAATAGACCACTGTCTTTCAGAATCACCTCCTTTTTTGTTCTGATCCTCCTCCCCCTCTAGTACCTCTCCTTGATTTTTTGGCCTTTTTCGTCTTGGCGTACCCCTGGGAAAAACCTGATAGTTATCCTCATAGTGGTAACCTTGATTAGAGGAAACCCCATTCCTGTGATCATATTGGTAGTCCTGATTGGAGGGGCCCCATTTCTGTAGGCATCCTCCTGATTACGTTGTGGGGAATAATAACGGGAGGAATGAGACCAATCATCTCTCCCACCATTAATCCTATTGGAATCCGAGGGGTGAGAAGTAATATATCTCTCTGGTTCAACCAGATTTCTTAGAGGCGAAAATCTATTGCCACCCGAGGGATATATTCCCTGATTGTGTGATTGAGGTGGGGGCCCTCTACCCCTACCTCTACCCCTGCCTCTCCCTCTCCCTCGACCTCGATGTGTCACCTGGCCAGATCTGGGGGCTGGCGACATCCCAAGGCCTCCCCTGCTGGGAGCCAACCCAGGGGTGCTAGGGAGGGGAGCTGGTGTAACATCCATGCTGTTAGAGGCCTCAGCATCAATGGAGGTTACATTTGGGTTATTTTGTTGCCATTTAAAAACCCTACCATTTTGGTAATCACCACAATCTCTGGCATATTTTTTCTTCTTTTTATTCCTCTGTTCTAGTACCTCTTTCTCCAAATGTTTCTTTAAAACCTCAGATTTTTTCTTATAATCCTCCTTATCTTTAAAAACACTAAGTTTTTCTTTAATAGAGTTGATTTCCGTATTCAACTTTAATCGTTTTTGCTTCTTCTTAGATAACATAAAGTTCAAAAGGCTCAAACCTGCTTTATTAAAAAACTGATACCAGTCATTAATATCCAGTAAGTCACTTTGGGGATAAACCTCCCAACGTAGACTCCTTGGGACCATGTTATCCACAATGTATCTCTCGAAGAAAACTACGTCCCAATTGGTATGTAGAGATGTACCGAACGGTTCGCCGGCGAACGGTTCCCGGCGAACTTCGAACGTTCGCGTTCGCCGCTGCGGGCGAACATATGCGATGTTCGGTCCGCCTCCTATACATCATCATTGAGGCAAACTTTGACCCTGAACATCACAGTCAGCAGACACATTCCAGGCCAATCAGCATACCTCCCTCCCACCTCCTATAAATAAGCAAGGACAGCATCCATCTTAGATCATTTCTGTGTTACTGAGAGCAGGGAAAGTGCTGGTGCTGCTGCTGCTGTTATAGCTAGGGACAGTTCGCGGTCTTGTTAGCCAGTGTTCTTGGTACACTCCTGCTGTAAGGACAGCACCCCAAAAAGCCCTTCCTAGGGCTGGTATTTGAGGTTTTTTTTTTTTATATATATATATATATATATATATATATATATATTGTCCCCAAAAGCCCTTTTGAGGGCTGGTATTTGTGTAATTTTTTTTGTTCTGTGATATATATATATTGTCCCCAAAAGCCCCTTTGAGGGCTGGTATTTGAGTATTTTTTTTAATACACATATATATATATATATATATATATATATATGTAGCATGTCCAGAACCAGAAAAAAAAGATCATATAGGTGTAAAAGGGGTTCCCACCATCCCTGCTCTACTGAAAAATTATCTTTTTTTTCTGGTTCTGGACATGCTACAGAGCTGAAATTTCACAGGTACACTTTTTAGACCCCCTAGACACTAAATCACACAAAAAAAGTTCTTAAAAATTGTCATTTTTGATAGAGAGACAATTATTGGAAAACTTAAAAAAAAAAAAACTTAAAAAAAAAAAATTCTTTGGATTTATTGTCTGGGGGGTCTAAAAAGTGTACCTGTGAAGTTTCAGCTCTGTAGCATGTCCAGAACCAGGAAAAAAAGATCATATAGGTGTAAAAGGGGTTCCCACCATCCCTGCTCTACTGAAAAATTATCTTTTTTTTCTGGTTCTGGACATGCTACAGAGCTGAAATTTCACAGGTACACTTTTTAGACCCCCTAGACACTAAATCACACAAAAAAAGTTCTTAAAAATTGTCATTTTTGATAGAGAGACAATTATTGGAAAACTTAAAAAAAAAAAAACTTAAAAAAAAAAAATTCTTTGGATTTATTGTCTGGGGGGTCTAAAAAGTGTACCTGTGAAGTTTCAGCTCTGTAGCATGTCCAGAACCAGAAAAAAAATAGAATTAGGGTTAGGGCTAGGGTTAGGGTTAGGGTTAGGGCTAGGGTTAGGGTCAGGGCTAAGGTTAGGGTTATTTTTAGTGCTTAGGGTTAGAGTTAGAGGGGTAGGGGTAGGGCTACTAACTCTAACCCTAAGTATCTCACCGTAACCCTAACCCTAGCCCCTAACACTAAACCTAACCCTAACCCTCTAACCATAACCCTAACCCTCTAACCTTAACCCTAACCCTCTAAGCCTAGCCATAAAAATAACCCTAACCCTAGCCCTAACCCTAACCCTAACCCTAGCCCTAAGCCTAACCCTAGCCCTAACCCTAATTCGTATTTTTTTCTGGTTCCGGACATGCTACAGAGCTGAAACTTCACAGGTACACTTTTTAGACCCCCCAGATGCTAAATCCAAATAATTTTTTATTTTTATTTTTTTTTAATTTTTCCAATAATTGGCTCTCTATCAAAAAATTACAATTTTTAAGAACTTTTTTTTGTGTGATCCCTCTCCAGCATGCCACAGTCCAGGTGTTTGTCCCCTTGAAACAACTTTTCCATTACTATTGTGGCCAGAAAGAGTCCCTGTGGGTTTTAAAATTCGCCTGCCTATTAAAGTCTATGGTGGTTCGCAATGTTCGCCGGTTCGCGAACATTCGCCGATGTTCGCGTTTGCCGTTCGCGAACGGCGAATTTTATGTTCGCGACATCACTATTGGTATGTAACTCAGTGGTGAGCAGATTTTTTAATCTCAGGAAGAGACCACCCAAATCATCATTGGTGGTCTCAGATCCTGACACAAAAACCTCATCAACATTAATAGTATGAGTGGTACGGAAATCAAAAATATCCATGATGCATAAAATGGTATATACTTAAAATATAAAACTCTATATACACAAGGTAAAAGCTGCAGCACTAATAGTTCCGGACGCTATTTGATGATCCCACCTCCCTCGGCTATTTATTGGCAGGCATCTCGGTCCAGGCCACTCCCCTGACGTCATTCTATGACGAAACGCGTCGGAATTGGCTGGAGCCGAGGCGCATGCGCAGACGAGGGACGCGGCGGCCATTTTGTTGGTTGGAAACCCATGCCACTGATATGCCAACACTTCTTCATGGACATGTAAGCTGCTTTCTTTTATCTTAATAAATTTACACTGATATACTGCACCATGAGGGGATCTTCCTTTTTATATTCTCGGAGTGCTTGAAAGAGGAGTTTGGGGGAACCCAGTTACACCTTCAGGGAAAGAAGCATCTGTAAACGGATCGATCCCTTCTTGCCGGTGCCACTATCATCATTTGGGCTGTTTTTGACCCTCAGTGGTCTACAGAGTTGGTAAGAGTACCCTATGAATTTGTCTTGGTGGTGGTCTTTCCTGCTTCACTGCTCTTCATCGCCTTAGTGGATGTGGACCCTGCCGACACTCTTTTTTGGGACTTTCTCTTACATTGTTATCATCTGTGTATTCAAATAGTGGATATGGACTAGCGCGACACCATTATATTATATTCTTATTAAGATATCTGTTTCTATCTTTTTGTGTCAGCAGCTTTCCGGAGATTGACTCTTAATGTATATTGATTTTACTATCAGTGCAGTGCTTTGATATGGTATCGAGAGATACATTGTGGATAACATGGTCCCGAGGAGTCTACGTTGGGAGGTTTATCCCCAAAGTGACTTACTGGATATTAATGACTGGTATCAGTTTTTTAATAAAGCAGATTTGAGCCTTTTGAACTTTATGTTGTCTAAGAAGAAGCAAAAACTATTAAAGTTGGATACGGAAATCAACTCTATTAAAGAAAAACTTAGTGTTTTTAAAGATAAGGAGGATTATAAGAAAAAATCCGAGGTTTTAAAGAAACATTTGGAGAAAGAGGAACTAGAACAGAGGAATAAAAAGAAGATAAAATATGCCAGAGATTGTGGTGATTACCAAAATGGTAGGGTTTTTAAATGGCAACAAAATAACCCAAATGTATCCTCCATTGATGCTGAGGCCTCTAACAGCATGGATGTTACACCAGCTCCCCTCCCTAGCACCCCTGGGTTGGCTCCCAGCAGGGGAGGCCTTGGGATGTCGCCAGCCCCCAGATCTGGCCAGGTGACACATCGAGGTCGAGGTCGAGGGAGAGGCAGGGGTAGAGGTAGGGGTAGAGGGCCCCCACCTCAATCACACAATCAGGGAATATATCCCTCGGGTGGCAATAGATTTTCGCCTCTAAGAAATCTGGTTGAACCAGAGAGATATATTACTTCTCACCCCTCGGATTCCAATAGGATTAATGGTGGGAGAGATGATTGGTCTCATTCCTCCCGTTATTATTCCCCACGACGTAATCAGGAGGATGCCTACAGAAATGGGGCCCCCTCCAATCAGGATTACCAATATGATCACAGGAATGGGGTTTCCTCTAATCAAGGTTACCACTATGAGGATAACTATCAGGTTTTTCCCAGGGGCACGCCAAGACGAAAAAGGCCAAAAAATCAAGGAGTGGTACTAGAGGGGGAGGAGGATCAGAACAAAAAAAGGAGGCGATTCTGAAAGACAGTGGTCTATTTAATCTAAGTTTGACAGTTCTCTCTAATGAAGAGAAACATGTCTTGAACCGGGGCCTGAAGTTTGCGCCTCCAAAGGCTCTTAACAAGTTTGAAACGTTCATTGACCTCCAGAAATACGTACGTAAACTCAACATTAAAAGGTATTTCATCAGTAACCCAATTCGCCCCAGGTCGGAATATACCATGGGGGTGAGGAATACCTCTTTATCCAATTCCTCTACATTCAATCCCCCGGGTTCCTTGGCTTCTTCATTGTCTGTATTTAGGGACCTGGTGGCGAAGGATTTGGATGAATTGGTTTTAAAAAAACCCAGGACTACTATTATATTTCAAAAGGGGTTAAAATCATTGAGTAAGAGGAAGGATATAGTTGTCCGTCCTGCGGATAAGGGAGGAGGCATCGTGATCTTAGATGCTTCTGCCTATGATGGAGAGATGAGAAGATTGCTGTCTGACCGGAACACATATATTCCTCTGCCTAAGAATCCTACAATCTGTTATAAGAAAGAACTTCAGGCGTTAGTGGATAGGGGCTTTCAGCAAAAGCTGTTGACGAAAAAGGAAAGGGAATTTTTAGTTCCTTCGGCACCTCGGGTCCCGGTGATCTATTATCTTCCGAAGATCCATAAAGATCAGGTGAACCCACCCGGGAGACCTATCATCAGTGGCATTGATTCTGTCACCTCCCGGGTGGGTAAATATATTGACAGCTTTCTACAGCCTTTAGTATTGAAGACTCCTTCCTTCCTCCGAGATTCAACACAGGTTATCAATGGATTATCTCGGATTAACATGTAAAGACAGCTACATCCTAGCTACTGCGGATGTATCTTCTTTATACACCATCATCTCACATCATCATGGTATGGAGGCAGTGGCCCACTATTTGGGACAAGACTCTCTGCTGAGTTTCCAGAGGGAGTTCTTGTTATCCCTATTAGAGTTCGCCATGCAGCACAATTACTTCTGGTATGACAATACCTATTACCGGCAGTGTCGTGGTGTTGCTATGGGTGCGAAATTCACGCCCAGCATGGCGAACCTATTTATGGCCAGGTGGGAGGAGGATGTTGTCGATGGTGTTCCTGTTCCTGAGTTGGTTCTTTGGTGCAGGTACATCGATGACATCCTCCTCCTATGGGATGGTGATTCTGATTCCCTGGGCCGCTTTATGTCCACCCTCAATGCGAACGACAGGGGCATCTCCCTGCAATTTGATAGTAGTAGGTCGGAGATACATTTCTTAGACCTTAGGATTAGGGTTCAGGAGGGACATTTGGTTACTTCGACCTTTTTCAAGGAGACTGACAGGAACGGATTTATTGAGACAACCAGCTGTCACCATACAGCATGGTTGAAGTCCGTTCCTGTCAGTCAGTTCCTTAGGTTGAAGCGCAATTGCTCTCATAGGAGGGATTTCCTCAATGAAGCTGCAATCCTTCGTGAGCGATTCTTGGAGAAGGGCTATTGCCAAGAGGAATTAGATAGAGCCTTTCTCAAAGCGGATGAGAGAGAGAGGAATGATCTGTTGAAACCGAAGCCGAGAGTCAAGAGTGATGCCTTTCAGCATTCATTTTTTTCCTCGTATTCGGTGCAACATTACTCTGTCAAGAAGATCCTTAAAAGACACTGGCAAGTTCTACAGAACGACAGTGTTTTAGGGCCTTCTCTCCCTGAAACACCCTCGGTGGTGTTCAGAGGAGTACCACCATTGCGTTTGCAAATAGCACCAAATGTCCAAAATCCACCAAAAAAAGTTTATTTTTTTCAGGAGAGGGGAGGTTACTATCCGTGTAGGAAGTGTATTGTCTGCAAAATAAATATTGCAGGGGGTAGGAGAATTGACTCTTTTCACTCATCAGCCACACAGGAAGCCCACAAGATATGTCCGTTTATCACCTGCTGTACTATGCATGTGGTATACCTATTAAGGTGTCCATGCGGGAAGGATTACGTAGGCCGCACTATTCGCCAGCTTCATGTTCGCCTTCAAGAACATGTGGCGAACATTGCGAAAGGGTTCCCAAAGCATAGTGTATCCCGCCACTATGACTTATGTCATAATCGGGATCCAAGTGGCACTTTGTTTTTGGGCATAGACCGTTTTGAGGGCAGCTGGAGAGGAGGCAATAAAACGAGAGGCGTTTCTAAACTTGAAACCTCTTGGATCTACAGGGTGAAGAGTTATGTCCCTTTCGGTTTGAATATAGACTGGGACATAAACGCTTTTATTAATAACTCATAATGTGATCCACCCTTCTTACCTTTATAATACCTCCTTATCTTGCTTTTATATTAATATATTATTTGTGAGTTTAATAAATTGATTTTTGTGTGTTCACGGCCAAGGATTTTGTTATCCATTGAGTTGTGCATATTTTTTTAATTTTACATGTCCCTTTTGGTCATTAAGATGTTATTCTTTCATAATATGTGACATCTATGCAATGTATTGGTAATGGCTTTTGTTTTAAGAAGCAGTGGGTTTCTTGGCCACAAGATGGCGCCGCTTCCCAGTTTGCGCTTGTGTATAAACATAATTACTCTCAAATCAATTTGGGAATAGTTCTTATTGTTGTTATTAAGTTGATTTGTTCCGTGCAGATTTTGTTATTTGCATTGGATCTTTTTATATAATTTAGCATATCTGTCTGCATTGTGGGTGTACATTATATGCAGACGGTTATGGAGGTCCGTTCTGTATGAAAGCTCATTAGGGACGTACATTTCCGGACCATAGGTCACATCCGGTCTGTGAGAGCTGCCTATGATGGGCGGACTTCCGGACGCTATTTGATGATCCCGCCTCCCTCGGCTATTTATTGGCAAGCGTCTCGGTCCAGGCCACTCCCCTGACGACGTAATTCTATGACAAAACGCGTCGGGATTGGCTGGAGCCGAGGCGCATGCGCAGACGAGGTACGCGGCGACCATTTTGTTGGTTGGAAACCCACGCCACTGATATGCCAACACTTCTTCATGGACATGTAAGCTGCTTTCTTTTATCTTAATAAATTTACACTGATATACTGCACCATGAGGGGATCTTCCTTTTTATATTCTCGGAGTGCTTGAAAGAGGAGTTTGGGGGAACCCAGTTACACCTTCAGGGAAAGAAGCATCTGTAAACGGATCGATCCCTTCTTGCCGGTGCCACTATCATCATTTGGGCTGTTTTTGACCCTCAGTGGTCTACAGAGTTGGTAAGAGTACCCTATGAATTTGTCTTGGTGGTGGTCTTTCCTGCTTCACTGCTCTTCATCGCCTTAGTGGATGCGGACCCTGCCGACACTCTTTTTTGGGACTTTCTCTTACATTGTTATCATCTGTGTATTCAAATAGTGGATATGGACTAGCGCGACACCATTATATTATATTATATAAGCCTACTAGACCTACAGGCAGTAGCATTGGACATTAAGAATACCCTTACAGCCGCTATAACTGACCTCAAGGCCGACATACAGGCCGTGGTGCAACAGATGTCGGCAGTAGAACAGATGACCCACACCCAACGCAGCCACCATTCTCCAGGTCCAGAGGACCTACGATTCCCAGCTATCTCACTTATTCTGTGTAAAAAAGATGTTAATAAATTGCTTTGTAAAAAGCAGCACCAATATCAGTAGCGCAAGGATGATGGTACCCTCTACCTGCATCCAGTGAGACACAGCTAGAGGTAAACTGCATGTATGCGAATATTAAACACAACTCTGCAATCCCTTATTCTGTGCACACAACCAACAATATTGCATATATATATATATATATATATATATATATATATACAATGTAAAAATGAATATCCAGTTAAATGAACATCCAATATAGGATTCATAAAAGTTCATAAAAAGTCCATATGTTTGATATAAAACTTCATGTTTATCAGCAGGGTAATGCAAGCATTCCGTGAGATTTAAAGGGAGTCACCATTACATTCCACCACCACCGTGTTATGACTGAGGGAATGGCCACTCACCAAATCACCATGCCTAACCATTCACATGGAATAGGCTCACCAAGCTCATTCACAGCGGATCAGTCTCTGGTAATCCTTTAAACATCAATCCTTCTTATAGTCTCCAATGATGGTGTTCCCCTGATCAGAAAAGAAGGACCGCCAATAGCTAGAGATGGACGAACATCGGCCGGGGCCGTTCGCGAACGTCAGCTGCAAATTTTCTCAAAAGTCCCCGAACCGCGAGTTCGCGGCGGGCCCCATTGACTTTAATGGGAGGCGAACTTTAAAAACCTTTAGGTCATATTTGCAGCAAAAAAAGACGTACTAGATGTGCACAAATAGTCCCAGCACATGGACAATGTCATAACAGATGTATTGCAATTGAAAAAGTTGCCCTAAATTTTTTTTATTTTCTTTACAGCAATATATCAGCCAGAACTGACAGCAGCCGGTGAATACATTGTCTAATACATATAGGGTCCATTCACACATCTGTAAAATGGGTCCGCATCCATTCCACAATTTGGCGGAACCTTTAGTGTCGGCTATTCCAGGCCCCAAAAATTAGCCCACATGCGTTTACCTGACAGCTAAGAACGTAGTATTCCGTGGCTGAAGGTACATTAGGCATTCACAGGATACAGAAGTAAGTGTCGGCCAGTATTGGCCCCAAAAATTAGCCCACATGGGTTTACCTAACAGCTAAGAATGTAGTATTCTGTGGCTGAAGGTACATTAGGCATTCACAGGATACAGAAGTAAGTGTAAGCCTGTATAGGCCCCAAAAATTAGCCCACATGGGTTTACCTGACAGCGAAGTAGTATTCTGTGGCTGAAGGTACATTAGGCATTCACAGGATACAGAAGTAAGTGTCGGCCTGTATAGGCCCCAAAAATTAGCCCTCATGGGTTTACCTGACAGCTAAGTACGTAGTATTCTGTGGCTGAAGGTACATTAGGCATTCACAAAGTATACAGAAGTGTCGGCCTGTATAGGCCCCATAAATTAGCCCACATGGGTTTAACTGACAGCAAAGAACGTAGTGTATTTGATGGCTGGAGGTACAGTAGGCATTCACAGTATACAGAAGTAAGTGTCGGCCTGTATAGGCTGCAAAAATTAGCTCACATGGGTTGAACTGACAGCAAAGAACGTAGTATTTGCTGGCTGGAGGTACAGTAGGCATTCACAGTATACAGAAGTAAGTGTCGGCCTGTATAGGCTCCAAAAATTAGCCCACATGGGTTTAACTGACAGCAAAGAATGTAGTATATTTGATGGCTGGAGGTACAGTAGGCATTCACAGTATACAGAAGTGTCGGCCTGTATAGGCCCCAGAAATTAACTCACATAGGTTTAACTGACAGCAAAGAACTTAGTATTTGATGGCTAGAGGTACAGTAGGCGTTCACAGGATACAGAAGTGTCGGCCTGTATAGGCCCCAAAAATTAGCCCACATGGGTTTACCTGACAGCTAAGTACATAGTATTCTGTGGCTGAAGGTACATTAGGCATTCACACAGTATACAGAAGTAAGTGTCGGCCTGTATAGGCCCCAAAAATTAGCCCACATGGGTTTACCTGACAGCTAAGTACATAGTATTCTGTGGCTGAAGGTACATTAGGCATTCACACAGTATACAGAAGTAAGTGTCGGCCTGTATAGGCCCCAAAAATTAGTCCACATGGGTTTAACTGACAGCAAAGAACGTAGTATTTTGTGGCTGGAGGTACATTAGGCATTCACAGAAAAAATAATTGTCGGCCCTGAAAGGCCCCAAAAATTTGCCATTCAATGGACATGAAATGCCTTTTATGCCGCTATATGTAACGAAGCCAAGGACCAGGAATTGCTGTGGGTGGATGGCGGTCTGGTGGATATTTATGGCCTGGCATGAGAAATTTAGATGAAACATGGTCTACTGGTCACATGTGTTGAATTCCTCAGAGATCCATGCCTCATTCATTTTTATAAATGTGAGGTAGTCTACACTGTCATGAGCTAGGTGAGTACGCTTATCGGTCACGATCCCCCCTGCTGCGCTGAAAGTCCTTTCGGACAGGACACTGGATGGGGGGCAAGCCAAATTTGCCATTGCAAATTGGGCAAGCTCTGGCCAGAGGTCAAGCCTGCCCACTCAGTAGTCCAGGGGTTCATCACTCCTCAGAGCGTCCACATCGGCCGTTAACCCGATGTAGTCTGACACCTGTCGGTCTAGGCATTCCCTCATGCTGGATCCAGAGTACAGCTGGCGATGGTTCGGCTGAAAGACGGATGTCATATCTGAAGTGACCAAGACCTCTTCAAACTGCCCTTTTCTTGCAGGCGCTGTTGGATTGCTACCCGCAACTGTCTCTCTGTGACTGGAAATTCCTCTGCCAGCGCACGCAAAAGCAGAATGCAGCATTTCCCGCAGCAAGGCCTGGAAGCCCTACATTCTGACCGCCCTCTGTGATTGTGGTAACATTTCCACCATTTTGTGTTTGTACCAGGGGTCTAAGTACGTTGCCACCCAGTACTGGTCCTTGGCCTTTATGCGTTTTATACGGGGGTCCCCCTTAAAACATTGGAGCATGTAGGCCCCCATTCGCACTAAACTGGAAGCGGTGTAGTGGCCTGCTTCCAGCTCATCATCCAGGATAATGTCGTCCTCGTTCTCCTCCCCCTATCCACAGATAACACCTGGGATCGCCGAGTTCGAACAGGTAGTCGTTAACTGCACATTTCTGCTGGAGCAGCCTATAGAGCATATGCAACGTTGAGTTCCATTGCGTCAGGCAGTCACAAATAGGACGCCTGAGGGGCAGGTTGTGTCGCTGCTGAATGTCAGCAAGGCGAGCCATGTGCAAGATCTTCGGAAAGGGCCCGAGATTTTCCTGGCCTGCCGCAAGACATCCTGGACCCCAGGGTATTTGGCAACGAATCGCTGCACCACCAAGTTCAGGACGTGTGCCATGCATGGCACGTGTGTTATTTTGCCCTGTTTCAGCGTGCTCAGCAGATTGGCACCGATGTCGCACACTACGTTACCAACTGTCAAATTCAGCGGTGTCAGCCACTGATCTGCCTGTGAACGCAAAGCTGAAAGGAGTGCAGGACCAGTGTGGCTCTTGGCTTCCAGGCACAACAGACGCAGCACAGCATGGCAATGTCTCACCTTGCATGTGGAATAAGTTCTGGGGATCTTGGGCGGCGCAGGAGAAGAGACGGTAGCAGCGGAAGAGGAGGAGTCAGCCGAGGAGGAGAGGGAGGATGGAGGAGGAGGAGGAGAAGAGGCAGGCCTGCTTGCAATCCATGGCGGTACAACTAAATCTTCACGGGTGCCAGGGGTTACATGCTTAACGGCCGTCAGAAGGTTTACCCAGTGGGCAGTAAAAGTGACATACCTTCCCTGCCCATTTTTGCTAGACCATGTGTCTGTGGTCAGATGTATCTTGGCACCAACACTGTGTGCCAGAGATATTCACTTGCCGCTGAACATGGCCATACAGCTCTGCAATGCCCTTTTGCGAGAAATATTTCCTGCCTGGGACCTTCCATTGTGGTGTTCCAATGGCCACAAATTTACGAAAGGCCTCCGAGTCCACCAGTTAATATGGCAGTATTTGGTGGGCTATCAATTCCGACAAGCCAGCAGTCAAACGTTGGGCAAGAGGGTTATCCGGCGTCATCATTTTTTTCCGCTCCAACATTTGGACCACAGAAGCCTTTTTCTGGAAGTACGTGATGACGGCATCATGGAAGGTGGAGTGGAGGGCAAATGTGAGGAGAGAGGAGAAGGAGAAGGGGCTGGACAGTAAGAGCCCGGAGTGTGGTTTTGTGGGTTCTGACGGTGTTGCTCCCACTGGGCTCGGTGATGGGAGTTCAGGTGCCTTCTTAAGGCATTTGTCCCTAGGTGAGTATTGGGCTTACCGCGTCTTATGCGTTGACTGCAAAGGCTGCAGATGGCAACACTGTTGTCAGCAATGGACACTTAAAAAAAAGCCCACACTGCAGAGCCATGTGTCAGTGTCCTGGGAGTGCCAGATGTGACTGTACACGGTTGATGGCTCGCTCCTGATACATTTGCAGTATGCTTTTTACCTCTTGTCCAATTCAAGTTCTGCCTGCCTCTCCTCCCTATCTGCCGGTCCTTCTCTCCCTCTGAACTTCCTTCCTCTTCTTCTCTTGTGGACACCCACGTGACGTCCATAGACTCGTCATCATCCACGTCACCTTCCCCACCACTAACATTCGAGATCTCGGAGTAGGCAGCAACAGCGGGGACCAACCTCCTTGGGCTGATCTGGGTACTGTTGTCAGACTGCTGAGTGGCGGCTGTTGCTACCTCCTCTTCCTGATCCGACGACAACAATGGCTGCGCATTGCAAACGTCTTGTGATGGATCGGAAAATAATTCCAGTGACTCAAGCGGAGGGTATGTGGTGGTGGTGTCTTTGGGGGTGCACACAGCAGAGCGTGAAGAGGGTGCAGATAGAGAGGATGAGGAGGGTGCAGAAGAGGAAGGCTGAGTGACCCACTCAACCAAGTCTGGTGCGTCATTTGACGTAATTGCACACGGCTTTGGAAAATTCAGTTAGGCTCCGGCCTACTGCTCCTGCCCTACCCCTACCACCCCTGCGTACGTCTCTGCCTCTTCCTCTGCCTGTCATGTTTTTTAATTACCCTGTGACAAAAGTCTGTAGAGAATCACAGTATATCTGGAAAAAGGTAGATAACACCCCGCTTCTATCTGTGGTATTGGGGGGGGGGGGGCACAGGTTTATCACACCAGTTCTACAAATAATTGGCCTGTAACTGTTGTCACTGTGTGTAGCACAGTCAACACAGCAAGAGAGGCCAAATTTTTGCAGGACTAAAATACACTTTTAGAAAAGTATACTGTTAAATAACACCCCACTTCAATATGTGGTATTGGGGGGTCACTGGTTTATCACACCAGTTATTGAAAAAATTGGCCAGGGAGTTTGGCACTGTGTGTATCAGACTTAACTCAGCAAAAGAGGCAATATTGTTGCAAGACACAAATACACTTGTAAAAGTATACTCATATAACATGCCACTTCAATCTGTGGCATTGGGGGGCCACTGGTCTATCACACCAGTTCTACAAATAATTGGCCAGTAACTGTTGTCACTGTGTGTAGCACAGCCAACACAGCAAGAGAGGCCATTTTTTTTCAGGCAGGACTAAAATACACTCTTAGAAAAGTATACTGTTAAATAACACCCCACTTCAATATGTGGTATTGGGGGGGCTCTGGTTTATCACACCAGTTGTTGAAAAAATTGGCCAGGGAGTTGGCACTGTGTGTATCAGACTTAACTCAGTAAAAGAGGCAATATTGATGCAGGACACAAATACACTTGTAAAAGTATACTCAGATAACACCCCGCTTCAATCTGTGGTATTAGGGGGCCACTGGTCTATCTCACCAGTTCTACAAATAATTGGCCAGTAACTGTTGTCACTGTGTGTAGCACAGTCAACACAGCAAGAGAGGCCACATTTTTGCAGGACTAAAATACACTCTTAGAAAAGTATACTGTTAAATAACACCCCACTTCAATATGTGGTATTGGGGGGCCACTGGTTTATCACACCAGTTGTTGAAAAAATTGGCCAGGGAGTTTGGCACTGTGTGCATCAGACTTAACTCAGCAAAAGAGGCAATATTGTTGTAGGACATACATACACTTGTAAAAGTATGTGGTGGGGAGGGGGGGGGGGAGTACCGCGCTTCAGGGAGGTTTTTTTAAAAAAATATGTAAACGATGAATCTAATGTAAAATCAAAATTAGATAAATAACTGTGATAGTGCTCAAATAGATAGTGAGTGATATCTTCTAAAAAAATATTAAATATGGCTCTCCAATCAAATAATATGTCTTAAAATATTCAGACAACCATAATCAATCTAAACATATAAAGTGCAACAGTGCTTATCCAGTTGATGAAAAAGGTGCTAAAATAA
Source organism: Pelophylax lessonae (assembly GCF_965119305.1). Classification (NCBI taxonomy): domain Eukaryota; kingdom Metazoa; phylum Chordata; class Amphibia; order Anura; family Ranidae; genus Pelophylax; species Pelophylax lessonae. Next base: position 48,722,700 of record NC_138774.1, read on the forward strand.
TACCACTAAATTGTAAAGTGATTAGCAAATATACTCATAAAAGTGACAGTAAAGTGTCCAGTGCTCAACACATTCACAAGTGAATAATCCAGAGTGTTATACAGTCTCCAAATAAGGTGCTTTCAATATTAATAAAGAGCTTTAAGTGTCCCAAAACAAACAATCACAGGCAGTGTTTTTCCTTTTTCAGGTATTTTCAGTCTTATGCCTCCACCTTTCATAGTGTAAATCTATGGGGTGCTTCTTAGTGCTCTTTACCCCTATGGGTGTGCTAGCTGCTCACCTCAAGATTTTAAATGATGCGCCTCTTTTCTAAATGGATATGCCAATCATCTCCTCTCCTTCCTGTGTCTACGATTGGGGGATGGTGGTCGGCCTCTTTTATATGGATCGGGGTGAGTGCCCTCCGGAGTTCCCACGAATCTCAAAATAAGGGGCTCATATAGTACAGTATTGCCAAACTATAGATGTTTATTAGAATAAAAATATCAACTCACATACAGCCGAAGTTTTCCTAGCCTTAAGCTGGTTACAAACCACCGCGGACCTTACTTCCGCATTCAATACGTCACTTCCGGTGCTCTGCCATACGCGTTACGCCACGTCCACTCACGTGGCTTCTTCTAAAAGTATACTCCGATAACACTCCACTTCAATCTGTGGTATTGGGGGGCCACTGGTCTATCACACCAGTTCTACAAATAATTGGCCAGTAACTGTTGTCACTGTGTGTAGCACAGTCAACACAGCAAGAGAGGCCACATTTCTGCAGGACTAAAATACACTCTTAGAAAAGTATACTGTTAAATAACATCCCTCTTCAATTTGTGGTATTGGGGGGCCACTGGTTTATCACACCAGTTGTTGAAAAATTTGGCCAGGGAGTTTGGCACTGTGTGTATCAGACTTAACTCAGCAAAAGAGGCAATATTGTTGCAAGACACAAATACACTTGTAAAAGTATACTCATATAACATGCCACTTCAATCTGTGGTATTGGGGGGCCACTGGGCTATCACATCAGTTCTACAAATAATTGGCCAGTAACTGTTGTCACTGTGTGTAGCACAGTCAACACAGCAAGAGAGGCCAAATTTTTGCAGGCAGGACTGAAATACACTCTTAGAAAAGTATACTGTTAAATAACACCCCACTTCAATATGTGGTATTGGGGGGGGGGGGGCACTGGTCTATCACACCAGTTGTTGACACATAGTGATGTCGCGAACATAAAATTTAATGTTCGCGAACAGCGAACGCGAACTTCCGCAAATGTTCGCGAACCAGCGAACATTGCGAATCGCCATAGACTTCAATAGGCAGGCGAATTTTAAAACCCACAGGGACTCTTTCTGGCCACAATATTGATGGAAAAGTTGTTTCAAGGGGACTAACGCCTGGACTGTGGCATGCCGGAGCGGTATCCATGGCAAAACTCCCATGGAAAATTACGTCGTCGACGCAGAGTCGGGTTTTAATCCATAAAGGGCATAAATCACCTAACATTCCTAAATTGTTTGGAATAACGTGCTTTAAAACATCGAGTGTGTGTATACGATCAGGTATGATGTTGTATCGATCAGGTAGTGTAAGGGTTACGCCCGCTTCACAGTGACAGACCAAACTCACAGACCAAACTCCCCGTTTAACGCACCGCAAACATCCGCAAACAGACCAGAACCGACCAAAATGGGACAGGAACTGGGCTTTAAGGGTTAGGTTTAGTGTTAGGGGATAGGGTTAGGGTTATGGTGAGATACTTAGGGTTAGAGTTAGTAACCCTACTCCTACGCCTCTAACCCTAACCCTCTAACCCTAAGCACTAAAAATAACCCTAACCCTAACCCTAATTCTATTTTTTTTTCTGGTTCTGGACATGCTACAGAGCTGAAACTTCACAGGTACACTTTATAGACCCCCCAGACACCAAATCACACAAAAAATTTGTCATTTTTGATAGAGAACCAATTATTGCAAAAATTACAAAAAAATAAAGTAAATAAAAAAAAAAAACTTTCTTTGGGTTTACTGTCTGGGGGGTCTAAAAAGTGTACCTGTGAAGTTTCAGCTCTGTAGCATGTCCAGAACCAGAAAAAAAATTACGAATTAGGGTTAGGGCTAGGGCTAGGGTTAGGGCTAGGTTTAGGGCTAGGGTTAGGGCTAGGGTTAGGGGGTTAAGTTTAAGGTTAGAGGGTTAGGGTTAGGATTAGGGTTAGGTTTAGGGTTAGGGTTATTTTTATGGCTAGGCTTAGAGGGTTAGGGTTAAGGTTAGAGGGTTAGGGTTATGGTTAGAGGGTTAGGTTTAGTGTTAGGGGATAGGGTTAGGGTTACGGTAAGATACTTAGGGTTAGAGTTAGTAACCCTACCCCTCCAACCCTCTAACCCTAAGCACTAAAAATAACCCTAACCTTAGCCCTGACCCTAACCCTAGCCCTAACCCTAATTCTAATTTTTTTTCTGGTTCTGGACATGCTACAGAGCTGAAACTTCACAGGTACATTTTTTAGACCCCCCCCCCCCCAGACAATAAATCCAAAGAAATTTTTTTTTTTATTATTATTTTTTTTTTTTAATTTTTCCAATAATTGGCTCTCTATCCAAAATGACAATTTTTAAAAACTTTTTTGTGTGATTTAGTGTCTGGGGGGTCTAAAAAGTGTACCTGTGAAGTTTCAGCTCTGTAGCATGTCTAGAACCAGAAAAAAAGATCATTTTTCAGTAGAGCAGGGATGGTGGGAACCCTCCTTTTACACCTATATGATCTTTTTTTTCTGGTTCTGGGCATGCTACAGAGCTGAAACGTCACAGGTACACTTTTTAGACCCCCCCCCCCCCCGACACTAATCCCAAAAAAGTCATGCCTGCCTCCAAAAATGCCTGATAAATATATAGAAAAAAAATAAATAAAAGCAGACTGAAATACCAGCCCTAAAAAGGGCTTTTTGGGGTGCTGTCAGGATGCTGTCCTTACAGGTGGAGTGGACACAGAACACTGGCCTAGCTAATGATTTCCCTATCAATTCAGCAGCAACAGCAGCCCTCTCCCTGCTCTAACTAACTCTGCAGCTTCAGAATGAATCTAAGATGGATGCTGCCCTTGCTTTTTTATAGGAGGTGGGAGGGTGTGGGAGGGAGGGTATGCTGATTGGCTGGAATGTGTCTGCTGACTGTGAGGTACAGGGTCAAAGTTTGCTCAATGATGATGTATAGGAGGCGGACCGAACATCGCATATGTTCGTCCGACGAGGCGAACGCGAACATGCGAAGTTCGCCGGGAAATGTTCGCCGGCGAACAGTTCGGGACATCTCTATTGACACACCAGGGAGTTTGGCACTGTGTGTATCTGACTTAACTCAGCAAAAGAGGCAATATTGTTGCAGGACACAAATACACTTGTAAAAGTTTACTCAGATAACACCCACTTCAATATGTGGTATTGGGGGGGCAATTGGTCTATCACACCAGTTATAATAAATTATAAGTGCTTTTGTCACTGTGTGTAGTATTGCTGCAGAAACATTCAGTCTCACCGCCACACCTGTCACAATGCTGCACATTGCACAATAATACTACTAATCCACTATAATATGCTTTCTACAAAGTATATTATAATGTGGATTGCCCCCCCCCCCCTTTTAGTGCACTGCACAGCAATACCAAAAAATTGCAGCCCTTTAAATAACTTTTGTGGACATTAACAGAGCGATTTGTGTCACTGCTGACGATCTCTAACTGCCACTACAGCACAGACTGGACACATGTCCCTGTACTGAAGAGAGACTGGACCTATACCGAAATACCAGCCCTGAAAAGGACTTTGTGGACATTAACAGAGCGATTTGTGTGACTGCAGCCATTCTCTAACTGCCCCTAAAGCACCGACTGGGTACCTCTCCCTAAACTCAAAAGATACTAGTAGACCTATACCGAAATACCAGCCCTGAAAAGGACTTATGTGGATCTTCACAGAGCTATTTGCGTCTAGCAAACTCTCCCTCATGAGCACAGGCAAGTTCTCCCTACACTGGCAGAAAGCGGAATGTGAAATGGCCGACAGCTCAGGTCTATTTATAGGGTAGGGGGACTGTCCATGTGCTGGAATGTTTCAATTGGCTGTCCCGTTCCACCTGATGGCTGTGTCATGTGTCAAATTTCTCCCCAATGTAAACTAATATGGCCACCGCGAACGACGCCATGTGTTCGCAAATTTGGCGGGTATCGAACAAGCAAAATTTGCCGCGAACCGACCGCCGGGCGAACCGCAAGGCCATCTCTACCAATAGCGTGATACCTTTTAAACACATGGATTTATTAGAATAAAATAATGCACTTACTTGTAACCATAAACAAAGTAGCAGTACTTACATGGATAAGCTGTGCCGTATAGCCACGCCCCCTGTGATGAAGTCAGCAAGTGACAAAACGCGTCAGATGTGGCTAGACGGCATCCATACAATGAACATACACAGAGAGGAACAGTCCCGAGATGTCCAGGCAAGGGGTGACCTCTGATGCTGTTTATATGCTCAAATAAAAAGAAATATTCAGCGCTGGACTCTTGTACACACCACTAATAAATGGACCAGCAGCTAAGCACTCAAGGGCAATATCTCCAAAACACCTTCTGAATGCATAATAGAAAAATAGTGCAGCGCAATCCTAGTGGTAAAATTATAAAATCATGCAGAGTCCCAGTGTTAATAGGTGTCCATATAAACAGATAAAAGTCTCCAGTGTAAAGTGGTCCTAGGGCAATTCCATAAGGTGCTTGTCTCCACGAGTGCTCATGCAATCCCACCACCTGTTCACACTGCCGCTCACCTTAACAAAGAGACCCTACAGGGTCAACCAGCATTTCATCTCAAAATCAAAGCATCCTCACACTTTCTTCCTTAAGCGTAGTAAATGATTACACCTTCGATGCACTGTCAGCTCCTCAAACAATGTTACCAATATGTGTAGGAGACAAGAAAAAACGATCTAATGCTCTCTGTATGCAATCAAGCACTCTTTAATCCATATAAGAAAACAACTCACATTTTTGAAGAAAATAACAGCGCATATCTGCAGAGTTTGCAAACAGGCGTGCATCAGGTCCACCAACCCGGAAGAGTGAGAGGCGGCCGCGGGTCACGTGACATCCCTCGTACGCGTTACGTCCGTGAAAATAAGCGGGACTTCTTCAGCGACCCTCACATATTGGTAACATTGTTTGAGGAGCTGACAGTGCATCGAAGGTGTAATCATTTACTACGCTTAAGGAAGAAAGTGTGAGGATGCTTTGATTTTGAGATGAAATGCTGGTTGACCCTGTAGGGTCTCTTTGTTAAGGTGAGCGGCAGTGTGAACAGGTGGTGGGATTGCATGAGCACTCGTGGAGACAAGCACCTTATGGAATTGCCCTAGGACCACTTTACACTGGAGACTTTTATCTGTTTATATGGACACCTATTAACACTGGGACTCTGCATGATTTTATAATTTTACCACTAGGATTGCGCTGTTTATATGCTACTTTGTTTATGGTTACAAGTGAGTGCATTATTTTATTCTAATAAATCCATGTGTTTAAACGGTATCACGCTATTGGCGGTGCTGAACCCTGGCTGCAAGTCACGCTTTTCACCTCACCTATAGCTCAAAGGCAACGCTCCCGCCACTATAGGGCTGATTCGACGGTGTTGGGCCCCTACTCATCCCGAGGAGAGTTTGATTGTCGCAGTCCGGAACCCCCTTCACCATCCAGAAAGATTCGCCAGGAAGCCTGAATCGACCAATGCCTGTAAGTACTTTTGCCCTTGTTGATAGACGGTCACTTTCCTGAGCCCTCCTCTGTATTTTGTCTTTCTGTGATGTGCTGCCTGCCTGCCCTGTACATATGGACTCCCAGATGTGCCTGATGTTTGCCCCTCACAAGCCACTATCCATATGCTTTCCCAGCCTCCTAGCTCCTGCTGAACTGCTCCCCCTTGTAGGACTTACTGCAACTTCTACACAATACATTCCCTGAGGTGATGTGTGCGCTGAAGTATTTGTGACCTGGACTCTTGCCATCTCGTCTGGAGACTGCTCACCCCCGAGCCTCGGAGCGTTGGGATTTGGGACCCTAAGGTCTGATAGACGGTGGTGTGTTCAGATGCCGACTACTCTGCTCATTGCCTGCCTTTTCTACAGACGCTGTGTGAAGGCTTCTGCATCTACACCTGTTTCAGTCCCATGCCTATGTTTTCTCTTGAACCCCCCCCCCCCTTTTTTGCCTGAACTGAGCTGCACCTAACCCACGATCATACACCTTTTTTCAGTTGATGTTCTCTCACCTCTTTGCAAGGTTTTGTCTTTGTTTGAACGCTGAATTGTTTAACATTCCTTCTCCTCCTGTGTTCAGGAGAGGCACCTATAGGGGGAACAGCTATCTTTAACAGTCAATAGAGCCTACTTTGATGTCTTTTTTTACTGTATATGAATTCTGAATCCCCCCCCCCCCAATACCTTATCTAATCCAAGAATGCTATGGTCCTCCCTCCTTTGCAGGCAACAGTGATCTCGGTCATCCCTAACGTCCCCTAGCAGCATTTCTTTGTAGATCTATCTGACTTTCCAGGTCATTATCCATTAGCTTAGTGACGCTAACACCGCCTCTGGTACTTTTCTTCCTTTCTTTTCTAGTAGCCCTTTTTCTGTTTCTCCCTTCCGTACTCTACTTCTCTCTCTTCTGCCTTTAACACTCCCCTTCTCTCCTCTCCTTGTTTTTTCTCTCTCGCCTCTCCTCTCCCCCTCCCCCTTCAATTTTCTTCATTTTTCTCTCTCTCTCCCACCCCTTCTCCCTTCCCCTCTCACTCTGCTTTCCCATATTTGGGTAAGTGGAGACCCTAGCTCTACCCACGTATCCCGTTGTACTCCGTAAGCTTAAAATGAAATTAGTGTTGGTGGTGAGTAGTGATGGACGAACATCGGCCGAGGCGGTTCGCGAACGCAAATTTTCTCAAATGTCCGAAAGTTCGCGGCGGGCCCCATTGACTTTAATGGGAGGCGAACTTTAAAAGCCTTTAGGTCATGTTTGCAGCCACAAAAGACTTACTAGCTGTGCACAAATAGTCCCACCACATGGACACTGTCATAACAGAAATATTGCAATTGGAAAAGTTGCCCTAAAAAAAAATGTTTTTTTCATAAATCAGCCAGAACTGACAGCAGCTGGTAAATACATGTCAAATACATATAGGGTCCATTCACACATCTGTAAAATGGGTCCGCATCTATTCCACATTTTGGCGGAACGTTTACAGACCCATTGATTTTCAATTACAGTCTGAAAGATTAGGCATTCACAGGATAAAGAAGTAAGTGTCGGCCATTCCAGGCCCCAAAAATTAGCCCACATGGGTTTACCTGACAGCTAAGAATGTTGTATTCTGTGGCTGAAGGTACATTAGGCATTCACAGGATACAGAAGTAAGTGTCGGCCATAAAAGGCCCCAAAAATTAGCCCACATGGGTTTACCTGACAGCTAAGAACGTTGAATTCTGTGGCTGAAGGTACATTAGGCATTCATAGGATACAGAAGTAAGTGTCGGCCAGTATAGGCCCCAAAAATGAGCCCACATGGGTTTACCTGACAGCTAAGAACGTTGTATTCTGTGGCTGAAGGTACATTAGGCATTCACAGGATACAGAAGTAAGTGTCGGCCAGTATAGGCCCCAAAAATTAGCCCACATGGGTTTACCTGACAGCTAAGAACGTTGTATTCTGTGGCTGGAGGTACATTAGGCATTGACAGAAACAATAATTGTCGGCCATGAAAGGCCCCAAAAATTAGGCATTCAATGGACATGAAATGCCTTTTATGCCGCTGTATTTACCGAAGACAAGGACCATGAATTGTTGTGGGTGGATGGCGGTCTGGCGGATATTTGTGGCCTGTCATGAGGAATTTTAATGAAACATGGTCTACTGGTCAGATGTGTTGAATTCCTCAGAGATCCATGCCTCATTCATTTTTATAAATGTGAGGTAGTCAACACTGTCATGAGCTAGGCGAGTGCGCTTATCGGTCATGATCCCCCCTGCTGCACTGAACGTCCTTTCGGACAGGACACTGCAGGGGGGGCAAGCCAACAGTTCCATTGCAAATTGTGCAAGCTCTGGCCAGAGGTCAAGCCCAGTAGTCCAGGGGTTCATCAGTCCTCAGAGCGTCCACATCGGCCGTTAACCCGATGTAGTCAGACACCTGTCGGTCTAGGCGTTCCCTGATGCTGGATCCGGAGTACAGCTGTCGATGGGTCAGCTAAAAGAAGGCGTAGGGTACGATGTCACTGATGGCACCCTGGCCGTGACTGACCAGTTTGGTGATCTCATCAAATGGCTGCAGAAGTCTGCATGCATCGCGCATGAGCAGCCACTGGCGAGGTGAAAAAAACCCAAGCTTCCCAGAACCTGTCCTGCTGCAGAGTTCGTACAGGTAGTGGTTAACTGCACTTTTCTGCTGGAGCAGCCTATCAAGCATATGCAAGGTTGAGTTCCATCATGTCGGCTAGTCACAAATAAGACGCCTGACGGGCACGTTGTGACGCCGCTGAATGTCAGCAAGGCAAGCCATGGCTGTGTAAGATCTTCTGAAATTGTCCGAGATTTTCCTGGCTGCCGCAAGACGTCCTGGACCCCAGGGTATTTGGCAACGAATCGCTGCACGACCAAGTTCAGGACGTGTGCCATGCATGGCACGTGTGTAATTTTGCCCTGTTTCAAGCGCGCTCAGCAGATTGGCACCATTGTCGCACACCACTTTACCAACTGTCAAATTGAGCGGTGTCAGCCACTGATCTGCGTGTGATCAGTGGGATTGCAGGACCAGTGTGGCTCTTGGCTTCCAGGCACAACAGACACAGCACAGCATGGCAACATCTAACCTGGCATGTGGAATAGGTTCTGGGGATCTTGGGCGGTGCAACAGAAGAGACGGTAGCAGTGGAAAAGGAGGAGTCAGCCAAGGAGGAGAGGGAGGATGGAGTAGGAGGAGGAGAGGAAGAGGCAGGCCTGCATGCAATCCGTGGTGGTAAAACCAAATCTACACGGGTGCCATGGGTTACATGCTTGACGGCCATCAAAAGGTTCACCCAGTGGGCAGTAAAAGTTATATACCTTCCCTGCCCGTGTTTGCTAGACCATGTGTCTGTGGTCAGATGTATCTTGGCACCGACACTGTGTGCCAGAGATACATTCACTTGCAGCTGAACATGGCCATACAGCTCTGGAATGCCCTTCTGCGAGAATTATTTCCTGCCTGGGACCTTCCATTGTGGTGTTCCAATGGCCACAAATTTCCGAAAGGCCTCCGAGTCCACCAGTTGATATGGCAGTAGTTGGCGGGCTATCAGTTCTGACAAGCCAGTAGTCAAACGTTGGGCAAGAGGGTTATCCGGCGTCATCATTTTTTTATGCTCCAACATTTGGGCCATGGAAGCCTGCCTTTTTCCAGAACAACGAGAGGACGGCATGATGGAAGGTGGAGTGGAGGACAATTGTGAGGAGAGAGGAGAAGGAGAAGACGCTGGACAGTAAGAACCTGGAGTGTGGCTTTGTGGGTTCTGACAGCATTGCTCCCACTGGGCTCGGTGATGGGAGTTCAGGTGCCTTCTTAAGGCGGTCATCCCTAGGTGAGTGCTGGGCTTACCGCGACTTATGCGTTGACTGCAAAGGCTGCAGATGGCAACACTATTGTCAGCAGCGGACACATTAAAAAAAGCCCACACATGCGGAGCCATGTGCTGGCATCCTGGGAGTGCCAGATGTGACTGTACATGGTTGATGGCTCGCTCCTGATATATTTGCAGTCTGCTTTGTCCCTCCTGTGCAATGCAAGTTCCCCCTGCTTCTCCTCCCTATCTGCTTGTCCGTCTCTCCCTTTGAGCTCCCCTCCTCTTCCTCTCTTGTGGCCACCCATGTGACGTCCATAGACACGTCATCATCGACGTCACCTTCCCCACCACTAACATTTGAGATCTCGGAGTAGGCAGCAACAGCGGGGGTCCAACCTCCTTGAGCTGATCTGGGTACTGTCGTCAGACTGCTGAGTGGCGGCTGTTACTAACTTCTCTTCCTAATCCGATGCCAAGAATGGCTGCGCATTGCAAACGTCTTGTGATGGATCGGAAAATAATTCCAGTGACTCAAGCGGAGGGTATATGGTGGTGGTGGTGTCTTTGGGGGGTGCACACAGCAGAGAGTGAAGAGGGTGCAGATAGAAAGGATGAGGAGGGTGCAGAAGAGGAAGGCTGAGTGAGCCACTCAACCAAGTCAGGTGCGTCCTTTGACGTAATAGAACGCACCTTCTGAAACTTCACACTTTGGCTCCGGCCTACTGCTCCTGCCCTACCCCTACCACCCCTGCGTAAGGGCCTGCCTCTTCCTCTGCCTGTCATTTTTTAAATTACCCTGTGACAAAAGTCTGTAGAGAAGCGCAGTATATGTGGAAGAAGGTATATAACACCCCGGTTCAATCTGTGGTATTGGGGGGCCACTGGTTTATCACACCAGTTCTACAAAAAATTGGCCAGTAACTGTTGTCACTGTGTGTAGCACAGTTAACACAGCAAAAGAGGCCAAATTTTTGCAGGACTAAAATACACTGTTATAAAAGTATACTGTTAAATAACACCCCATTTCAATATGTGGTATTGGGGGGGGGGGGGCACTGGTCTATAACACCAGTTGTACAAAAAAATTGGTCAGTAAGTTTGGCACTGTGTGTAGCAGAATTAACGCAGCAAAAGAGGCAATATTTTTGCAGGACACAAATTCACTTATAAAAGTATACTCAGATAACACCCCACTTCAATATGTGGTATTGTGGGGCCACTGGTCTATCACACCAGTTCTACAAAAAAATGGCCAGTAACTGTTGTCACTGTGTGTAGCACAGTTAATGCAGCAAAAGAGGTCAGGTCAGGTCTATTTATAAGGTAGGGAGTATGTCCATGTGCTGAAATGTCTCAATTGGCTGTCCCGTTCCACCTGATGGCTGTGTCACTGGTCAAAGTTCTCCCCAATGTAAACTAAATTGGCCGCTGCGAACAATGCCATATGTTTGCAAAATCGGCGGGCTGCGAACGAGCAAAGTTCGCCGCGAACCACAAGGCCATCCCTAGTGGTGAGAGGTATTGCCCTAGTACTATGCAGAAGACCCCGACTCCATAATTTTCCTTAACCTTGAAATGCCACTTGCTGGATGTTAAAGGCTTGAATATCCCAGAGAAGCGATCGCAGGTCTTGCCTGCCCTCACCAAGCACAGAGCTCAGTTTCTCTTCCTGCAAGAGACACATTTCTGATCTGACTCCATACCTAAATTAACTAACCATGTTTACCAAACAGTGATTCACTCCACGAATCCTCATTCTAAAATTAAAGGGGTGTCCATCTTAGTGTACAACAGAGCCCCATTTCAGCTTTCGAACTTGATGGTGGACCCGGACGGTAGATACATTTTTCTTAAGGGTACCTATGCCTTCAAACCCATAACCCTGGCAAACATTTACAGCCCAAACGACCATCAGGTGGCTTTCTACGGGAAGGTCTGTGACCTATTGTTTTCCTTTCGGGAGGGACTGATTCTCATGGATGGAGACTTCAACGTACTGATGGATCCTGACATAGCTACCTCCTCGGGTTTGTCCGTGCTGGCGTTTCGGGCTCTGGGGCAGATTAAACCTCAATGTAACAATCTCTCTCTCCACGACGTTTGGCGCACTCTATTCCCAGAGGACAAGGACTACATTTTTTAATCGGCTCCGTTTCAAAAGTACTCGAGAATAGACTACTTTTCCCTTTCACAGGCAGACCTGCCCCTTCTGACACAATCCACGATAGAGCCCATGTTCCTCTCAGACCACCACCCCATTACGATTACCTTGAAACTCTTGGACTTGATTCCATGGACCAAAACTTGGCGATTGAACTCATCCCTCTTAAAGGACCCTGAGGTAATTTACAGGTTAGCTACCTGTCTCCAATTGTTTTTTGCGGAAAACTCGTCTCTGGATATCGCACCAGTTACCCTTTGGGAGGCGCACAAGTGCGTCATCCGGGGGGAGCTCCTAGCAGGAACCGCCCGGGCCAAGAAATAAAAACAGGAAAGGATTAGAGTCTTACTTGATAGAATTACCCATCTAGAAAGTTCCCACAAAAAGTGCCTCTTTTGGCAGGACTTAGTGCACACTCGCTCTCTCCTCTAACAGGAGCTTGGGAAGCGTACCAGGCGGGGCTATGTATTTCAGCAGAAAGTGTTTCTATGAGCACAGCAATAAAAGTGTCAGGCTTCTGGCCAAAATGGTCAGGGCCTCTAAAACATCCCTCACAATTCATCATATAAGAGACACGTGGGGGCATGACCTGCGCATGGTGGCGGATAGACGTGCCTAAACCTCGCTCCAACAACTGACCGGCTCCTCACTTTCTGGCTATGCCTAATAAAGCACCCAACCTCCGCCCCTTGTCGGCCAAACGTTCCGGGACCGGGTCTGCCTCTAAAAAACAGGCACTGAGCTCCATTAAGCGATACCTCTCTGCAAGTGGAGCGGGCTCCCAGTCACACGGTGACCTTGCCGGAGCCCCGCGCTCTGGTAGAAGGACACCCGCACACGAGTCCGCTTCCCAGGACTGCTCCCCCTCCTCGTCCTACTGTTTGGAGACCATGGAGGACCCTCCTTCACCAGCAGCCTCTGATATGTCCTCCCTCCTCCAAGACATTAAACAAGAATTGGGAGGCATGTTCCGCAGCCTGGAGAAATCTATTAAAAAGGAAATCACCGCGGTCCGCTCTGACACGTCCCATCTTCTTGTCAGAGTGGAGGACACAGAATGCCGCCAGGACTCCCAGGAGGGCGCCATTAAAGAGCTCCAGGTCAAGGTAACACAACATGCTATGGCCCATCGCGCGGCCCTCTATAAACTGGAGGATTTAGAAAATCGCAACCGCAAAAATAACCTGCAGGCAACCAAGGATAATGATCTTGAGGAAACGGTGCGGGGTATCTTTAACTCCATTCTGGGTAGACAGGCAACCGAGCCACTGCGATTTGATCGCACACACCGTGCACTCCGTCCCCGCAACCTCTCATCAGAGCTCCCCAGGGATGTCATCTGCCGGCTGCACTATTTTGAAGATAGGAACGCTATAATGACTAAACTCCACGGCACACAATCTATTGATTTTGAAGGTGCCTCATTCAACACCTTCCCGGACCTTTCCAAAGAAATTTTGGAACACCGGCGGGCACTGAAACCGCTTCTGGAGCATATGAGAGCTGACGGCTTTACTTACAGGTGGGGGGTTCCCCGCCTGCCTCATCGCCACTACAAATGGTCGCTCCTCCACTCTACGCTTTCCAGAAGAGCTCCCAAATTTCTTGCAAGAGACTGGTCTCCCACCCCTGGACCTGCCCGGGTGGCACGACTGCATCCCCATGTTTTCATTTGTGCCTGACTCTTTGTGGCGCAAGACACCTTCGAAGAAGAGGCACACGTCTGCGCCCTCTTCTTCCCAGAAGAGTGGTAATACTCCTTCATAGACCCACAAGGGCTGCCTCAGGTTGTACCTGTCTCCATATTTGTTGCCACTTTAAGTGTTGGTAACGCACAGTTTACATTTTTTCCAATGTTATTGCCTGCCCCCCCCCCTCCGAGGGGGAGGGGCTCTCACTAAAGGCCCAATTTTTGGCATCTGTATAGCACATGCAATTTCAAATTTGTATGGAATTCTTACAAGCAGGTCCCGTTCCTGCACCCAGCTAGAGTAAATGCGAGGGCTTGGTTATGGTGTTCAGGCACCACCAACAGCAAAGGCCCAATTTTTTGCACATGTATAGCACATGCAATTTCAAACTTGTATGGAATTCTTACCAGCAGGTCCCATTCCTGCACCCAGCTAGAGTAAATACGAGGGCTTGGTTATGGTGTTCAGGCACCACCAACAGCAAAGGCCCAATTTTTTGCACATGTATAGCACATGCAATTTCAAACTTGTATGGAATTCTTACCAGCAGGTCCCATTCCTGCACCCAGCTAGAGTAACTGCAAGGGCTTGGTTACTGTGTTCAGGCACCACCAACAGCAAAGGCCCAATTTTTGGCACCTGTATAGCACATGCAATTTCAAATTTGTATGGAATTCTTACCAGCAGGTCCCATTCCTGCACCCAGCAAGAGTAACTGCGAGGGCTTGGTTACGGTGTTCAGGCACCACCAACAGTAAAGGCCCAATTTTTTGCACCAGTATAGCACATGCAATTTCAAATTTGTATGGAATTCTTACCAGCAGGTCCCGTTCCTGCACCCAGCAAGAGTAACTGCGAGGCCTTGGTTACGGTGTTCAGGCATCACCAACCCCCCAAAAAAGGCCCAATTTTTGGCACCTGTATAGCACATGCAATTTCAAATTTGTATGGAGTGTTAAAACCAGCAAGGTCCCGTTCCTGCACCCAGCAAGAGTAACTGCGAGGGCTTGGTTACGGTGTTCAGGCAAAGGCTAAATCTGGCAAGTACATGCGATTTCAAATTTGTATGGATTTTTTAGCAACAGGGCCCATTTCTGCACTGTGAGGGGTTACGGTGTTCAGCCACCACCAACAAACAAGGCCCAATTTTTCTACACTCGTATAACAAGTACATGCCATTTGGAACTTGTATGTACAGTGCATTGCGAAAGTATTCGGCCCCCTTGAACTTTGACCTTTTGCCACATTTCAGGCTTCAAACATAAAGATATAAAACTATAATTTTTTTTTTGAAGAATCAACAACAAGTGGGACACAATCATGAAGTGGAATGAAATTTATTGGATATTTCAAACTTTTTTAACAAATAAAAAACTGAAAAATTGGGCGTGCAAAATTATTCAGCCCCCTTAAGTTAATACTTTGTAGCGCCACCTTTTGCTGCGATTACAGCTGTAAGTCGCTTGGGGTATGTCTCTATCAGTTTTGCACATAGAGGAGACAGAAATGTTTGCCCATTCCTCCTTGCAAAACTGCTCAAGCTCAGTGAGGTTGGATGGAGAGCGTTTGTGAACTGCAGTTTTCAGTTCTTTCCACAGATTCTCGATTGGATTCAGGTCTGGACTTTGACTTGGCCATTCTAACACCTGGATATGTTTATTTGTGAACCATTCCATTAATAGATTTTGCTTTATATTTTGGATCATTGTCTTGTTGGAAGACAAATCTCCGTCCCAGTCTCAGGTCTTTTGCAGACTCCATCAGGTTTTCTTACAGAATGGTCCTGTTTTGGCTCCAACCATCTTCCCTGTCCCTGCTGAAGAAAAGCAGGCCCAAACCATGATGCTGCCACCACCATGTTTGACAGTGGGGATGGTGTGTTCAGGGCGATGTGCTGTGTTGCTTTTACGCCAAACATAACATTTTGCATTGTTGTCAAAAAGTTTGATTTTGGTTTCATCTGACCAGAGCACCTTCTTTCACATGTTTGGTGTGTCTCCCATTTGGCTTGTGGCAAACTTTAAACTACACTTTTTATGGAAATCTTTAAGAAATGGCTTTCTTCTTGCCACTCTTCCATAAAGGCCAGA
This sequence comes from Pelophylax lessonae, assembly GCF_965119305.1. NCBI lineage: Eukaryota > Metazoa > Chordata > Amphibia > Anura > Ranidae > Pelophylax > Pelophylax lessonae. The sequence continues at coordinate 48,738,280 of NC_138774.1, forward strand.
TTTGTGCAGTATACGACTGATTGTTGTCCTATGGACAGAGTCTCCCACCTCAGCTGTAGATCTCTGCAATTCATCCAGAGTGATCATGGGCCTCTTGGCTGCCTCTCTGATCAGTCTTCTCCTTGTATGAGCTGAAGGTTTAGAGGGACGGCCAGGTCTTCGTAGATTTGCAGTGGTCTGATACTCCTTCCATTTCAATATCGCTTGCACAGTGCTCCTTGGGATGTTTAAAGCTTGGGAAATATTTTTGTATCCAAATCCGGCTTTAAACTTCTCCACAACAGTATCTCGGACCTGCCTGGTGTGTTCCTTGTTCTTCATGATGCTCTCTGCGCTTTAAACGGACCTCTGAGACTATCACAGTGCAGGTGCATTTATACGGAGACCTGATTACACACAGGTGGATTCTATTTATCAACATTAGTCATTTAGGTCAACATTGGATCATTCAGAGATCCTCACTGAACTTCTGGAGAGAGTTTGCTGCACTAAAAGTAAAGGGGCTAAATAATTTTGCACGCCCAATTTTTCAGTTTTTTATTTGTTAAAAAAGTTTGAAATTTCCAATAAATTTCGTTCCACTTCATGATTGTATCCTACTTGTTGTTGATTCTTCAAAAAAAATTACAGTTTTATATCTTTATGTTTGAAGCCTGAAATGTGGCAAAAGGTCGAAAAGTTCAAGGGGGCCGAATACTTTCGCAATGCACTGTATATTTGTATATGACACTTTTTGGTTTATATTACTGTAAATGATTTCATTAGCGCAAGCATATATTTCTGCTACTATCACACCTTTATATGTCTAGGTGTGTATATAAATATATGTATGTGTGTATATACACCACTATACACAAGTTCAGATGTTTTGCCTGCCTCAAAAGAACCCCAAAAAATGCCAAAAAAACGCTAGCGTCAAAAAAAAAAAAATGCCCAGGTGTGTTTTTGCTGGCATTTTTTGGGGGTTTTTGGAGGCAGGCAAAACATCAGAACTTGTGCACAGTACCACTATACACAAGTTCAGATGTTTTTCCTGACTGCAAAGAACCCAAAAAAATGCCTTCTATTAAACCGGCAAGGTGTGAAAACCGAGAAGCCATATTGGTGATCTGAAAGTTTTCTAATACAAACAATCTTTTTTTTTATGGTTCTGGACATGCTACAGAGCTGAAACTTCACATGTACACTTTTTAGACCCCCCAGATCTGAAATCCAAATAAAAAAATCTCTTTTTTTTTTAATAATTGGCTTTTTTATCAAAAATGACAATTTTTAAGAACTTTTTTTGTGTGATTTTGTGTCTGGGGGTCTAAAAGGTGTACCTGTGAAGTTTCAGCTCTGTAGCATGTCCAGAACCAGAAAAAAAAGGATTGTATGTATTAGAAAACTTTCAGCTCAGGGGGTTAGGTTCTCTCCTCGGTTTTCACATCTTGCCGGTTTCAAAGCAGGCATTTTTTTGGGTTCTTTGCAGTCAGGAAAAACATCTGAACTTGTGTATAGTGGTACTGTGCACAAGTTCTGATGTTTTGCCTGCCTCCAAAACCCCCCAAAAAATGCCAGCAAAAACACACCTGGGCATTTTTTTTTTGACGCTAGCGTTTTTTTGGCATTTTTTGGGGTTCTTTTGAGGCAGGCAAAACATCTGAACTTGTGTATAGTGGTATATATACACACATAATTATATGTATATAGACACCTAGCCATATATAGGTGTGATAGTAGCAGAAATATATTACTGTAAATGATTTCATTTGCGCAAGCATATATTTCTGCTACTATCACACCTATATATGTCTAGGTGTGTATATAAATATATGGATGTATGTATATACACCACTATACACAAGTTCAGATGTTTTGCCTGCCTCAAAAGAACCCCAAAAAATGCCAAAAAAACGCTAGCGTCAAAAAAAAATGCCCAGGTGTGTTTTTGCTGGCATTTTTTGGGGGTTTTTGGAGGCAGGAAAAACATCAGAACTTGTGCACAGTACCACTATACACAAGTTCAGATGTTTTTCCTGACTGCAAAGAACCCAAAAAAATGCCTGCTATTAAACCGGCAAGGTGTTACAGCAGCGAAGCCAACCTCCTGTGCTGAAAGTTTTCTAATGCAAACAATCTTTTTTTTTTTTATGGTTCTGGACATGCTACAGAGCTGAAACTTCACATGTACACTTTTTAGACCCCCCAGATACTAAATCCAAAGTAAAAATCAAAAAATCTCTTTTTCTTTTTTAATTTTTCAATAATTGGCTTTTTTTATCAAAAATGACAATTTTTAAGAACTTTTTTTGTGTGATTTTGTGTCTGGGGGGTCTAAAAGGTGTACCTGTGAAGTTTCAGCTCTGTAGCATGTCCAGAACCAGAAAAAAGATCATATAGGTGTTAAAGCAGGGTCCCACATCCCTGTTCTACTGAAAAATTATCTTTTTTTTTTTTCATGGTTCTGGACATGCTACAGAGCTGAAACTTCACATGTACACTTTTTAGAACCCCCCCCCCCCCAGATACTAAATCCAAAGTCAAAATAAAAAAATCTCTCTTTTTTTTTTTTTTCAATAATTGGCTTTTTTATCAAAAATGACAATTTTTAAGAACTTTTTTTGTGTGATTAATAGTTAATGGGGCATGACCCAGAACCCTAGGCACTTTTTAGGGGCATTTATTGGGTTTTAGGGCTTCAAAATGGTGTTTTTTGATTACCGAAGTTCGGGTCCCATTGATTTCAATGGGGTTCTGAAATCCGGGCCGAACTTTCGGGAAGTTCGGATGTTCTGGCCGAACCGAACTTTTCAAAAGTTCGATCATCCCTAGTCCCCACCCCTTTCCTGGCCTGCCGGGCTGCATGCTCGGATAAGGGCCTGGTTTGGAACCTGGTGGGGACCCCCACGCCGATTTTTCCCATTTTGGCCTGGAGTTCCCCCTCAAGATTCTCACAGCGCAAGTCACCCCACAAGTCGGATCATCCTGATCCGGCTGGAGGTGACACATCCCATGGATCAAATGAGGGAACCTCTGCAATGTACATTTTTTAGGAAATACAACAATAGAAGGTTAAACAATCATCGCAACTAAACATATTTTTAGTATCCCACTACAAAAAAATCTGTGCCTACCAACCTTGCTGTTGCTGTGGTGGCTGCACACTTGTTGGCTCCACCATGCTGCACTCTGGACTACTGTCTTTATCTACATAATAATAAAAATGTGGCATGTAATAAAATTCACAGGAGGTACATTTGCTAGGACATGGTGCACTGCTTGACAGCTATCTTCATAAAAAATATTCAGACATGTACATGGTTATCTCCTAAAAAGTAGGGACATTAATGTTTGACTCAGCATAGGAAACAATTACCTTTTTGGGAATGTGTGATAGCATCAGGGCCCATGTCCTCTGGTTCTTCATCCAATGTGGATGGAGCTAACATTGTCGATGCAGCTCTCCTCCTCTTTTGCAATTCTTTTTCTTTTAATTTTCGTTTTTGCCCTATTTAAAGGTTACAAAAAGAATATGAAAATAATATGATTTTTTGGTTAGAAAATTCGTTGCAATAAAGAAAATTTGTTGCAATCAAATGCATATATAGTTTACTGTGGATTCCTGTCTTTTATTGTAATATACAAATAAATCATCAATAGATCAATCAAATCAAGACATGACCAATAAAATAACAAAAAGGAAGTTTTCATATACATTATTATCTATACATCTCTATACAACATACACCAAATCGACCCAAAACATATTGCTTGATAAAATAAAAAAAACTTACTTTTTTTAAGAATATGATGTATGTGACCAAGCTGTTCTTGCTCCCGATGCTTCAAATCTGACCATCTTTTTTGTATTTGGTCTTTTGATCGCTCAAAACCATACATTTTATTTAAATGGTAGATGCTACCACCTTATCCAGAATCTGGTCTTTTCTGGAGTTGGGCCTTTCATAGTTCTGCAGCCTGCCATCATAATCATTCTTCTCAAGAATGGCCACCATCTCCACCATTTCACCCTTGCTCATAGGTGTTGCTTTGGATTTTTTTTTTTTTTGGCCCAACCACTTCGGCCTTCACTTGCAGAACTCTGAGATTCTGCCATCTCCGCAACGATTCTTCCACCGACTCACGTGTGTGTGTGTCGCATGCAGCCTAATATTCGGCACGTACACGCCCCTGCATCAGCGCGCCACTGGAGGCGGAGTTGATGCATGCGCTGTCTTTAAAGGATGACAGATCTTTCGGTCGACGATTCGCTATCGGACAAATCGTTTGGAGGAGCAAGATCGATCGGCGAACCACGATTCTTCCGAGCAAACAAAGGTACGACTTTAGATTCAAAAGCGGGTGTTTTTGGCCCTATACAGCTTATATTGGGCCTATCTTTATTATGTGACAAAATACATGATCTTTTACTAGGTTTTGTGTTGTGTTGTGTCTTGCAGGCATATACTGTACATCATCATCATCATGGTGGATAAATTCACCTCTCCTGAATTTATGCAAAACTTTATAGATGAGTACAGAAAACTGCCCTGTTTGTGGAAGGTAAAAAGCAAGGATTATTCGAATAGACAAAAAAAAAAAAAAAACGAGAAATTAGTGGACATGTGCAAAACAATTTGCCCAAATGCCGACATCAACTATGTCAAACAAAAAATTGCCAACCTCCCCACAGCATATAAAAGGGAGCTAAATAAAATAAAAAAAAAGTCTGGAGCTGCTGCCGAGGAGATATATGTACCCAGGCTATGGTACTTCGAGAGCCTGCGGATCCTGTCGGAACATGAAGAATCCAGGCCATCCCTGTCCACGCTCCCTTCCACGTCGGCAGAGGGCTCATGTGATGCCAGCCAGGAGGAAGAGATCCTGGAGCCAAACTTGACACAGGTATAGCATTTCATGTTTATTGTCTGCAATAAACATAATGATGGCAAAAAAATATACTCAAGACAATAATTCACCCTTTATGTAAAGTCTGCTATTTGGTTAAAAAAATACAACAAACATGACTTTTTATATACACTATAACATTCTAATAAATTGTTCATTTCATCAACAGGAAAGTGTCACTGTGGAGGAGGCAGGTGTCAGCCAGGAGTCTGTGGAGGCATCTGGATCCACCCAACCCCGGCAAAACGGCGCCTGAAGCAAAAAAATGTGGACCAGATAACAACAGAATTTCTCAGCCAGGCCTCTATAGCCCTGAAGAGAAAGCCAGACGAGGAGGAAGCATTTGGCCTTCTGACGGCAAACAAGCTGCGTAATTTAAAGGTGCCGCAGCGCCAAAGGGCAGAGCTCCTGATCATGCAGGTACTGCATAGAGCGGAATTGGAGGAACTAGAGGAACACACCCACCTCTCCAATTCTCACCCATCCCCTCCACCTCCACCACAGCAACCCCAGCCACCACCTCCACCACAGCCACAACTGCCACATGGCAGTCAGTGGCAATATGGCCCTCCTGATCCCCACATCCCCTCATGGTCACATGACTACAGGTATTCCCAATTGTAATTGCCCCTAATTTCTAACCTGTTATTTGTTACCCCTTTTTATTTATTTATAGTTTCTATGAGGAGGAAATGTCCTTTTTTATTTTAATAGTTTCAATACGGAGAGTATTTATATATTTATGTTGGAATTTCTTCATTTAGAAAATAAATATGATGATAAAAAAAACTACTTGCCTATCTTTATTTTTTAAAATGTAGGATATTGGGAGTAAGCAGCAATATATGTTTTAGACATTAATTAGGAAATGAATAAAGGGACACATCAATAGTTAGATATTTGCAGTAAAAAAACAAAGAGAATGTGAAGAGTTTTAAATATTTAATTTTAAAAATACATGCACCATATAGAATAGCCAAATCATTATCATCATCATAACAGAACACATGCCTCTTTAATTGTAAAGTATAGAATTATGAGCAGCATCTTCCTTCTTCTCACATTAACCAAGATGAGCATGTGCTCCGCATTTCATATATTTTTTGGACTGCCGCGAGACGAAAGTTCTTTCTTGATAAAATGGCTAGTTTTCTTGAGAAAATTCTTCCGGGTCGTTATTTGGTTCCGATCATGCGTGTTCCGATTAGTAGATTTTTGTCTGCCGAAATCTGTACTGACTGACGGAAAAAATCGGTCTTTGTGTTGACGGCCAACAAAAATTTTATAGCCTGCACACCAGATTTTTTTCGGCCGAAAAGTCGGAGTCGGTTGTCGAAAGCATCATACTAACAAGCCGAAAATCGGCCGATCGGACGTTGGCCAAAAATTCCTGGCCAATAATCGATGCGTGTGTACGAGGCATGATGCTGGCCATACACCTGCCGAAAAGTCATTCAAAAATCTGTCATTTGGTCCAATCATCCTTTTTTCGTCCAGTTAATGGGCACAAATAGGAAATTGTTTTCAACTTTTCAGAGCCCAAAAATCGAAGGAACAGTTTTGAAAATCTGCCGGCCGATCGAAAAACGAACAATGAATTGAAAGGTTAATGTGTTTCTCGGCCAACCTTTTTGCACTAGCTATATGTGACAAACTGAATTCATTTATGTCCATTGAACGATTTATCGCTCGAAATTTGATCATTACATGATGGCACGATCGTCTTCTCTCAGGGCCGATTCTTCATTTTTCAAAATTGAGTGTGCCCGATTTTTCGGCAGGTGTATGGCCAGGATAAGACTGGGATCCCATTAAAGTTAATGTGCGTGTAAAGGCAGGCGTCCCAATACATTTAGTAATATATATTTATTGTACATTCAAATCAGCCCCTGCCCCAATGGAGCTTACAAATTAAGGTCCCTTACGAACAATCAAACATAGGCCAGCATGTCTTTTGAAGTGTGGGAGTAAACCCATGCAAGGGTACCAAGAACATGCAACCTCCAGGCAGGTGGTGACATGGTTGGGATTCAAACCTACAACCCTAGTGTTGATAGGCAGAGGTGCTGACCACTTAGCCACTGTGCTGCCCATGACTTCTGTTCTTAGCTGCATAAGAGCTGGGGGTGGAGACTGCAGGGGGTGTGTCGGGGGAGGCAGAGAAAGAGCACTACAATGATCTACCCTGGTTATAGCTGGGTGGGGGTGGGGGTGGGGGTGTCAGCACAAGTCTTGGCCATTGGAGGACATGCAGGCTGTTCCCCCAGCACAGCCAGAAAACTAACTACGCTGTGATGGATGAGCATTTATGTCTAGCATGGTCAATTTGAAATAGGAAAGCAGGTGGACTGCAGAATCACCAGGTATTTCACACAAAGGAAAACATACAAAGAGAACAGGAAACTTTTTAACATAAATGCATACAACAGACACATATCAGGAATATGAAATGTTGGGGTAACATTCTTTATCCAACAACTAAAATCGCATATAAGGCTTAATATGTTAATGTAATTTATAAATTTTGAAAATAATACTATTAAATTAACTGAGAACAAATCTACCCCAGGTGCCTTGCTAATCCAGGTCTGGCTAAGCTGTTCCTCTTCGATGGATGACATTGAGGGTTTCACTTACAGAGTGGCTGCTGAAGGAGAAGATCTGGTGTCCTTAAATATCACAGAAGGGTTGTGGGTGGCTGGGAATACCCCTTATTCTCAGGCTATTCAGAGGATCATGCAGAAGGACATCGTCTCAACAGAGAGCATTATTAATGTACTAAAGAACCAATGCCCTTCGTTCGCCGCCATATTCTTAACTGCAGGGAAAGAAGCCTATTCGAGAAAGAGTAAGTAAGCATTTTAACATGGTAAAAAAAGGGGTTTATTTATTTATCATTATTTTTGTACAAACATGACACATTCAATACAGCTGAATTTCTATTCATAAGCACCATAATGTTTACACTTTATTGCCTTTGTTTTTATTCTGTTCATATTTTAATACTGGTAGGGTAATTGGATCCTGTCTAAATTGCCCCTAGTGTGTGTATGCATGTGAGTTAGGGGACCTTGGATTGTAAGTTCCTTGAGAGTAGGGACTGATGTAAATGTGCAATATCCTGTATATATGTAGCGCTGCGTAAATTGTCTGCGCTATATAAGTACCTGTAATAATAAATAATACTTCTCACCACAAAAGAACAATATTTTGGAGATATACTGTAGCGATGAGCCGAACTTGCCTGGGTTCGGCTAAATTAAATTCAAGAATTTTGGATGCCAAACCTTAACCCAGTTAAAATAAATGGCAGCCAAACCTGTCAAATTAAAAATGCCAATTTTGTGGGCTAATTGTCAGTGGGGTATAAAAAGGTTGGGGGTGCCTTGGGGAACAGGTACCATCTGCAAACATTTTTCTTTAAATCCACTTGGCAAGGGTCAGTGATTTTTTAAATGCTTAAGATGAGACAATGAGAAAATGTCAAATTCCTTTAGATAACATAGTGATAAAGTGAAAAAAATAGGTGTGCTGTTGGTATAATAAAATAAAAGCTGCTGACTAGGGTTGAGCGGACACCTAGATGTCCGTGTTCGACGGGTTCGGCCGAACTTTAAAAAAAAGTCCGGGTCTGTGTCCCGGACTTTTACCGAACTTTTCCTGGACACCGAACCCCATTGAAGTCAATGGGGACCCGAACTTTAAGGCACTAAAATGGCTCTAAAACACCAATGGAAAGGGCTAGAGTGCTGCAAATGGCAGCAAAACTTAGTTAAGAGCATGGCAAGTGCTCTGCAAACAAATGTGGATAGGGAAATAACTTAAAACAACAAAAAAAAACAGAAAAATAAAACAATGTTCTTCATCTCTGAAGGACGAGGCCCATAAGGAGTAGGAGGGAGGTTGAGGTGGTGGTGGATGTGGCGGTGTCATAGGCGTGCGCACAGGGTGTGCCTGGTGTACCTGGGCACACCCTAATCACCTAGGGCACATAGCATTATCGCTCTGTTTGCCAGTGAGGAGATGGGAAAGATCTCCCTCGCACCTGCTCTGCTCTATTTCTCTTTGCCAGCAGGGAGAGTAATGTATCGGGGCCATGTACATGTAGGCAAACACATGCATGTGTATTTCAACTTTGGGGTGCACACCCTAATGCAATAGGCTGCGCACACCTATGGGCGGTGTAGGTGGAAGCGGCGGTGGAGGAGGACCAGGGCCGGATTAAGAGCATCATGGTCTTGGTGCTGAGGATTTTGAAGGGCCTTAAGGGCCGTGCCTTGGCATGCACCCAGAGGAGGAAGGGTGCAGCCATGCATGCCTAATTCAACATGGGATGCTGTCTCTGAAGCCCATAAACACATCCATGCATCGGCAACTGTCCCTCCTTGTCTGGCCTTCGCGCTGTGTGGGAAGGTTCTGAGGGTGCTGCCTGGGGAAGCGAGCATAGAAGCCAGACTTCTGTGTTTACAAGTGACAGAAGAGCGGTCACAGTGAATATGGCCAACCCGGGGCCTATATAAAAGGTAGGGGCCTGCATGGAGCTGCAGCTCCAATAGCCCCTACGTTAATCTGGCCCTGAGGAGGAGGACGAGGTAGCCAACACTGCTTCTTTTCACAAATTTTAAATGAGGGTACACCCCAAAAGAGTGAGAAAGAGCAAAAATGGAACAATGGCTGGGTAAGGTCGGTATCCATTGCTATTCTGCACAAGGTACGGAAAAGTCCCGTGGGATCCATGCCTGGTTCATTTTAATGAACGTGAGCTTGTCCACATTGTCTCTGGACAGGCGGCTGCGCTTGTCTGTTATAACACCCCCAGCCGTGCTAAATACCCATTCAGATAATACACTGGCTGCAGGGCACGCCAGCACCTCCAAGGCGTAAAGGGCAAGCTCAGGCCATGTGCCCAATTTGGAGACCCAGAAGTTGAAGGGGGCAGACCCCTCATTCACTACATGTAGGCGTGTGCACACATACTGCTCCACCATGTTGGTAAAATGCTGCCTCCTGCTAAGACGTTCCATCTGAGCTGCTGGTGCTGCTGTTTGTTGTGGCGTGCTGACAAAGCTTTTCCACATTTCGGCCATGCTAACCCTGCCTTCTGAGGTGCTGGCGGTGCCCTGGTTGAGTTGGCGACCTCCTCCTCCTCTGCCTTGTGCTTCCACGGTGGCCCCGCTGTCAGATGGGAATGCCAGCAGCATCGCGTCTACCAGCGTGCGCTTGTACTCGCGCATCTTGCGATCGCGCTCCAGTGAGTGAATTAAGGACGGTACGTTGTCCTTGTAACGGGGATCCAGCAGCGTGGCCACCCAGTAATCAGCACAAGTTAGAATGTGGGCAACTCGGCGGTCATTGTGGAGACACTGCAGCATGTAATCGCTCATGTGTGCCAGGCTGCCCAGAGGCGACGAAAGGCTGTCCTCTATGGGAGGTGTATCGTCCGTGTCCTCTGTATCCCCCCAGCCACGCACCAGTGATGGCCATGAGCTGGCCTGGGTGCCACACTGCTGTGAACATGGTTCCATCTCCTCCTCCAGCTCCTCCTCCTCCTCATCCTCCTCATCCTCCAGAACTGTGCCCCTGCTGGACAATTGTGTCCCTGGCGTTTGTGTGTGCAGGAACCCACCCTCGGAGCCCCTTGCGAATGACTGCCCTGAAAGCCTTTGAAATGTTACCTCTTCATCCTCCTCCTCCTCATCCTGTGCCACATCCTCTTCCATCATCGCCCGAATTGTTTTTTCAAGGAGGCATAGAAGTGGGATAGTTAAGCTGAGAACGGCGTCATTGCCACTGGCCATGTTGGTGGAGTACTCAAAACAGCGCAACAAGGCACACAGGTCTCGCATGGAGGCCCAGTTATTGGTGGTGAAGTGGTGCTGTTCCGCAGAGCGACTCACGCGTGCGTGCTGCAGCTGAAACTCCACTATGGCCTGCTGCTGCTCGCACAGTCTTTCCAGCATGTGCAAGGTGGAGTTCCACCTTGTGGGCACGTCACATATGAGGCGGTGAGCGGGAAGGCCGAAGTTACGCTGCAGCGCTGCCAGGCGAGCAGCAGCAGGGTGAGAACGCCGAAAGTGCGCACAAACGGCCCGCACTTTCTGCAGCAGCTCTGACATATCGGGGTAGTTTTTAAGGAACCTCTGCACCACCAAATTCAGCACATGCGCCAGGCAAGGGATGTGCGTCAAACCGGCTAGGCCCAGAGCTGCTATGAGATTTCTCCCGTTATCGCACACCACCAGGCCGGGCTTGAGGCTCGCTGGCAGCAACCACTCATTTGTTTGCTGTTCTATGCTCCTCCACAACTCCTGCGCGGTGTGTGGTTTGTCCCCCAAACAGGCAAGTTGTAAAACTGCCTGCTGTCGTTTACCCCTGGCCGTGCTGAAGTTGGTGGTGAAGGTGTTACGCTGTGCGGATGAGGAGGCGGTAGAGGATGAGGAAGTGGAGTAGGAGGAGTTAGGAACAGGAGGCAAACTGAAGCGCCCTGCAATCCTCGGTGGTGGAAGGACATGCGCCAAATTGCTATCCGCCTCAGGCCCATCCTCCACTGCATTTACCCAGTGTGCCGTTAGGGAGATATAACGCCCCTGACCGTGCTTACTGGTCCACGTATCGGTAGTTAGGTGGACCTTGGCACAGATGGCGTTGTGCAGTGCACACCTGATTTTTTCCCCCACTTGGTTGTGTAGGGAAGGGATGGCTTGCCTGGAAAAGTAGTGGCGGCTGGGCACGACGTACTGTGGGACAGCCACCGACATAAGGTTTTTAAAACTGTGCGTCTCCACCAGACGGAATGACAGCATTTCAAAGGCCAATAAGTTTGAAATGCTGGCATTCAGGGCCAGGGATCGCGGGTGGGTAGGGGGGTACTTCCTCTTCCTCTCAAGTGTTTGGGAGATGGAAATCTGAACGCTTCCACGGGACATTGTGGAGATGGTTGTTGGTGACCCAGGTGGTGGTGTTGCTGACAGATCGTCTGTTTGCGGGGTGGCAGGTGCCGGTATCACTACAGATGTGGCTGGAGCGGCCGAGACTGCAGCAGAAGAGGAAGCAGGATGAGCCAGAGACGTTTCTTGGTTTTGAAGGTGTGTACTCCACTGCAGCTCGTGCTTTGCACTTAGATGCCTGATCATGCAGGTTGTGCTCAGGTTGAGAAGGTTTATGCCTCGCTTCAAGCTCTGATTGCACAGGGTGCAAACCACTCGTGTCCTGTCATCAGCACATTTTCTAAAGAACTTCCACGCTAGAGAACTCCTTTGAGCTGACTTTGGTGCGTTCGTTCCCTTGCTGCGTTGGGCAGTAGCGGGCGTAGTGTCTAGGGCACGGCCGCTCCGCTTCTGCACCCTGCTCCCTCTTCTGCTGTGCTGGTGGCTCTGTGCGACCACCGCCTCTTCCTCCAAACTACTCAGGTCACCTGCATGACGTTCATTCCATGTGGGGTCGAGGACCTCATCGTCCTCCACATCATCTTCCACCCAGTCTTCACCCCTGCCCTCCTTGTCGGTCTCCACAATGCTGAACGCCGCAGCAGTTGGCACCTGCGTTTCGTCATCATCGGAGACGTGCTGCGATGATCCTTGCATGTACTCATCTTGAGAAATAAGTGGTTGGGCATCGCTGCACTCAATCTCTTCCACTTCTGGGGCAGGGCTAGGTGGATGGCCCTGGGAAACCCTGCTGACAGAGTCATCAAAAAGAAGAAGAGACTGCTGTATGGCTTGGGGCTCAGACTGCTTGCCTGATTTGCAAGGGGGTGAGGTGAAAGACGGTTGGACATCGGCTGCAGGTGCCAACTGTGACCTTTCTGCAGTAGACTGGGTGGGAGACAATGTGAAGGAACTGGAGGCACTGTCAGCAGCAAACCAATCTACTATCGCCTCCACTTGTTCTGGCCTCATCACTTCTAGGGGCGTATGATGCCCTACCAAATACTGATGCAGGTTCTGTCGCCTACTCACACTTGAGGAAGGTGTTTCACTTGTGCGTGTAGCTGGCACAGATCGACCACGTCCTCTCCTTGCAACAGGAGCTCTAGCAGCAGCACCACCACGACCCAGGCCACGGCCCCTATTTGACGCTCTCCTCATATTTCTGAAATTTAAGATCTTGCCCTAGAAAGGTCTTTATTGAATAGCGGAACAAAAGAACAACAGTATCGCACGGGTGTATCTCACAGTCAAATATGCAAACTATGCCGCAATTTAATGTTTTTTACACCAAAAGGGTGTGTATTGAATAGCGGAATAGAATAAAAAACTGTGTATCTCACACGTACAAACACAGACTAGGCCCGATTAAATTTTTTCCTACCCTAAAGGGAGGATGAGGAAGAGGAGTATGGAAAAGGCAGCACCCTCAAATCTTCAGAAGTATGAGATGAACCCCAAAAACTTGGAAAGGTGGATCTCACACGTACCGACACAGACTATTCCGCAATTTAATTGAGCCCCAAAGGTTTTTATTGAATAGCGGAATAGGAAATATGATCAAAAAAAAGTGTATGTTTTTCACACGTACAGAAGCACACTAGGCCCCAATTACTATTGTTTGTACACCTAAAAGGATGCATGAGGAGGAGGAGGAGGAGGAGGAGTATAGAACAGGCAGCACCCTCAAAGCTTCAGAAGTATGAGATGAACCCCAAAAACTTGGAAAGGTGGATCTCACACGTACCGACACAGACTATTCCGCAATTTAATTGAGCCCCAAAGGTTTTTATTGAATAGCGGAATAGGAAATATGATCAAAAAAAAGTGTATGTTTTTCACACGTACAGAAGCACACTAGGCCCCAATTACTATTGTTTGTACACCTAAAAGGATGCATGAGGAGGAGGAGGAGGAGGAGGAGTATAGAACAGGCAGCACCCTCAAAGCTTCAGAAGTATGAGATGAACCCCAAAAACTTGGAAAGGTGGATCTCACACGTACCGACACAGACTATTCCGCAATTTAATTGAGCCCCAAAGGTTTTTATTGAATAGCGGAATAGGAAATATGATCAAAAAAAAGTGTATGTTTTTCACACGTACAGAAGCACACTAGGCCCCAATTACTATTGTTTGTACACCTAAAAGGATGGATGAGGAGGAGGAGGAGGAGGAGTATAGAACAGGCAGCACCCTCAAAGCTTCAGAAGTATGAGATGAACCCCAAAAACTTGGAAAGGTGGATCTCACACGTACAGACACAGACTATTCCGCAATTTAATTGAGCCCCAAAGGTTTTTATTGAATAGCGGAATAGGAAATATGATCAAAAAAAAGTGCATGTTTTTCACACGTACAGAAGCACACTAGGCCCCAATTACTATTGTTGTACACCTAAAAGGATGGATGAGGAGGAGGAGGAGGAGTATAGAACAGGCAGCACCCTCAAAGCTTCAGAAGTATGAGATGAACCCCCAAAAACTTGGAAAGGTGGATCTCACACGTACCGACACAGACTATTCCGCAATTTAATTGAGCCCCAAAGGTTTTTATAGAATAGCGGAATAGGAAATATGATCAAAAAAGTGTATGTTTTTCACACGTACAGAAGCACACTAGGCCCCAATTACTATTGTTTGTACACCTAAAAGGATGGATGAGGAGGAGGAGGAGGAGTATAGAACAGGCAGCACCCTCAAAGCTTCAGAAGTATGAGATTGTGTTCACTGCACCCCACAAAAATTGTGTTCACTGTACCCCCCAAAGATTTTGTTCACTGCACCCCACAAGGATTGTCTTCACTGCACCCCACAAGGATTGTCTTCACTGCACCTCACAAAGATTGTGTTCACTGTACCCCACAAAGGTTTTGTTCACTGCACCCCACAAAGATTGTGTTCACTGTACCCCACAAAGTTTTTGTTCACTGCACCCCACAAAGATTGTGTTCACTGTACCCCCCCAAAGATTTTGTTCACTGCACCCCACAAGGATTGTCTTCACTGCACCCCACAAGGATTGTCTTCACTGCACCCCACAAGGATTGTCTTCACTGCACCCCACAAGGATTGTCTTCACTGCACCCCACAAAGATTGTGCTCACTGTACCCCACAAAGATTTTGTTCACTGCACTCCAAAAGGATTGTCTTCACTGCACCCCACAAAGATTGTGTTCACTGTACCCCACAAAGGTTTTGTTCACTGCACCCCACAAAGATTGTGTTCACTGTACCCCACAAAGGTTTTGTTCACTGCACCCCACAAAAATTGTGTTCACTGTACCCCCCAAAGATTTTGTTCACTGCACCCCACAAGGATTGTCTTCACTGCACCCCACAAGGATTGTCTTCACTGCACCTCACAAAGATTGTGTTCACTGTACCCCACAAAGGTTGTGTTCACTGCACCCCACAAAGGTTTTGTTCACTGCACCCCACAAAGATTGTGTTCACTGCACCCCACAAAGATTGTGTTCACTGTACCCCACAAAGGTTTTGTTCACTGCACCCCACAAAGATTGTGTTCACTGTACCCCACAAAGATTGTGTTCACTGTACCCCACAAAGGTTTTGTTCACTGCACCCCACAAAGATTGTGTTCACTGTACCCCACAAAGGTTGTGTTCACTGCACCCCACAAAGATTGTGTTCACTGCACCCCACAAAGATTGTGTTCACTGTACCCCACAAAGGTTTTGTTCACTGCACCCCACAAAGATTGTGTTCACTGTACCCCACAAAGGTTGTGTTCACTGCACCCACAAAGGTTTTGTTCACTGCACCCCACAAAGGTTTTGTTCACTGTACTCCACAAAGGTTTTGTTCACTGCACCCCACAAAGATTGTGTTCACTGTACCCCACAAAGGTTTTGTTCACTGCACCCCACAAAGATTGTGTTCACTGTACCCCCCAAAGATTTTGTTCACTGCACCCCACAAGGATTGTCTTCACTGCACCCCACAAGGATTGTCTTCACTGCACCCCACAAAGATTGTGTTCACTGTAACCCACAAAGATTTTGTTCACTGCACTCCAAAAGGATTGTCTTCACTGCACCCCACAAAGATTGTCTTCACTGTACCCCATAAAGGTTTTGTTCACTGTACCCCACAAAGATTGTGTTCACTGTACCCCACAAAGGTTTTGTTCACTGCACCCCACAAAGATTGTGTTCACTGCACCCCACAAAGATTGTGTTCACTGTACCCCACAAAGGTTTTGTTCACTGCACCCCACAAGGATTGTCTTCACTGCACCCCACAAGGATTGTCTTCACTGCACCCCACAAAGATTGTGTTCACTGTACCCCACAAAGATTTTGTTCACTGCACCCCACAAGGATTGTCTTCACTGCACCCCACAAGGATTGTCTTCACTGCACCCCACAAGGATTGTCTTCACTGCACCTCACAAAGATTGTGTTCACTGTACCCCACAAAGGTTTTGTTCACTGCACCCCACAAAGATTGTGTTCACTGTACCCCACAAAGGTTGTGTTCACTGCACCCCACAAAGGTTTTGTTCACTGCACCCCACAAAGGTTTTGTTCACTGTACCCCACAAAGGTTTTGTTCACTGCACCCCACAAAGATTGTGTTCACTGTACCCCACAAAGGTTTTGTTCACTGCACCCCACAAAGATTGTGTTCACTGTACCCCCCAAAGATTTTGTTCACTGCACCCCACAAGGATTGTCTTCACTGCACCCCACAAGGATTGTCTTCACTGCACCCCACAAAGATTGTGTTCACTGTACCCCACAAAGATTTTGTTCACTGCACTCCAAAAGGATTGTCTTCACTGCACCCCACAAAGATTGTGTTCACTGTACCCCACAAAGGTTTTGTTCACTGCACCCCACAAAGATTGTGTTCACTGTACCCCACAAAGGTTTTGTTCACTGCACCCCACAAAAATTGTGTTCACTGTACCCCCCAAAGATTTTGTTCACTGCACCCCACAAGGATTGTCTTCACTGCACCCCACAAGGATTGTCTTCACTGCACCCCACAAGGATTGTCTTCACTGCACCTCACAAAGATTGTGTTCACTGTACCCCACAAAGGTTGTGTTCACTGCACCCCACAAAGGTTTTGTTCACTGCACCCCACAAAGATTGTGTTCACTGCACCCCACAAAGATTGTGTTCACTGTACCCCACAAAGGTTTTGTTCACTGCACCCCACAAAGATTGTGTTCACTGTACCCCACAAAGATTGTGTTCACTGTACCCCACAAAGGTTTTGTTCACTGCACCCCACAAAGATTGTGTTCACTGTACCCCACAAAGGTTGTGTTCACTGCACCCCACAAAGGTTTTGTTCACTGCACCCCACAAAGATTGTGTTCACTGCACCCCACAAAGATTGTGTTCACTGTACCCCACAAAGGTTTTGTTCACTGCACCCCACAAAGATTGTGTTCACTGTACCCCACAAAGGTTGTGTTCACTGCACCCCACAAAGGTTTTGTTCACTGCACCCCACAAAGGTTTTGTTCACTGTACCCCACAAAGGTTTTGTTCACTGCACCCCACAAAGATTGTGTTCACTGTACCCCACAAAGGTTTTGTTCACTGCACCCCACAAAGATTGTGTTCACTGTACCCCCCAAAGATTTTGTTCACTGCACCCCACAAGGATTGTCTTCACTGCACCCCACAAGGATTGTCTTCACTGCACCCCACAAAGATTGTGTTCACTGTACCCTACAAAGATTTTGTTCACTGCACTCCACAAAGATTGTGTTCACTGTACCCCACAAAGATTTTGTTCACTGCACTCCAAAAGGATTTTCTTCACTGCACCCCACAAAGATTGTCTTCACTGTACCCCATAAAGGTTTTGTTCACTGCACCCCACAAAGATTGTGTTCACTGTACCCCACAAAGGTTTTGTTCACTGCACCCCACAAAGATTGTGTTCACTGTACCCCACAAAGATTGTGTTCACTGTACCCCACAAAGGTTTTGTTCACTGCACCCCACAAGGATTGTCTTCACTGCACCCCACAAGGATTGTCTTCACTGCACCCCACAAAGATTGTGTTCACTGTACCCCACAAAGATTTTGTTCACTGCACCCCACAAGGATTGTCTTCACTGCACCCCACAAGGATTGTCTTCACTGCAACCCACAAGGATTGTCTTCACTGCACCTCACAAAGATTGTGTTCACTGTACCCCACAAAGATTGTGTTCACTGTACCCCACAAAGGTTTTGTTCACTGCACCCCACAAGGATTGTCTTCACTGCACCCCACAAGGATTGTCTTCACTGCACCCCACAAAGATTGTGTTCACTGTACCCCACAAAGATTTTGTTCACTGCACCCCACAAGGATTGTCTTCACTGCACCCCACAAGGATTGTCTTCACTGCACCCCACAAGGATTGTCTTCACTGCACCTCACAAAGATTGTGTTCACTGTACCCCACAAAGGTTGTGTTCACTGCACCCCACAAAGGTTTTGTTCACTGCACCCCACAAAGATTGTGTTCACTGCACCCCACAAAGATTGTGTTCACTGTACCCCACAAAGGTTTTGTTCACTGCACCCCACAAAGATTGTGTTCACTGTACCCCACAAAGGTTTTGTTCACTGCACCCCACAAAGATTGTGTTCACTGTACCCCACAAAGGTTGTGTTCACTGCACCCCACAAAGATTGTGTTCACTGCACCCCACAAAGATTGTGTTCACTGTACCCCACAAAGGTTTTGTTCACTGCACCCCACAAAGATTGTGTTCACTGTACCCCACAAAGGTTGTGTTCACTGCACCCACAAAGGTTTTGTTCACTGCACCCCACAAAGGTTTTGTTCACTGTACTCCACAAAGGTTTTGTTCACTACACCCCACAAAGATTGTGTTCACTGTACCCCACAAAGGTTTTGTTCACTGCACCCCACAAAGATTGTGTTCACTGTACCCCCCAAAGATTTTGTTCACTGCACCCCACAAGGATTGTCTTCACTGCACCCCACAAGGATTGTCTTCACTGCACCCCACAAAGATTGTGTTCACTGTAACCCACAAAGATTTTGTTCACTGCACTCCAAAAGGATTGTCTTCACTGCACCCCACAAAGATTGTCTTCACTGTACCCCATAAAGGTTTTGTTCACTGCACCCCACAAAGATTGTGTTCACTGTACCCCACAAAGGTTTTGTTCACTGCACCCCACAAAGATTGTGTTCACTGCACCCCACAAAGATTGTGTTCACTGTACCCCACAAAGGTTTTGTTCACTGCACCCCACAAGGATTGTCTTCACTGCACCCCACAAGGATTGTCTTCACTGCACCCCACAAAGATTGTGTTCACTGTACCCCACAAAGATTTTGTTCACTGCACCCCACAAGGATTGTCTTCACTGCACCCCACAAGGATTGTCTTCACTGCACCTCACAAAGATTGTGTTCACTGTACCCCACAAAGGTTGTGTTCACTGCACCCCACAAAGGTTTTGTTCACTGCACCCCACAGAGATTGTGTTCACTGCACCCCACAAAGATTGTGTTCACTGTACCCCACAAAGGTTTTGTTCACTGCACCCCACAAAGATTGTGTTCACTGTACCCCACAAAGATTGTGTTCACTGTACCCCACAAAGGTTTTGTTCACTGCACCCCACAAAGATTGTGTTCACTGTACCCCACAAAGGTT
Organism: Pelophylax lessonae; assembly: GCF_965119305.1. Classification (NCBI taxonomy): domain Eukaryota; kingdom Metazoa; phylum Chordata; class Amphibia; order Anura; family Ranidae; genus Pelophylax; species Pelophylax lessonae. The sequence goes on from NC_138774.1 coordinate 48,757,766, forward strand.
GTGTTCACTGCACCCCACAAAGGTTTTGTTCACTGCACCCCACAAAGATTGTGTTCACTGCACCCCACAAAGATTGTGTTCACTGTACCCCACAAAGGTTTTGTTCACTGCACCCCACAAAGATTGTGTTCACTGTACCCCACAAAGGTTGTGTTCACTGCACCCCACAAAGGTTTTGTTCACTGCACCCCACAAAGGTTTTGTTCACTGTACCCCACAAAGGTTTTGTTCACTGCACCCCACAAAGATTGTGTTCACTGTACCCCACAAAGGTTTTGTTCACTGCACCCCACAAAGATTGTGTTCACTGTACCCCCCAAAGATTTTGTTCACTGCACCCCACAAGGATTGTCTTCACTGCACCCCACAAGGATTGTCTTCACTGCACCCCACAAAGATTGTGTTCACTGTACCCCACAAAGATTTTGTTCACTGCACTCCAAAAGGATTGTCTTCACTGCACCCCACAAAGATTGTGTTCACTGTACCCCACAAAGGTTTTGTTCACTGCACCCCACAAAGATTGTGTTCACTGTACCCCACAAAGGTTTTGTTCACTGCACCCCACAAAAATTGTGTTCACTGTACCCCCCAAAGATTTTGTTCACTGCACCCCACAAGGATTGTCTTCACTGCACCCCACAAGGATTGTCTTCACTGCACCCCACAAGGATTGTCTTCACTGCACCTCACAAAGATTGTGTTCACTGTACCCCACAAAGGTTGTGTTCACTGCACCCCACAAAGGTTTTGTTCACTGCACCCCACAAAGATTGTGTTCACTGCACCCCACAAAGATTGTGTTCACTGTACCCCACAAAGGTTTTGTTCACTGCACCCCACAAAGATTGTGTTCACTGTACCCCACAAAGATTGTGTTCACTGTACCCCACAAAGGTTTTGTTCACTGCACCCCACAAAGATTGTGTTCACTGTACCCCACAAAGGTTGTTGTCACTGCACCCCACAAAGATTGTGTTCACTGCACCCCACAAAGATTGTGTTCACTGTACCCCACAAAGGTTTTGTTCACTGCACCCCACAAAGATTGTGTTCACTGTACCCCACAAAGGTTGTGTTCACTGCACCCACAAAGGTTTTGTTCACTGCACCCCACAAAGGTTTTGTTCACTGTACTCCACAAAGGTTTTGTTCACTGCACCCCACAAAGATTGTGTTCACTGTACCCCACAAAGGTTTTGTTCACTGCACCCCACAAAGATTGTGTTCACTGTACCCCCCAAAGATTTTGTTCACTGCACCCCACAAGGATTGTCTTCACTGCACCCCACAAGGATTGTCTTCACTGCACCCCACAAAGATTGTGTTCACTGTAACCCACAAAGATTTTGTTCACTGCACTCCAAAAGGATTGTCTTCACTGCACCCCACAAAGATTGTCTTCACTGTACCCCATAAAGGTTTTGTTCACTGTACCCCACAAAGATTGTGTTCACTGTACCCCACAAAGGTTTTGTTCACTGCACCCCACAAAGATTGTGTTCACTGCACCCCACAAAGATTGTGTTCACTGTACCCCACAAAGGTTTTGTTCACTGCACCCCACAAGGATTGTCTTCACTGCACCCCACAAGGATTGTCTTCACTGCACCCCACAAAGATTGTGTTCACTGTACCCCACAAAGATTTTGTTCACTGCACCCCACAAGGATTGTCTTCACTGCACCCCACAAGGATTGTCTTCACTGCACCCCACAAGGATTGTCTTCACTGCACCTCACAAAGATTGTGTTCACTGTACCCCACAAAGGTTTTGTTCACTGCACCCCACAAAGATTGTGTTCACTGTACCCCACAAAGGTTGTGTTCACTGCACCCCACAAAGGTTTTGTTCACTGCACCCCACAAAGGTTTTGTTCACTGTACCCCACAAAGGTTTTGTTCACTGCACCCCACAAAGATTGTGTTCACTGTACCCCACAAAGGTTTTGTTCACTGCACCCCACAAAGATTGTGTTCACTGTACCCCCCAAAGATTTTGTTCACTGCACCCCACAAGGATTGTCTTCACTGCACCCCACAAGGATTGTCTTCACTGCACCCCACAAAGATTGTGTTCACTGTACCCCACAAAGATTTTGTTCACTGCACTCCAAAAGGATTGTCTTCACTGCACCCCACAAAGATTGTGTTCACTGTACCCCACAAAGGTTTTGTTCACTGCACCCCACAAAGATTGTGTTCACTGTACCCCACAAAGGTTTTGTTCACTGCACCCCACAAAAATTGTGTTCACTGTACCCCCCAAAGATTTTGTTCACTGCACCCCACAAGGATTGTCTTCACTGCACCCCACAAGGATTGTCTTCACTGCACCCCACAAGGATTGTCTTCACTGCACCTCACAAAGATTGTGTTCACTGTACCCCACAAAGGTTGTGTTCACTGCACCCCACAAAGGTTTTGTTCACTGCACCCCACAAAGATTGTGTTCACTGCACCCCACAAAGATTGTGTTCACTGTACCCCACAAAGGTTTTGTTCACTGCACCCCACAAAGATTGTGTTCACTGTACCCCACAAAGATTGTGTTCACTGTACCCCACAAAGGTTTTGTTCACTGCACCCCACAAAGATTGTGTTCACTGTACCCCACAAAGGTTGTGTTCACTGCACCCCACAAAGGTTTTGTTCACTGCACCCCACAAAGATTGTGTTCACTGTACCCCACAAAGGTTGTGTTCACTGCACCCACAAAGGTTTTGTTCACTGCACCCCACAAAGGTTTTGTTCACTGTACTCCACAAAGGTTTTGTTCACTGCACCCCACAAAGATTGTGTTCACTGTACCCCACAAAGGTTTTGTTCACTGCACCCCACAAAGATTGTGTTCACTGTACCCCCCAAAGATTTTTTTCACTGCACCCCACAAGGATTGTCTTCACTGCACCCCACAAGGATTGTCTTCACTGCACCCCACAAAGATTGTGTTCACTGTAACCCACAAAGATTTTGTTCACTGCACTCCAAAAGGATTGTCTTCACTGCACCCCACAAAGATTGTCTTCACTGTACCCCATAAAGGTTTTGTTCACTGTACCCCACAAAGATTGTGTTCACTGTACCCCACAAAGGTTTTGTTCACTGCACCCCACAAAGATTGTGTTCACTGCACCCCACAAAGATTGTGTTCACTGTACCCCACAAAGGTTTTGTTCACTGCACCCCACAAGGATTGTCTTCACTGCACCCCACAAGGATTGTCTTCACTGCACCCCACAAAGATTGTGTTCACTGTACCCCACAAAGATTTTGTTCACTGCACCCCACAAGGATTGTCTTCACTGCACCCCACAAGGATTGTCTTCACTGCACCCCACAAGGATTGTCTTCACTGCACCTCACAAAGATTGTGTTCACTGTACCCCACAAAGGTTTTGTTCACTGCACCCCACAAAGATTGTGTTCACTGTACCCCACAAAGGTTGTGTTCACTGCACCCCACAAAGGTTTTGTTCACTGCACCCCACAAAGGTTTTGTTCACTGTACCCCACAAAGGTTTTGTTCACTGCACCCCACAAAGATTGTGTTCACTGTACCCCACAAAGGTTTTGTTCACTGCACCCCACAAAGATTGTGTTCACTGTACCCCCCAAAGATTTTGTTCACTGCACCCCACAAGGATTGTCTTCACTGCACCCCACAAGGATTGTCTTCACTGCACCCCACAAAGATTGTGTTCACTGTACCCCACAAAGATTTTGTTCACTGCACTCCAAAAGGATTGTCTTCACTGCACCCCACAAAGATTGTGTTCACTGTACCCCACAAAGGTTTTGTTCACTGCACCCCACAAAGATTGTGTTCACTGTACCCCACAAAGGTTTTGTTCACTGCACCCCACAAAAATTGTGTTCACTGTACCCCCCAAAGATTTTGTTCACTGCACCCCACAAGGATTGTCTTCACTGCACCCCACAAGGATTGTCTTCACTGCACCCCACAAGGATTGTCTTCACTGCACCTCACAAAGATTGTGTTCACTGTACCCCACAAAGGTTGTGTTCACTGCACCCCACAAAGGTTTTGTTCACTGCACCCCACAAAGATTGTGTTCACTGCACCCCACAAAGATTGTGTTCACTGTACCCCACAAAGGTTTTGTTCACTGCACCCCACAAAGATTGTGTTCACTGTACCCCACAAAGATTGTGTTCACTGTACCCCACAAAGGTTTTGTTCACTGCACCCCACAAAGATTGTGTTCACTGTACCCCACAAAGGTTGTGTTCACTGCACCCCACAAAGGTTTTGTTCACTGCACCCCACAAAGATTGTGTTCACTGCACCCCACAAAGATTGTGTTCACTGTACCCCACAAAGGTTTTGTTCACTGCACCCCACAAAGATTGTGTTCACTGTACCCCACAAAGGTTGTGTTCACTGCACCACACAAAGGTTTTGTTCACTGCACCCCACAAAGGTTTTGTTCACTGTACCCCACAAAGGTTTTGTTCACTGCACCCCACAAAGATTGTGTTCACTGTACCCCACAAAGGTTTTGTTCACTGCACCCCACAAAGATTGTGTTCACTGTACCCCCCAAAGATTTTGTTCACTGCACCCCACAAGGATTGTCTTCACTGCACCCCACAAGGATTGTCTTCACTGCACCCCACAAAGATTGTGTTCACTGTACCCTACAAAGATTTTGTTCACTGCACTCCACAAAGATTGTGTTCACTGTACCCCACAAAGATTTTGTTCACTGCACTCCAAAAGGATTTTCTTCACTGCACCCCACAAAGATTGTCTTCACTGTACCCCATAAAGGTTTTGTTCACTGCACCCCACAAAGATTGTGTTCACTGTACCCCACAAAGGTTTTGTTCACTGCACCCCACAAAGATTGTGTTCACTGTACCCCACAAAGATTGTGTTCACTGTACCCCACAAAGGTTTTGTTCACTGCACCCCACAAGGATTGTCTTCACTGCACCCCACAAGGATTGTCTTCACTGCACCCCACAAAGATTGTGTTCACTGTACCCCACAAAGATTTTGTTCACTGCACCCCACAAGGATTGTCTTCACTGCACCCCACAAGGATTGTCTTCACTGCAACCCACAAGGATTGTCTTCACTGCACCTCACAAAGATTGTGTTCACTGTACCCCACAAAGATTGTGTTCACTGTACCCCACAAAGGTTTTGTTCACTGCACCCCACAAGGATTGTCTTCACTGCACCCCACAAGGATTGTCTTCACTGCACCCCACAAAGATTGTGTTCACTGTACCCCACAAAGATTTTGTTCACTGCACCCCACAAGGATTGTCTTCACTGCACCCCACAAGGATTGTCTTCACTGCACCCCACAAGGATTGTCTTCACTGCACCTCACAAAGATTGTGTTCACTGTACCCCACAAAGGTTGTGTTCACTGCACCCCACAAAGGTTTTGTTCACTGCACCCCACAAAGATTGTGTTCACTGCACCCCACAAAGATTGTGTTCACTGTACCCCACAAAGGTTTTGTTCACTGCACCCCACAAAGATTGTGTTCACTGTACCCCACAAAGGTTTTGTTCACTGCACCCCACAAAGATTGTGTTCACTGTACCCCACAAAGGTTGTGTTCACTGCACCCCACAAAGATTGTGTTCACTGCACCCCACAAAGATTGTGTTCACTGTACCCCACAAAGGTTTTGTTCACTGCACCCCACAAAGATTGTGTTCACTGTACCCCACAAAGGTTGTGTTCACTGCACCCACAAAGGTTTTGTTCACTGCACCCCACAAAGGTTTTGTTCACTGTACTCCACAAAGGTTTTGTTCACTACACCCCACAAAGATTGTGTTCACTGTACCCCACAAAGGTTTTGTTCACTGCACCCCACAAAGATTGTGTTCACTGTACCCCCCAAAGATTTTGTTCACTGCACCCCACAAGGATTGTCTTCACTGCACCCCACAAGGATTGTCTTCACTGCACCCCACAAAGATTGTGTTCACTGTAACCCACAAAGATTTTGTTCACTGCACTCCAAAAGGATTGTCTTCACTGCACCCCACAAAGATTGTCTTCACTGTACCCCATAAAGGTTTTGTTCACTGCACCCCACAAAGATTGTGTTCACTGTACCCCACAAAGGTTTTGTTCACTGCACCCCACAAAGATTGTGTTCACTGCACCCCACAAAGATTGTGTTCACTGTACCCCACAAAGGTTTTGTTCACTGCACCCCACAAGGATTGTCTTCACTGCACCCCACAAGGATTGTCTTCACTGCACCCCACAAAGATTGTGTTCACTGTACCCCACAAAGATTTTGTTCACTGCACCCCACAAGGATTGTCTTCACTGCACCCCACAAGGATTGTCTTCACTGCACCTCACAAAGATTGTGTTCACTGTACCCCACAAAGGTTGTGTTCACTGCACCCCACAAAGGTTTTGTTCACTGCACCCCACAGAGATTGTGTTCACTGCACCCCACAAAGATTGTGTTCACTGTACCCCACAAAGGTTTTGTTCACTGCACCCCACAAAGATTGTGTTCACTGTACCCCACAAAGATTGTGTTCACTGTACCCCACAAAGGTTTTGTTCACTGCACCCCACAAAGATTGTGTTCACTGTACCCCACAAAGGTTGTGTTCACTGCACCCCACAAAGGTTTTGTTCACTGCACCCCACAAAGATTGTGTTCACTGCACCCCACAAAGATTGTGTTCACTGTACCCCACAAAGGTTTTGTTCACTGCACCCCACAAAGATTGTGTTCACTGTACCCCACAAAGGTTGTGTTCACTGCACCCCACAAAGGTTTTGTTCACTGCACCCCACAAAGGTTTTGTTCACTGTACCCCACAAAGGTTTTGTTCACTGCACCCCACAAAGATTGTGTTCACTGTACCCCACAAAGGTTTTGTTCACTGCACCCCACAAAGATTGTGTTCACTGTACCCCCCAAAGATTTTGTTCACTGCACCCCACAAGGATTGTCTTCACTGCACCCCACAAGGATTGTCTTCACTGCACCCCACAAAGATTGTGTTCACTGTACCCCACAAAGATTTTGTTCACTGCACTCCAAAAGGATTGTCTTCACTGCACCCCACAAAGATTGTGTTCACTGTACCCCACAAAGGTTTTGTTCACTGCACCCCACAAAGATTGTGTTCACTGTACCCCACAAAGGTTTTGTTCACTGCACCCCACAAAAATTGTGTTCACTGTACCCCCCAAAGATTTTGTTCACTGCACCCCACAAGGATTGTCTTCACTGCACCCCACAAGGATTGTCTTCACTGCACCCCACAAGGATTGTCTTCACTGCACCTCACAAAGATTGTGTTCACTGTACCCCACAAAGGTTGTGTTCACTGCACCCCACAAAGGTTTTGTTCACTGCACCCCACAAAGATTGTGTTCACTGCACCCCACAAAGATTGTGTTCACTGTACCCCACAAAGGTTTTGTTCACTGCACCCCACAAAGATTGTGTTCACTGTACCCCACAAAGATTGTGTTCACTGTACCCCACAAAGGTTTTGTTCACTGCACCCCACAAAGATTGTGTTCACTGTACCCCACAAAGGTTGTGTTCACTGCACCCCACAAAGATTGTGTTCACTGCACCCCACAAAGATTGTGTTCACTGTACCCCACAAAGGTTTTGTTCACTGCACCCCACAAAGATTGTGTTCACTGTACCCCACAAAGGTTGTGTTCACTGCACCCACAAAGGTTTTGTTCACTGCACCCCACAAAGGTTTTGTTCACTGTACTCCACAAAGGTTTTGTTCACTGCACCCCACAAAGATTGTGTTCACTGTACCCCACAAAGGTTTTGTTCACTGCACCCCACAAAGATTGTGTTCACTGTACCCCCCAAAGATTTTGTTCACTGCACCCCACAAGGATTGTCTTCACTGCACCCCACAAGGATTGTCTTCACTGCACCCCACAAAGATTGTGTTCACTGTAACCCACAAAGATTTTGTTCACTGCACTCCAAAAGGATTGTCTTCACTGCACCCCACAAAGATTGTCTTCACTGTACCCCATAAAGGTTTTGTTCACTGTACCCCACAAAGATTGTGTTCACTGTACCCCACAAAGGTTTTGTTCACTGCACCCCACAAAGATTGTGTTCACTGCACCCCACAAAGATTGTGTTCACTGTACCCCACAAAGGTTTTGTTCACTGCACCCCACAAGGATTGTCTTCACTGCACCCCACAAGGATTGTCTTCACTGCACCCCACAAAGATTGTGTTCACTGTACCCCACAAAGATTTTGTTCACTGCACCCCACAAGGATTGTCTTCACTGCACCCCACAAGGATTGTCTTCACTGCACCCCACAAGGATTGTCTTCACTGCACCTCACAAAGATTGTGTTCACTGTACCCCACAAAGGTTTTGTTCACTGCACCCCACAAAGATTGTGTTCACTGTACCCCACAAAGGTTGTGTTCACTGCACCCCACAAAGGTTTTGTTCACTGCACCCCACAAAGGTTTTGTTCACTGTACCCCACAAAGGTTTTGTTCACTGCACCCCACAAAGATTGTGTTCACTGTACCCCACAAAGGTTTTGTTCACTGCACCCCACAAAGATTGTGTTCACTGTACCCCCCAAAGATTTTGTTCACTGCACCCCACAAGGATTGTCTTCACTGCACCCCACAAGGATTGTCTTCACTGCACCCCACAAAGATTGTGTTCACTGTACCCCACAAAGATTTTGTTCACTGCACTCCAAAAGGATTGTCTTCACTGCACCCCACAAAGATTGTGTTCACTGTACCCCACAAAGGTTTTGTTCACTGCACCCCACAAAGATTGTGTTCACTGTACCCCACAAAGGTTTTGTTCACTGCACCCCACAAAAATTGTGTTCACTGTACCCCCCAAAGATTTTGTTCACTGCACCCCACAAGGATTGTCTTCACTGCACCCCACAAGGATTGTCTTCACTGCACCCCACAAGGATTGTCTTCACTGCACCTCACAAAGATTGTGTTCACTGTACCCCACAAAGGTTGTGTTCACTGCACCCCACAAAGGTTTTGTTCACTGCACCCCACAAAGATTGTGTTCACTGCACCCCACAAAGATTGTGTTCACTGTACCCCACAAAGGTTTTGTTCACTGCACCCCACAAAGATTGTGTTCACTGTACCCCACAAAGATTGTGTTCACTGTACCCCACAAAGGTTTTGTTCACTGCACCCCACAAAGATTGTGTTCACTGTACCCCACAAAGGTTGTGTTCACTGCACCCCACAAAGGTTTTGTTCACTGCACCCCACAAAGATTGTGTTCACTGCACCCCACAAAGATTGTGTTCACTGTACCCCACAAAGGTTTTGTTCACTGCACCCCACAAAGATTGTGTTCACTGTACCCCACAAAGGTTGTGTTCACTGCACCCCACAAAGGTTTTGTTCACTGCACCCCACAAAGGTTTTGTTCACTGTACCCCACAAAGGTTTTGTTCACTGCACCCCACAAAGATTGTGTTCACTGTACCCCACAAAGGTTTTGTTCACTGCACCCCACAAAGATTGTGTTCACTGTACCCCCCAAAGATTTTGTTCACTGCACCCCACAAGGATTGTCTTCACTGCACCCCACAAGGATTGTCTTCACTGCACCCCACAAAGATTGTGTTCACTGTACCCTACAAAGATTTTGTTCACTGCACTCCACAAAGATTGTGTTCACTGTACCCCACAAAGATTTTGTTCACTGCACTCCAAAAGGATTTTCTTCACTGCACCCCACAAAGATTGTCTTCACTGTACCCCATAAAGGTTTTGTTCACTGCACCCCACAAAGATTGTGTTCACTGTACCCCACAAAGGTTTTGTTCACTGCACCCCACAAAGATTGTGTTCACTGTACCCCACAAAGATTGTGTTCACTGTACCCCACAAAGGTTTTGTTCACTGCACCCCACAAGGATTGTCTTCACTGCACCCCACAAGGATTGTCTTCACTGCACCCCACAAAGATTGTGTTCACTGTACCCCACAAAGATTTTGTTCACTGCACCCCACAAGGATTGTCTTCACTGCACCCCACAAGGATTGTCTTCACTGCAACCCACAAGGATTGTCTTCACTGCACCTCACAAAGATTGTGTTCACTGTACCCCACAAAGATTGTGTTCACTGTACCCCACAAAGGTTTTGTTCACTGCACCCCACAAGGATTGTCTTCACTGCACCCCACAAGGATTGTCTTCACTGCACCCCACAAAGATTGTGTTCACTGTACCCCACAAAGATTTTGTTCACTGCACCCCACAAGGATTGTCTTCACTGCACCCCACAAGGATTGTCTTCACTGCACCCCACAAGGATTGTCTTCACTGCACCTCACAAAGATTGTGTTCACTGTACCCCACAAAGGTTGTGTTCACTGCACCCCACAAAGGTTTTGTTCACTGCACCCCACAAAGATTGTGTTCACTGCACCCCACAAAGATTGTGTTCACTGTACCCCACAAAGGTTTTGTTCACTGCACCCCACAAAGATTGTGTTCACTGTACCCCACAAAGGTTTTGTTCACTGCACCCCACAAAGATTGTGTTCACTGTACCCCACAAAGGTTGTGTTCACTGCACCCCACAAAGATTGTGTTCACTGCACCCCACAAAGATTGTGTTCACTGTACCCCACAAAGGTTTTGTTCACTGCACCCCACAAAGATTGTGTTCACTGTACCCCACAAAGGTTGTGTTCACTGCACCCACAAAGGTTTTGTTCACTGCACCCCACAAAGGTTTTGTTCACTGTACTCCACAAAGGTTTTGTTCACTACACCCCACAAAGATTGTGTTCACTGTACCCCACAAAGGTTTTGTTCACTGCACCCCACAAAGATTGTGTTCACTGTACCCCCCAAAGATTTTGTTCACTGCACCCCACAAGGATTGTCTTCACTGCACCCCACAAGGATTGTCTTCACTGCACCCCACAAAGATTGTGTTCACTGTAACCCACAAAGATTTTGTTCACTGCACTCCAAAAGGATTGTCTTCACTGCACCCCACAAAGATTGTCTTCACTGTACCCCATAAAGGTTTTGTTCACTGCACCCCACAAAGATTGTGTTCACTGTACCCCACAAAGGTTTTGTTCACTGCACCCCACAAAGATTGTGTTCACTGCACCCCACAAAGATTGTGTTCACTGTACCCCACAAAGGTTTTGTTCACTGCACCCCACAAGGATTGTCTTCACTGCACCCCACAAGGATTGTCTTCACTGCACCCCACAAAGATTGTGTTCACTGTACCCCACAAAGATTTTGTTCACTGCACCCCACAAGGATTGTCTTCACTGCACCCCACAAGGATTGTCTTCACTGCACCTCACAAAGATTGTGTTCACTGTACCCCACAAAGGTTGTGTTCACTGCACCCCACAAAGGTTTTGTTCACTGCACCCCACAGAGATTGTGTTCACTGCACCCCACAAAGATTGTGTTCACTGTACCCCACAAAGGTTTTGTTCACTGCACCCCACAAAGATTGTGTTCACTGTACCCCACAAAGATTGTGTTCACTGTACCCCACAAAGGTTTTGTTCACTGCACCCCACAAAGATTGTGTTCACTGTACCCCACAAAGGTTGTGTTCACTGCACCCCACAAAGGTTTTGTTCACTGCACCCCACAAAGATTGTGTTCACTGCACCCCACAAAGATTGTGTTCACTGTACCCCACAAAGGTTTTGTTCACTGCACCCCACAAAGATTGTGTTCACTGTACCCCACAAAGGTTGTGTTCACTGCACCCCACAAAGGTTTTGTTCACTGCACCCCACAAAGGTTTTGTTCACTGTACCCCACAAAGGTTTTGTTCACTGCACCCCACAAAGATTGTGTTCACTGTACCCCACAAAGGTTTTGTTCACTGCACCCCACAAAGATTGTGTTCACTGTACCCCCCAAAGATTTTGTTCACTGCACCCCACAAGGATTGTCTTCACTGCACCCCACAAGGATTGTCTTCACTGCACCCCACAAAGATTGTGTTCACTGTACCCCACAAAGATTTTGTTCACTGCACTCCAAAAGGATTGTCTTCACTGCACCCCACAAAGATTGTGTTCACTGTACCCCACAAAGGTTTTGTTCACTGCACCCCACAAAGATTGTGTTCACTGTACCCCACAAAGGTTTTGTTCACTGCACCCCACAAAAATTGTGTTCACTGTACCCCCCAAAGATTTTGTTCACTGCACCCCACAAGGATTGTCTTCACTGCACCCCACAAGGATTGTCTTCACTGCACCCCACAAGGATTGTCTTCACTGCACCTCACAAAGATTGTGTTCACTGTACCCCACAAAGGTTGTGTTCACTGCACCCCACAAAGGTTTTGTTCACTGCACCCCACAAAGATTGTGTTCACTGCACCCCACAAAGATTGTGTTCACTGTACCCCACAAAGGTTTTGTTCACTGCACCCCACAAAGATTGTGTTCACTGTACCCCACAAAGATTGTGTTCACTGTACCCCACAAAGGTTTTGTTCACTGCACCCCACAAAGATTGTGTTCACTGTACCCCACAAAGGTTGTGTTCACTGCACCCCACAAAGGTTGTGTTCACTGCACCCCACAAAGATTGTGTTCACTGCACCCCACAAAGATTGTGTTCACTGTACCCCACAAAGGTTTTGTTCACTGCACCCCACAAAGATTGTGTTCACTGTACCCCACAAAGGTTGTGTTCACTGCACCCCACAAAGGTTTTGTTCACTGCACCCCACAAAGGTTTTGTTCACTGTACCCCACAAAGGTTTTGTTCACTGCACCCCACAAAGATTGTGTTCACTGTACCCCACAAAGGTTTTGTTCACTGCACCCCACAAAGATTGTGTTCACTGTACCCCCCAAAGATTTTGTTCACTGCACCCCACAAGGATTGTCTTCACTGCACCCCACAAGGATTGTCTTCACTGCACCCCACAAAGATTGTGTTCACTGTACCCTACAAAGATTTTGTTCACTGCACTCCACAAAGATTGTGTTCACTGTACCCCACAAAGATTTTGTTCACTGCACTCCAAAAGGATTTTCTTCACTGCACCCCACAAAGATTGTCTTCACTGTACCCCATAAAGGTTTTGTTCACTGCACCCCACAAAGATTGTGTTCACTGTACCCCACAAAGGTTTTGTTCACTGCACCCCACAAAGATTGTGTTCACTGTACCCCACAAAGATTGTGTTCACTGTACCCCACAAAGGTTTTGTTCACTGCACCCCACAAGGATTGTCTTCACTGCACCCCACAAGGATTGTCTTCACTGCACCCCACAAAGATTGTGTTCACTGTACCCCACAAAGATTTTGTTCACTGCACCCCACAAGGATTGTCTTCACTGCACCCCACAAGGATTGTCTTCACTGCACCTCACAAAGATTGTGTTCACTGTACCCCACAAAGGTTGTGTTCACTGCACCCCACAAAGGTTTTGTTCACTGCACCCCACAAAGATTGTGTTCACTGCACCCCACAAAGATTGTGTTCACTGTACCCCACAAAGGTTTTGTTCACTGCACCCCACAAAGATTGTGTTCACTGTACCCCACAAAGATTGTGTTCACTGTACCCCACAAAGGTTTTGTTCACTGCACCCCACAAAGATTGTGTTCACTGTACCCCACGAAGGTTGTGTTCACTGCACCCCACAAAGGTTTTGTTCACTGCACCCCACAAAGATTGTGTTCACTGCACCCCACAAAGATTGTGTTCACTGTACCCCACAAAGGTTTTGTTCACTGCACCCCACAAAGATTGTGTTCACTGTACCCCACAAAGGTTTTGTTCACTGCACCCCACAAAGGTTTTGTTCACTGTACCCCACAAAGGTTTTGTTCACTGCACCCCACAAAGATTGTGTTCGCTGTACCCCACAAAGGTTTTGTTAACTGCACCCCACAAAGATTGTGTTCACTGTACCCCCCAAAGATTTTGTTCACTGCACCCCACAAGGATTGTCTTCACTGCGCCCCACAAGGATTGTCTTCACTGCACCCCACAAAGATTGTGTTCACTGTACCCCACAAAGATTTTGTTCACTGCACCCCACAAAGATTGTGTTCACTGTACCCCACAAAGATTTTGTTCACTGCACTCCAAAAGGATTGTCTTCACTGCACCCCACAAAGATTGTCTTCACTGTACCCCATAAAGGTTTTGTTCACTGCACCCCACAAAGATTGTGTTCACTGTACCCCACAAAGGTTTTGTTCACTGCACCCCACAAAGATTGTGTTCACTGTACCCCACAAAGATTGTGTTCACTGTACCCCACAAAGGTTTTGTTCACTGCACCCCACAAGGATTGTCTTCACTGCACCCCACAAGGATTGTCTTCACTGCACCCCACAAAGATTGTGTTCACTGTACCCCACAAAGATTTTGTTCACTGCACCCCACAAAGATTGTGTTCACTGTACCCCACAAAGATTTTGTTCACTGCACTCCAAAAGGATTGTCTTCACTGCACCCCACAAAGATTGTGTTCACTGTACCCCACAAAGGTTTTGTTCACTGCACCCCACAAAGATTGTGTTCACTGTACCCCACAAAGGTTTTGTTCACTGCACCCCACAAAGATTGTGTTCACTGTACCCCACAAAGATTGTGTTCACTGTACCCCACAAAGGTTTTGTTCACTGCACCCCACAAAGATTGTGTTCACTGTACCCCACAAAGGTTGTGTTCACTGCACCCCACAAAGGTTTTGTTCACTGCACCCCACAAAGATTGTGTTCACTGCACCCCACAAAGATTGTGTTCACTGTACCCCACAAAGGTTTTGTTCACTGCACCCCACAAAGATTGTGTTCACTGTACCCCACAAAGATTGTGTTCACTGCACTCCAAAAGGATTGTCTTCACTGCACCCCACAAAGATTGTGTTCACTGTACCCCACAAAGGTTTTGTTCACTGCACCCCACAAAGATTGTGTTCACTGTACCCCACAAAGGTTTTGTTCACTGCACCCCACAAAGATTGTGTTCACTGTACCCCCCACAGATTTTGTTCACTGCACCCCACAAGGATTGTCTTCACTGCACCCCTCAAGGATTGTCTTCACTGCACCCCACAAAGATTGTGTTCACTGCACCCCACAAAGGTTTTGTTCACTGCACCCCACAAAGATTGTGTTTACTGTACCCCCCCAAAGATTTTGTTCACTGCACCCCACAAGGATTGTCTTCTCTGCACCCCACAAAGATTGTGTTCACTGTACCCCCCAAAGATTTTGTTCACTGCACCCCACAAGGATTGTCTTCACTGCACCCCACAAGGATTGTCTTCACTGCACCCAACAAAGATTGTGTTCACTGTACCCCCACAAAGGTTTTGTTCACTGCACCCCACAAAGATTTTGTTCACTGCACTCCAAAAGGATTGTGTTCACTGCACCCCAAAAAGATTGTGTTCACTGCAGCCCACACACAGAAAAATGGATGTGGATCACTGACACCTGCCTATCTCCTATCCCACACCACACAGCAATATCGATTGTAGTTTGTAGAACACAGTTTCCCTAAAATTCAGCAGACTCTGTCCCTAACAGGATTGAGAAGAGATCGTAGATCAGGAGAACTAAGTGCAGACCCCACCCCACACAGCAATATCGATTGTAGTTTGTAGAACACTCTGACCCTAAAATTCAGCAGCAGCCTCTCCCTAACAGGATTGAGAAGAGATCGTAGATCAGGATTGAGTGCAGACCCCACCCCCCACACAGCAATATCGATTGTAGTTTGCAGAAGACACTGACCCTATAATTCAGCAGACTCTATCCCTAAAATGCCTACAACTCGCCCTGCCTAAACACTCCGACCTGTCCCTCAATTCTATCCGGACACAAATGGTTTTTTCCTGCCTATCTTTCCCTAATCAGCAGCCAGCACGTTGATGTGTGCTCTGTCCCTGATCTAAGCAGCATAATGACACCGCTGCGGCTGCCTCGAACTTATAAAGACTTGGTCACATGCTTCAGACGGCCAATCACAGCTACTGAGACATTTGCAGGCATGGCTGGGATGGCTTAAGGCACACCAGTTAAACGATTGTTGATTGGCTGTTGAAAGCCCGCCATGAAAAGAGCGCCAAAGCATGCAAAACCCGTAAATAAAACGACCGAACACGGATTTTTACCCGAATATACAGTAAAGTGTCCGTGTTCGTGTTCGGGTAACAAAAATCCAATTATTCGGTACGAACACGAATAATACAGTCCGTGTTCGCTCAACACTACTGCTGACCAAAGGTCCAATAATGCAATTGGAATAATAAATAGGTGATCTGGTGTGCTAATATTTAAATAGATGATATTGTGTAAAAATACACGTATGAAAAATGGGTGAAAAAATATATGTAATCACATCAAACTAAAAAAAAATAAAAATAAAATTCCAAAGTCCATAAATCACTGGTGTAAAAAACGGTGAAATAAATGTCCCAAAAAATGAACTGTGTAGATCATAAATGGTGATAAATATATCCCTCCACCATATAAAGTATGCTCTAACCAGACGGAAATGATGAAAGTGCAAATCCAACTTAAAAAATCCACTCTTGTGCAATATATGTGAAGTTCCAATAACCACTGTGTTCACACTGTGTTAGGTCAAAGCCTCTTACCAGACAGCAATGTATATAGGCATGGATCATCTGATGACAAATTAGCCCTCTCTTCAGCACAGATGGAGGAGATGGCATGATGCAGGAAATGCAGAGGCTGCGGGCATTGTGCAGAAAATGCAGGGCTGGTGCCGGAGATGCTGCAGGAGATGCTGCAGGAGATGCAGGGCTGAGGGCATGGTGCAGGATATGCAGGGCAGCGGGCATGGTGCAGGAGATGCAGAGGCTTTGGGCATGATGCAGGAGATGCAGGAAATTCAGAGGCTGTGGGCATGGTGCAGGAGATGCAGGGCTGAGGGCATGGTGCAGGAGATGCAGGGCTGCAGGCATGGTGCAGGGGATGCGGACACGGTACAGGAAATGCAGGGGCTGCGGACACGACACGAGAGATGCAGAGGCTGCGAGCACGGTACGGGAGAAGCAGAGGCTGCGGACACGGTACAGGAGATGCAGGGGTTGCGGACATGATACAGGAGATGCAGGGGCTGCAGACATGGTACAGGAGATGCAGGGGCTGCAGACATGGTACAGGAGAAGCAGAGGCTGTGGGCATGGTACAGGAGAAGAAGAAGCTGCGGGCATGGTACAGGAGATGCTGGGCTGCGGGCATTGTACAGAAAATGCAGGGCTGAGGGCATGGTGCAGGAGACGCAGGGCTGAGGGCATGGTGCAGGATATGCAGGGCTGCGGGCATGGTGCAGGAGATGCAGAGGCTGCAGGCATGATGCAGGAAATGCAGAGTCTGCGGGCATTGTGCAGAAAATGCAGGGCTGATGCCGGAGATGCTGCAGGAGATGCTGCAGGAGATGCAGGGCTGAGGGCATGGTGCAGGATATGCAGGGCAGCGGGCATGGTGCAGGAGATGCAGAGGCTGCGGGCATGATGCAGGAGATGCAGGAAATTCAGGGGCTGTGGGCATGGTGCAGGAGATGCAGGGCTGAGGGCATGGTGCAGGAGATGCAAGGCTGCAGGCATGGTGCAGGAGATGCAGGGCTGCGGGCATGGTGCAGGAGATGCAGGGCTGCGGGCATGGTACAGGAGATGCAGGGGCTGTGGACACGGTACATGACATGTCAGAGGCTGCGGACATGGTACAGGAGATGCAGGTGCTGCTGGTATGGTACAGGATATGCAGGGGCTGTGGGCATGGTACAGGAGATGCAGGGGCTGCGGACACGGTACAGGAGATGCAGGGGCTGCGGACACGGTACAGGAGATGCAGAGACTGCGGGCACGGTACTGGAGATGCAGAGGCTGTGGAAACAGTACAGGAGATGCAGGGGCTGTGGACATGGTACAGGAGATGCAGGGGCTGCAGACATGTTACAGGAGATGCAGGGGCTGCAAACATGGCACAGGAGATGCAGAGGCTGTGGACATGGTACAGGAGATGCAGGGGCTGCAGGCATGGTACAGGAGATGCAGGGGCTGTGGACATGGTACAAGAGATGCAGAGGCTGCGGACACGGTACAGGAGAAGCAGAGGCTGCGGACATGGTACAGGAGATGCAGGGGCTGCAGACATGGTACAGGAGATCCAGAGGCTGTGGGCATGGTACAGGAGAAGAAGAAGCTGCGGGCATGGTACAGGAGATGCTGGGCTGTGGGCATTGTTCAGAAAATGCAGGGCTGAGGGAATGGTGCAGGAGATGCAGGGCTGAGGGCATGGTGCAGGATATGCAGGGCTGCGGGCATGGTGCAGGAGATGCGGAGGCTGTGGGCATGATGCAGGAGATGCAGGAAATGCAGAGGCTGCGGGCATTATGCTGAAAATTCAGGGCTGGTGCAGGAGATGCTGCAGGAGATGCAGGGCTGAGGGCATGGTGCAGGAGATGCAGGGCAGCGGGCATGGTGCAGGAGATGCAGAGGCTGTGGGCATGATGCAGGAGATGCAGGAAATTCAGAGGCTGTGGGCATGGTGCAGGAGATGCAGGGCTGAGGGCATGGTGCAGGAGATGCAGGGCTGCGGGCATGGTGCAGGAGATGCAGATGCTGCTGGTATGGTACAGGAGATGCAGGGGCTGCAGGCATGGTACAGGAGATGGAGGGGCTGCGGACACGGTACAGGAGATGCAGGGGCTGCAGACATGGTACAGGAGATGCAGATGCTGTGGGCATGGTACAGGAGAAGAAGAAGCTGCAGGCATGGTGCAACATATGCAGGGCTGTGGGCATGGTGCAGGAGATGCAGAGATGCATATATTTTTTATAATTTTTAAATTTTTTTTTTTTTTTGGTTCCCTTGATCATGGATCTTGTTAGCGACATTGAATTCCGTAAGTACGATATATTAGATACTCTGTACTCCATCTTCGCCACAGATTTATTCTCTGATGAGCCCATCAGAAAACGCACAGACCGTTACACCTTATGTGGTATGTTTAAGAAACTAGAGAGATTAATGCATTCCGCTAACACTCAGTGGTGGGATGAATTCTTTTAAAAAAAATATTTATCTGTCAACATTACCCCTAGGGGACTTAGGATCACACAAACTTGTTCCTTTTTAGATTCCATTCATCTAAAGGAATGGCAGGATATTGCCGAATTTTGTACCTCCAAGTGGATGGGGCTTCTTGCAAAACAGCGACACATTAAATATGATTTACTTATACATAACATCCAAATAATGATTCAGGATATTGAAAATTTTCAGACTCATATTCCCTTTGGTTGGTTGGATACCCTCAAAAGGAACACCAAAAGAAAAGAGGATCAGTTAATTCAAACCAAATTAGATACATTTAGGAGAGATTTAGATGATTATAGTAACAGCAAGGTTTTCTCATAGGAACAGAATGATCATATACCCTCATTAATGTCATTAGAGACCTACCCAGTTCCATCCTCTAGGATTGTATTCTCTCGATGGGATGGAAAAACATTCCCTACCCCCATCCGGAGACATATACACACAGCTGCCCCCCGCCAATATCAGGGCACAAAAAATAAAAACAAAAAATTAGGAAATGATACGCAATATAGTAAGAACAATTCTTCTAGTTGTTTTTCTAAGAAACCACCTAACAATAATAATAATAATAATAAAAACATATAGAGAAAGAAATAAGTACTGTTAGTGGCCCTGTCACTATCCCTACTAACAGTTTGAATGCCATACCTCTTAATATCTTTGACCCTGTGGTAACTCCCGGGACGCCTGCTTGTTCAATTTCCCATCAGACCCCAGTAAACCCTGTAAAAAATCAGACAAGACATAGGAAGAGCTCCACTGCCAGCTGTACTGGCACTATATCTATACCATCTGTGCTCAGCCAAGATGTCTCTTTCCCCATTATGATTCAAGAATTAGAGAACAATTCTCTTCAACCAGTTCCTCCCCCAGTGTCTTTTTTAGAGGGGGGTCCAGTGACAAAAGCCAGAAAGAAAAAAAAGAAAACTTGTAGACGAGGATGTAGAGGAGGCAAGTGAATCTCTAAAAATAAACATCAAACAGCTGAGACTATAAGGATATTCAATCTTTCTTCAGTCCAACTTAACCCAGAAGATATATCTTTATTACACAAAGGTCTCAGTTTTGCTCCTACATCCTTTCCCAATTCCTTCTTGTTGTTTCGAGACTTGAATAAATTCATAAGGAACCTTACTTTAAAACGTTTCTTTAATATCAAGTCCAAACAAGCCAATATTGGTCCCCTCACTGATAATATGGATCTATGTCCCCCTAATTCTGTAGAGGAGAGCATTCTTGGAAGCCCTTTTAGCACGTATGAACCTTGTGAAAATGATGATGTAGACTTGGATACTCTTTTATTCACACAACACTTCCCTGAGTCCCCACATATTACCCATACTGATCTATGCCCTAAATCTGTGTTCTATCCCACTCGCTCTAAAGGCCCATATCTAGAATCCTTTTATAGGATTGTTTTTTCTGATTTTCAAACATTGTGTTCTGATACCTCTAAGCAGAAAAAATACTCTCACCATAATCTCAATTATGGTGAATCTCGGGCATTAAAGAGGCTCACAGATAACCCTGACCTTGTTATAAAATCTGCGGACAAAGGTGGAGGTATTTTCCTTCAAGACAGAAAGGAATACGTCACTGAAGCTATCCGTTTATTGAATGATCAAAAAACATACTTGAGACTCCCCAAGGATCCATTACCCAATTTTAAAATTGAGGCTGAGCAATTGATACAGTCTGCATTACAGAAAAAAGTGATAAACAAAGCGGAAGCTGCATTTTTAAAGAAAGATTATTATAACACTCCCTACATTTATCACTTACCGAAGGTCCACAAAGACCCTCTACATCCTCCAGGTAGACCTATTGTAGCAGCAATGGGTAGTGTAACCAGTGGTTTCTCACAACTTATTGACATCCACCTACAACCCCTTGCCCAAAATCTGCATTCTTACATACGGGATTCCAGCCATTTACTAGAACAGATTATCCCATATAGGTGGGAAGATTGTTATTGGTGGTTGTCTTTAGACGTTAGTTCTTTATACACATCCATCCCCCATAATATGGGCCTACAAGCCATTCAATATTTTCTTCTTCAGGACTCCTCTATACACCATGACCAAGTATCTTTCATACTGGATGCTACACATTTTTGTTTAACGCATAATTATTTTCAGTTTGAAGATACATTCTATTTACAGACCCATGGCACTGCCATGGGGGCTAACTTTGCCCTGTCACATGCAAATTTGACGATGGGCTATTGGGAATTGATGTTTATCTGGCAGAACAACCCCTTTGCTAAACATCTCATTTTTTTTGGTCGCTACATTGACGACATTATCGTCATTTGGGATGGCCCCACCCCACTGATTGACGATTTTGTCGGACATTGCAATAACAATTCACTGGGTCTCTCCTTCACATCCCCTTCACATCCTGATTCCTTGCCGTTTTTAGACTTGGAACTTGGACATGAATCTCATCAGATCTATGCCAAGAATTTTATTAAACCTACGGGTGGTAATTCTTACCTTCATTTCAATAGTTGCCATCACCCCCAATGGACTAAAAATATACCCAAGGGACAATTTTGTCGTCTAAGACAAAATTGCACTAGAGATTCGGATTATCTAGCCCAAAGTGAACATCTAAAGTTAAGATTCTCGAAAAAAGGATATGCGGAAGATCTGGTAAGTCAAACCTATGAGGACTACCTTCCCGGTAAACCTCCTAGCTCTAGGGCCACTACTGCGAATCACCCGGTGCGGTTTGTCACCAGGTTTCATTGTCAATATAAAAAAATGGAAAAGACACTGTTAAAACATTGGGACATCTTGAAACAAGATCTTCAGTTTAAACTCTGTCGTCTGTGATAAACCTAAAGTGACATACGGGAGGGCTCCAAACCTTAAAAACAAAATAGCGCCAAGTAAATTAAAACATATTAAGACCACTAATAATTATGGATGATTCCCCTTAAGGGCATGCATGCGTGCCGTAAAAGGTTGTGTAAAATGTGAAATTTTGTACAACATGGCCAAAAAGATTTTACACATAAAGATAAAACTTATGTCTTGGAAGACTTTTATAACTGCTCAACCGAATATGTGGTATACTGTCTAATATGCCCGTGTCAGCTGCTTTATGTGGGTCGCACCATTAGACCGGTGAGGCAGAGGTTTGGCAAGCATCGCCGCCTCATTGAAGGTGGATGTGATCTCCATAGCGTTCCACAACATTTTTCAGAAATCCATGACCAGTCTACTGATGGCTTAAAAATTTGGGTCATCGAATCTATTCCAAAAGAATTGTCAGAAGCAGAACGTTTCTCAAAACTTTGTATGCGAGAAACGTTCTGGATCTATACCCTGGATGCTCTTTCACCTTGGGGGTTAAATGAAGAGCTAGATGTACATACCATTTTGTAATTTTGTAATATTGTTTCACTGTTTCTTTTTCTTTTTTACATCAATAGACCTATGTTTAATGATGATGTCTACCCTGCATTGCTTGCCTGTTTATATAAAGCTTTGGTGGGATATACCATAATTTTTTCTTTCTAGGGTGATTGGTTTTACCCCTGCTTTTATTATCCATGTGTTTTGTATAGGATTAACCAGCCTTGCTATTTTATATATATATATATACATATATATAAGTTTTCTTAATATATTATATAATTTTTAATGTGTGCTATTGTGGTGTTATATATGATTGTTCTGGCTTATATGAATCTTTAGGTTATCAGTCCTTTTCTCCCCCTGGGCTGTCCTCTAGTAAAATAGTCCTGTCTTATAAAAACCCTATGAGAATCACGGCACTTTAGCACCTGATGAAAGAGCGCGTACGGGACCTCGCGCATGCTCAGAAACGCGACGTGCACGCCTAGCATTCCAGTCTCCCTGGTGACGTGGCCGCATTACACCCTTCATCTGTACATTGCAGCGGCTTTTCCGGACGCCAACTGCAAACCGCCGCTGGAGTTAGCTGGCTCCCTCTCTCCTGTGGTGGACCGCTGAGCCATGAACTGCTTCATGTATGGATAGATGGCACCCTCCAGAGGAAAAACCTACAATCTTTGAATTTACACGTGGCTTCTAGTGAGTTGCTACATTTTATGCCTTATCTAAGAATAAATATTGTCTGCACTTAGAGTGCTTTTCTCTCCTTTTTTTTATTTTTTACTTCAGATTTCCTCTTTTCTGTGGAGAGCAGCTCAGTGCCATTGGACTTTTCACATCCAAGACTATACATCAATGAACTTTGTGGTATTTCATTTTATATTTTAGTATTGTCCATTAGTTCTTGTGACATTTCCCATCCCCCATTCTCCTCTCCCTAATTTAATTGTCTCCCTTTTACCCTTCATATGCTGGCAGTTTTAGCGCTCTTACATAGTCGTTTTTTTTAAAACTGATAGTCCAACTGAACTCTTGCGGAGTCCAGACAGTGATAGACAGATTGGCACACCAGAGCTGAGTGGGAATCCACTCTTAAGAGAAGATTGTCCAAGTACCCTAGGACCGCAATCCCCCGCTGTCGCCAATACCAGAGCCAAAACTTTTGTGAAGACCCTGGGGGAAGAGGCGAGACAAAAGGGTAATGCCACAAATTGATAATGCTCCTTTCCTACAGCAAATCAAAGGAAGCGCTGATGTCCAGCATAAATAGGGATGTGCAGATAAGCGTCCTTGATGTAGATAGAGGCCAAAAAGTCCCCTTGGTGTAGGGTCGCCACTACTGTGCTAATGAAAAAAACCTCTGAACCCGCACAAAGCGATTCAGAGTCTTGAGGTCCAGAATTGGAGGCACTTATCCCTCTTTTCTGGGAACAGTAAACAAATTTGAATAAAACTCTTGAAAGCGTTCCCGGGAGGGAACCGGTACAATCACCCTTTGCGACAGCAGGTCCTTTACTGCCAACATAGGTCCCGCAACCGATCTGAAGATAGGTGGAGATTGTACAGAAAAAATCTGTCCGACGGTCGGGACCTGAATTATATCTTGTAACCCGATCGGATCGGCTTGTGGACCCATTTGTCCTGAATCAAGGAGGTCCATGGTTCCGGAAAGAAACAAAGACGTCCCCCCACCCAAGATACGGGGAAGAGCGTCCCTTTATGCAGACGGGGATTTGTCTGATGATCTGGGGGGGCCTGCTCTCGGCTTACCTGACCATGTTTTCTTGGAACCCCCAGAAGACCTAAATGGCTTAAATCCTTTCTCCTGCGTGCCAGAGGCACGAAAGGCCACCTGTGGGCTGTAAAATAAGGCCCCCATCTATTACGTGGTCTATTACGTATTACCTTGGAAGATTGAGGAAGAAGAGTACTCTTCACACCTGTAAGCCCCTTGATCAGTTCATCCAATGAGGATCCAAACAAGCGGTCCCCTGTAAAGGGGAGCTCTGATAGAGCCTTTCTAGAAGCCTGGTCCACGGACCAGCTTTTAAGCCACACCATGTGTCTAATGGCTACCCCTACCGCGGTACTCTGGCTACAAGAGGGGCCGCATATAGCGATGCATCACATATAAATAGTAGGGCTTGAACCATTTGGTCTGTTAGCTCTGTTTCCAGGTCACTTTTTAGTAACTTTGCCCATTCCGTTATAGTCTGGGACACCAGAGTGATCACGAATATCAGTTTAAGTATTGAGTCCACTATCACATGTAAGTTAAAGACCGCAGAATCCTCCACCAGAAACCACAGTAGATTTGTTCTGTCTGGAGACCGGATGGACCACCTTCAGTGGAATGATTCATCTTGTGGATACAGCGTCCGCGAATGGATAGCGCCTCTTAAAACACTTCGGCACCACTAACATGTGTTTGAGGCGCCCCCATTGGTCAGAGACAATTTTGTCAAAAAGTTCTGGACATGAGAAAACCTTGCCCGACTTTTGGGATTTGTGTGTGCCAAACGACACCTGCGTCCCTGACGCTGCAGAATCATCTGCCATTTTTAGAGTTTCCTGCACTGACACTTTAAGTGCCTCCACCAGCGCATTTTCCCGCGTGGCTGCAGATGAGGACATGTCGTCCTCGCCATCCGAGTGCGATGACGCAAAACCCTCAGGGTAACCTGCGTATGCGGTGACCATATCTAGCTCAGAATCCAAGGATACAGGAGAGGCAGAGGAGGGCATAATGTGCTTTTTACTAGTGGTATTTTTAAAAACCAAATCCACGTTTGACACCAGATTCTCCAAAACCGCTGTTAAGGCAGACAGGGGTTGCGACCTGGAGGTCCCCGCAACCTCAAGGAGGGGATCTGTAGGTGAAACTTGTTCCTGGGGCTCCATATGAACCCTGGAATAGCGCAGAGTTTTTTCAAGAAAACTGCAAAAAACAGACCCACACCGCTGAACCAGCGGTAATACAAGTCCCAGCCACTAGCGCTGCAGATAGCAGGGTGAGAGAGAGAGAGACTTACAGGGACCCCAATAGACATACCATCATCCGATATGGAGGAGCATAGGATCGGTCTGACGGTGCAGAGAAATAATATTTACTGGAAGAGGAAGTACCTGGATCATCACTAGAGTAAAGGCCTTGCTGTTCCCTGCGGTCCAGCGTTCGTGGACTCAGAGAAAATGGCCGCCCAATGCATTCCTATGAGGAAACCACAACAAAATGGCCGGACTTGCATTTCAATGGGAATTTTTGAAAAATTGAGCTGAACAATTCTACAAGAAAATGGCAGCCCCCTCGGCTCACCATGCAGTCTCCAGGACCCCCTGAGAGGTCCAACGATCTAGTGGCATCAGCAGGGACCCCCACCAGGATTAACCCCCCCAGCGGATTCACTATAGCGGCATTAGCGAGTCCCCCCCGAGGACCCCCATCGCTGACTGAGGTAGGGGCCTCTATGATGGTGGGGAGGAAGGCCCAGGGGGAGCCTGGTACATACAGAGAGGCCAGGGGAAATGGGGGGTACCTGAGGGTCCGACCTTCCCAGGGAGGGGCCTACGTCCGCCCCGAGACTGCCAGAGCTATGGGGGGATACTACTCACCATACCAACAACA
This sequence comes from Pelophylax lessonae, assembly GCF_965119305.1. Lineage (NCBI taxonomy): Eukaryota > Metazoa > Chordata > Amphibia > Anura > Ranidae > Pelophylax > Pelophylax lessonae. The sequence goes on from NC_138774.1 coordinate 48,783,891, forward strand.
ATCGGATGGGCGCCACTCCGGACAGACTACCTCTCCACTTAGGGTGGGGGTGCTGACGGCCAAGGGGCACGCTGCGACTTAGGCCGTACCAGGTCTTGTGCATCCTGGCAAAGTGTTTGACTTGCGGGCCAGCCCTCGTCTATTGGGACTCTGTCGTGGCGAGGCCTAGCGCTGAGCTATAACCTGCACATGCTCGCTGGCCGGATCTAGTATATCCAGTCTGAAACCCAGTCTGGCTGTTGATTGCAGTTCTCTCAGGAACATAACTAGCTAAAAAATAAAAATGTAACAAAGATTCCCTCTAAACTAAAAAAAAAAAAACAAGTTAAGACCAAAGTCCCAGTCGGGAACTAGGTCCTACTCCTAAACTAGGCAGAAACAAACTGAATCCTAGAGCAGAGAGAGTGGGTGTATGCCTCATTACATTGTCAGAATGTTTATACTGCTCTGAATAGATTTATGTCAATAAGCAAAGATCTGTGTTGTAGGAGAATCTCCACCTATTTCCACAAATCAATATGTAGCGAATTATTTTTATTGATTAATTTCTTTTTAAAAGCATATACCAATCTTAGTGAAAACTAGTCTACAGTATGGAATATATAAGAATATTTATTCACGAGACATAAATTCACAATAAATGATCAAACTTGAGATGACACAAAAAAATAACTTTACATAAAATATGAACTTCAAACAATAAATGCAATGTGATTTGTAGCTCAATAATGAAAGTAAAAATAAAGCAAGATTACGTTTTCTCCAGGTATAGTATAAACCATAAATGAATGTTCTATATAATCAGACCACAATTGTCTGCGCAATGCACAGCCTGATAGTCACTCCACTGCAGATGAAGCAAGAATAGGCTATGCAAAACGTGAGACTAATATGCCAATATGCGCTAAATCTGATATTAATAAAAATGTATAAAAAGCAAAAATCATCTCTTAGAGAAAAATCTACAAATGGTTTATACGGCTGGGATTGTACTCTCGTTATGCTTTAGCATGAAATGTAAAAACATTTAAGGAAATACATAAACAATATTGAATAATGATCAAATATACAGCAAGGCATATTTACCATGTTTAAAATGGCTGCTAGCTTAGAATGGTCGTTACCAGAGTCCTTAAGATGGCTGCCTTTCCAAGATGGTGGCCAGGTAGGGAGGAGTTTCGTTTGGCATCCCTCAAAGTTTCAGATACATGATGGAGCGAAATGGAGTCTGTATAGATGAGTCTATGCATGGCTGTAGTAGCTTGTGTGTTGTATGTGTGATGTATGTTGGGCAAATGTCATGTGTCCCTCTCATCTGGGATTTCCTTTTTATATGGTATAGAACCAAGGACTATTAAAATTACCATAAGTTAAACCCAGAAGGAGTGACATTATCCCCATTGGTTGGGGCATCTTATTCATTAACTGGTGATGTCATTGGGTGACACCTCTTTGTTGACCAGAATATTGAATATTAAAACTATAGGATTTCTCCATTTAAGAATATCATAAAACAACATAAAATGTATCCATACTCTCATCTATTACATGTCCATTTAATATTCATCATGTATCTAAATAAAGATTAAATCTGGTAACACCATAATATATTATTAATATATATATATCTATATATATTGGAATTACTTTTCAATCTAAGACTTCAACTAGTAGCATTCAGTCACCAGAGATGGCAGTATTGTATTGCTCTTAGGTTCAGTATGACAGCATTATTTATCTACAAATAAACGTTGAACCTTATATCGACAAAGAGCTTACCATCTCAGACTTTCTAGAGTCTAGCAAGGTCAGAAAAGTTTTATGATTAATTTTTACAGCTTACAAAGGTCTAACATGAAGTCTTTCTAAACATGCAGTGATGAGTCATCAAAAACTTTCTTTTAGCAAGGATGAAACAATTATAATATATAACGGTTTTCTACATATCTATGTATGTTAGTTATATATATATATATATTTCATTGTTAATATTCTGTTACATATAAGATTATACATATCTGTAAATCTTATTTTTAAATAGGTTTAAGCACAGAAAATACTGACTAAGGTTTATGGTTCCACACACAGATAAGATTACCTTGGAATAGCGTCTTAGACTTTATCTTAAAGAAAGTCACACAGACTATTTATTTATTACCTTAGGTCAACACAGCATGTTTGGGATAAACCCGTTTAAGAATTTCCTGAATAGGTACCTGTGATGGTGTTCACCATCACTGGAATTTAAGGACAGATGGGTGAGGGGTTGAATTGCTTCATTTTTGTCAGCAAGGTCCATTGTTCCCTTGGCCATGAGGTTTCTCAGCAGGAAGTGCATTCCTATTATGGTCATCCCAGGAAGTTCTGAAGAGACGGTCGGTCAGAAAAGGACTTCCGTCTAACTTTTTAACCCCTGGAGGGATTTCTATGACTTTTGGTTATGTTTGCATTTGAAGTATGTTGATTCTGAAAATGTAAGTTTTATTTGAATGTGATGCATATTTTAGAAGTTATGAAAATGTTGCTTACTGTCTGAGGTGGCTATTGTCAGGTGTGCTAATGCTAATGACCACACCTGTTGTCTGCGAAGGGAGGTATTGACACAGAGTAATGTGTATTGAGGGCTCGTTAGGGAACCATTGTTCTGTGTCTGACTATTGATTGCCCCCTGGGGCTTCTGTCTTCTTGCATTGGTCAAAGCTATCTGACCAATCCCTGTGGACTCATTTTCAAGTCCTCATTTACATTTCCTGGTCAAGCTATCTGACCAATCCCTGTGGACTCATTTTCAAGTCCTCATTTGCATTTCCTGGTCAAGCTATCTGACCAATCACTACTGACTCATTTTCAAGCCCTCATTTGCATGTCTGGAGAGGACCTGAATGGAAACTGCAGGTACTTTACAACTGACCAATAGGAAAGCGGTTGTTGGGGGCAGGATGTTCCAAATTCTGTATAAAAGTGTGCCGTGTTCTTCCAATAAATTGTCTTCCTGTTTGAACTTACATACAGCCTGTTTGGTGTTTGTTCTAATGGATTCCGAACGGCACATAGCTGTAGTTTGGATCCCGGATTCTTGGTTGACCGAACCATCAGACGATGCGATCTGCAAGCTGACTGACTAGAAACAGAGGAGTGTCGGGAGAGCGGACAGAGCGAGCAAGGGTCTCGTCACAGTACCTTTAAAGGAGATTTAACCTTTCAGTAACCCAACAAAAATGGATGTCATTGCTTCATATTTCTATATAGAACAAAATATAACATTTCCATTTTCTTCTTATTTAATCTCCCCAAATAAGCCTGACAACATTGAGCCTCCACAATTGTTGGCTATGGCATTACTTTCTGGAGAACCTAATCTCCACACATCCACTGTCAGTATCAAGTCAGTGATAAAAAAGTTTTTGTTGGTGTACCACTTTAACCACTTGCCGCCTGCCCGCTGTCAATTGACGGCGGAGCGGTGCGACCATTATTCTGGGAAGACGTCATATGACGTGATCCCAGAAAACAGGGCAGGCGCGCGATCGTGTGCGCGCCCCCCTGCACTGCCGGTGTCGGGGTGTCCCCGGGACACCCCCCGTCACCGGCAGGGGGGAAACAGCCAATGGGCATGGCTGTTTCCCACGTGATCGACTGTGTTCCAATGACACAGCCGATCACAATAGAGGAGCCCGGTAGATGACCGCGCATGCGCGATCGGGAGCGCGCAGCGCGGTCATGTCGGTGGCACTGTGTTCCGTAGGAACACAGCTGTCACCGGCAGTAGTAAACAGTCACTGACAGTGACTGTTTACTATGTGATCGGCTGTGAATCCATTCACAGCCGATCACAAAATGTAAACAAAGAGCAGTAACTCACTGTTACTAGCTCTTCTCCCCTCACACAGTTTCCAGTGTGAGGAGAGCAGAGCTAGAAATAGTGAGTTACTGCTCTGTGTACCTGCAAAAGTAAAATCATATGTCCCCACACAGCCCTCACCCCCCCCCCAATGTCACCTGTCACCCAACAGTCACCTCATCAGTGCCCAGAAATTGACACCCATAAGGCTATGTTCACATGTGTGCGTAGCGATCGCGGGCAGAATCACCGCGATTCTGCCCGCGATCCGGAAATCAATGCAAATTGCGGGACGCCTGTGCATTGCCCGTTTTTTGCAATAGCACCCCAAACGCTGTGCGATACCACGATTTCCACCTGCCGAATCGCGGTAACATCGCGCAAACAACGCATGACGCCCAAAAAAGGTACAAGAGCTTCTTTGGGGCGTCATGCGTTGTTTGCGTGATGTTACCTCGATTCGGCAGGCGGAAATCACAGCAACATCGCACAGCATTTGGGGTGCTATTGCAAATCACGGGCAACGCACAGGCGTCCTGCCATTTGCAATGATTTCTGGATCGCGGGCGGAATCGCAGTGATTCTGCTCATGATCGCTACGCTCACATGTGAACGTAGCCTAAAGTTCACCGGTCACCAGAGACTGCCATCAGTACCGCCGTGCACCATCGCCCTTCACCTGTCACCCATCAGTGACCATCGCCCGTCACCTGTCACCCCATCAATCACCGTCACCTGTCACCCCATCAGTCATGGTCATCTGTCACCCTATCAATCATCGTCATTTGTCACCCCATCAGTGATCGTCACTTGTCACCCTATCAATCATCGTCACATGTCACCCCGTCAGTGATTGTCATCTGTCACCCGATCAATCATCGTCACCTGTCACCTCATCAATCATCGTCACCTGTCACCTCATCAATCATTGTCACCTGTCACCCCATCAGTCATCGTCACCTGTCACCCCATCAGTCATTGTCACCTGTCACCCCATCAGTCATTGTCACCCCATCAGTCATCGTCACCTGTCACCCCATCAGTCATCGTCACCTGTTTGCCATATACATGCAATCACTTACTGACCGCCTAACGACTATATGCGTCGACAATTAAAAGCTAAATACTGGGGTTATGGCAGCAGATAGCCCCCATAACTACCCTTATGGTGCAGGGGAAGAGGTGACCCCCCTCTCCTGCCGCGTCCCAGACGTTTTCCCAGCTTACCGGACCCGCCGGCAGCAGGGAAAACTATCCGGTCCCGGATCCTCAGAGACAGGAAGTCGAGTGAGGGCAAGATGGCCCTCACTTGACTCTATGGTCTTGGAGGACCGGAGCTACATCAAAAGACGTTGCCTAGCAACCGGTTTAAAGGGCCGCTTTTTTTTTTTCCTTTTTCAACAATTTTTTTTTTGCTTTTTTAGTGTAGTCGTGAGGTGTGAGGTCTTTTTGACCCCAGATCTCACAATAAAGAGGACCTGTCATGCCTATTTCTATTACAAGGGATGTTTACATTCCTTTTAATAGGAATAAAAATTATCAAAACATTTTTTTTTTAAACTGTGTAAAAATAAAAAAATAATAAATAAAATAAATAGGGAAAAAAAAAATTTAAAGCGCCCTGTCCCCTTTAGCTCGAGCGCAGAAGCAAACGCATACGCAAGTCCCGCCCACATATGTAAACGGTGTTCAAACCATACATGTGAGGTATCGCCGCGATCGCTAGAGCGAGAGCAATAATTTGAGCCCTAGACCTCCTCTGTAACTCTAAGCTAGTAACCTGCAGAAATTTTTAAAATGTTACCTATGGGGATTTTTAAGTACCAATGTTTGGCGCCATTCTGTGAGCATGCGCAATTTTGAAGCATGACATTATCTTTCACATTATGGAAAAAAATTGGGCTAAATTTACGGTTTTCTTATTTTTTAGTTCAAAAAAGTGAATTTTTTTCAAAAAAAATCGCATTTGGAAGACTGCTGCGCAAATATGGTGTGATAAAAAATATTGCAACGATCTCCATTTTATTCTCTAGGGTCTCTGCTAAAAAAAAATATATAATGTTTGGGGGTTCTATGTAGTTTTCTAGCAAAAAAAATGATTTTAGCTTGTAAACACCAAGTGTCAAAAATAGGCCCAGTCTTAAAGTGGATAAATGGACAACTTTGTGAAAAGTGCTACTTGGATGTTAGGCCTATGTATGTGGCCAGACTGTGAAAAAGTGTTACACATGTGGTATCGCCATACTCAGGAGGAATAGCAGAATGTATTTTGAGGTGCAATTTTTGCTATGTACATGCTATGTGTTAGAAATATTGCATAAATGGACAGCTTTGTGTAAAAAAAATGTGTTTTCATTTTCTTTCCACATTTTCCAAAAACTTGTGGAAAAAAAATGACATATTCAAAAGACTCATTATGCCTCAAAAATTATACGTTGGGCTGTTTGCTTTCCAAAATGGGGTCATTTTATGGGGGTTTCCATTGTCCTGGTGCTCCAGGGCCTTCAAAAGTACGATAGGTTGTCAGGAAATTATATGTGTAATTTGTGCTCCTAGAATGCCGGACGGTACTACTTGGATGTTAGGCCTCTGTATGTGGCCAGGCTGTGAAAAAGTCTCACACATGTGGTATCGCCATACTCAGGAGGAGTAGTAGAATGTGTTTTGGGGTGTAGTTGCAAGTATACATATGCTGTGTGAGAGAAATAACCTGTTAATACGTCAATTTGTAAAAAAAAAAAAAAATCTTCATTTTGCAAAGAGTTGTGGGAAAAAATGACAACTTCAAAAAACTCACCATGCCCCTTATTAAATACCTTGGAATGTCTACTTTCCAAAAAGGGGTCATTTGGGGGGTATTTGTACTTTCCTGACTTTTTAGTGTCTCAAGAAATGAGATAGGCCTTCAGTACATCAGGTGTGGTCAAGTGTGATCAATTTTCAATGATTAGCACCATAACTTGTGGACTCTATAACTTTCACAAAGACCAAATAATATATACTTATTTGGGTTATTTTTACCAAAGATAAGTAGCAGTATAAATTTTGGCCAAAATTTGTGAAGAAAAATTACTCATTTGCTAAATTTTATGACAGAAACAAAGAAAAATGTGTTTTTTTTCACAATATTTTCAGTCTTTTTTTATTTATAGCACAAAAAAATAAAAAACCCAGTAGTGATTAACCACTTTACCACTGGAGGATTTTGCTGTCTTACGTCCAGGCCACTTTTTGCGATTCGGCGCTGTGCGAATTTAACTGACAATTGAGCAGTCGTGCGACGCCATACCCAAACACAATTTACGTCCTTTTTTTCCCACAAACAGAGCTTTCTTTTGGTGGTATTTGATCACCTGTGCGATTTTTACTTTTTGCGCTATAAACAAAAAAAGAGCGTAAATTTTGAAAAAATAACAATATTTTTAACATTTTTTATATGAAATTCCTCCCAAAAAATATGTAAAAATCTAATTTTTTTAAAATTTTTGGCCAATTTGTTTTCTGCTACCTATGTTTGGTAAAAAAAATCATGATAAGCGTATTTTGATTGGTTTGCGCAAAAGTTATTGCGTTTACTAACTAAGGGAAAGATTTCTGTCATTTTTGGGGGGTTTTTTTTAACGAGTAATGGCGGCGATCTGCGATTTTTTTTTGCGGGACTGCGACATTGCGGCAGACAGATCGGACCCTTGACTGACATTTTTGACACTTTTGGGGGTACCAGTGACATTACTGCAGTAATCAGTGCTATATATATGCACTGTTACTGTAAAAATGACACTGGCAGGGAAGGGGTTAACTTTATTGGAGAGGGAGGGGTTAATGTATGCCTGGTGCTTACTAATGTGTGGGGGGGGGGGGGAGGTGACTGAGTGAGCCAGGGACAGATCGGATGTTCAGCTATGCTGAACACTCCGATCTGTCACTCCCTGTCACTGAGGAGATCCGCCCGCTCTGTTTACACAGGCGGGCGGATCTCCAAACTAGATTCCCCCGATGATTGGGGAATCGCCGCCGCTCCTCCCCTGGCCCGACTCCCGCTGCGAGCGCCGCCTACAGGGGGGCGAGCGCCGCCTACAGGGGGAGGAGTCCAACGACGTAGGTCTACGTCGCTGGACGATAACGAGCCACTGTGCCGCAGTAGCAGCACAGTGGCCGGAGCTAAAGTGGTTAAATACCATCAAAAGAAAGCTCTATTTGTGTGAAAAAAGGACACAAATTTGTTATGGGTACAGTGTTGCATGACAGAGTAATTGTCATTCAAAGTGTGAGAGCGCTGAAAGCTGAAAATCAGTCTGGGCAGGAAGGGGGTGAAAGTGCACTGTAGGCAATTGGTTAACCTCTTGCCACCCATGTAGTGCATATGTGCGGTGGCAAAGAGGGGAGACCTTTTTTTAATTCAATTCATCTTTATTTTAATTTCTTTCTTTTCTCCCAATGTAGCACCCTACAGGTAGGTGCTAGGTAAATGTATAGTGGGCTTTGTCTGCCAAACAGCGGGGCTGTGATTTATTCAGTTAGGGTGTCATGGTTTCCAAATGTGCCTGCTGAGAGGGAAGTGTCCCCACTGGCTCCTGTGAGAGGCTTCTCATAGGGCAGTGGAGGAAGCCCTAACAGGGGACACATCCAAGCTTGTAACTACCCCAGAAGTCAGATTATGCTGCAAAGGATTATGGGAGTGGGTATACGTTTGGAGGAAGTGCGTGGCACGGTGTCTTTGGCGGTAGCAGAGTCCCAGCAGGAGAGTGCGGCTGTCTCTCCTCCTATCTGAGGAAGCGAATATCTCGGGGTGTCACCTGAATATCCAGAGAGTGCTGAGTTGAGCTGAGGGGATCCGGTGTGCCGAGAGCCTGCGGAGAGTGAGAGGGGTCCAGTCCCAGGAAAGCCTACACAGGTTGTAAGTACTGAGGATTGCCCCTGGGGGTCTGCCTGAAGTTTTGAGGGGACCACTCCGGAAGAGGTTCTGGGATCCAGTGTCAGCTAGCTGAAGAGGGGGTACCTAGGTTGAGGACCCTGAAGTTACAGAGGGGGTACATAGTCAGTGGACCCTGAAGAGTTCAAGTTAAAGGGGGCACCTGTAGTTGGGCCCTGAATTGTGCAGAGTGTGCCAGTTACAGTTGCAGCTATACAGGATTCTGCTTATACTACCTCAAGCTGGGTAAGTCGGAGGAAAGTATTCAGTGACTTTTGCAACACTACAGTATCAGGAGTTCTACAGTTCTCAGTCCTGAATCTTCTGGACTATAAGTCGAGGATTCAGCACATCTTCTGTTTTACAGAGTGTTCTCAGTTAGTGAGCGTTGGCTGGCGTCCAGGAAGCGCCAATGGGCATTTTCAGAAACAAGTCCCAAGTGTAATTAGTTGGAGCCTAAAGGAGTATCCCACTCATTCCCTTCTCCCATCACCTTAAATTACAATAAAAAACCACAAACAAAGATGCCGGAGTTGTCACTGCTTCAGTTATCACACCCAGGGTCGCAGCTCACATGGGCTGGAGAGGATACCGGTACTAATGGCAGACCCACATCAGGCCACAGGCCTGGAAACCTTGCTACACCAAATACCAAAGAATTCCATAAAAATAACATATTTTTAACACAAACCCATGTTTCTAAATTCCCCATTTCCCTCTTCCACCCTATTCAATTACACATTTAGAATAATATAATACCAACACAAACTTATTATATATTCTCAACCTCACTATCAGTCCAAGGGCATCAATCCATACTTTCCATATCTTTTCACATCTAGTTACTGTATGTTACCGCTCCTCCTATAAAATATTTGTTCCCTTATTATTATACTATTAATCTTTTTTTGCCATTCCATTACCGAGGGCGGTCTAGACTTTATCCACTTTGATGTAATTTCCCTATTTAGCCTGACATAAACATCTCAACACTGCGATTCGTTTGGGTTTTGGTCTCACATCCTGCCCTAAATGTCCCAATATACAAAGTATTGGGTTCATCTGTAGATCTAATTTAAATGCCATATTTATTATATCTAGTACCCTTTCCCAATATTTATAAAGCTTGGGGCACCTCCATTACATATGAATCAAGTCCCCCACTGTGGTCCTACATCTAGGGCTGAATGCATCTGTCCGTCGCCCAAATTGAAACAATCTTTTAGGTGTATAGAATGATCTATGAATAATGTAGAGCTGTAATGTATGTGTTGTAAAGGGAGAGCTGCGCTAAATTGATGGAAAACCAGAGTCACCCAGTATGAACAAAATAAATTGCAATATGGTAAACCCACAATAACAGATGGTACTATGTCAAAATAGATTCTCCTGCAACACAGACACATATATATATCACAAATTGTCAGCAGGCATAAATAAAGATGTAAGAAATAGTCCATCAAAAGAAGTCCATAAGGTTGAATAGGTGTCCAGTGAAAAGGATGAAACCACACACTGCTTCCAACGTGTCTAATTCCACAGGTGCCACATGCAAAGAGCTCAAGATCTGCTTACCAGAGCTCATAGGATTATGAGCATGTCACACATATCCACAAATGGGCCAACCAGAATCGACCATATGCACCGTACTACCACTATTCTTGGGCGGATGACCCCGAGCTGGAAAAGGAGCTCCTCGGTGTTCCACGTCCCAAAAAAAAGAAGGGTACGATAGCGTAGTACGTCCACACAAGTTTATTAAACATAGGTTAAAACACTTACATTGTATATAAGAACAAGCGCTTGTAATAGTCTAATGCCGCCCGACTTCTGGGTCGCGTCGTGGTGACGTCAGCACGCCTTCCCTACGCCGTTTCGTGACACCTCACGTCTTCCATGTAGAGCTGTGTACAGTGGCGTAGCGTGGGTTGTCAGCGCCCGGGGCAAGGTAAGTAATTTGTCCCCCCTACAGAAATCTACTAGACCACTACACTGACACCTACACTGACCTAGCTGACCACTACACAGACCTACCTTATTCCTACACAGACCTACCTGACCACTACACAAACCTACCTGACCACTACACAGACACCTACACTGACCTATCTTATTCCTACACTAACCTACCTTATTCTTGCTCTAACTAACCTGATCACTACACTGACCTACCTAATTTCTATACTGACACCTACATGGACCTACCTGACCACTACACAAACCTACCTGACAATTACACTGACCACTACACAGATCTACCTGTTTCCTGCACTAACCTACCTGATCACTATACTGACACCTACAGAGACCTATCTGACACCTACAGAGACCTATCTGACACCTACAGAGACCTACCTGATTCCTACACTAACCTACCTGATTACTATACTGACACCTACACTGACCTACCTGACCACTACACAGACCTACCTAACCACCACACTGGCCAACCTAATTACTGTAAGAATATTTAATAATATACCTTGCGCTCGTACTTCATTATGTCAGAATATTTATACTGCTCTGAATATAACAGTGTCTATTTATGTCAATAAGCAAAGATCCACAAATCAATATGTGGCGAATTCTTTTTAAATGATTAATTTCTTTTTAAAAGCATATACCAATCTTAGTGAGTACAGTCTATAGTAAGGAATATATATAAAATATTTATTCGCAAGACATGTATTCACTATATATGATCAAACAGGAAATGACACAAAAAGATAACTCTACACAAAATACTAACTTCAATCAATTAATGTAATGTGATATTTAGCTCAATAATGAAAGTGAAACTGAAACAAAGTGAAATCAAAACGAAAGCAAGATTACCTTTTCTCCAGATATAGCATAAACCATAGGTAAGTATTCTATATAAGCAGACCACAATTGTCTGCGGATTGCATAGCCGAAAGTCGTTTCACTGCAGATGGAGTGAGAATAAGCCATGCAAAACGAAAGACTAAAACCGCAATTATGCACTAAATCTGATAATAAAAATGTATAAAAACAAAAATCAGCTTTTTAGAGAAAAATCTACTATGGTTTATACGGCTGGGATTGTAATCTTATTACCCTTAAATATGCAATATAAAACATATAAGGAAGGAAATAAACAATATTGAATAAAATCAAATAACACAGCAAGATTATATTTACCACACTTAAGATGGCTGCTAGCTTCAAATGGTCGTTACCAGAGTCCTAAGATGGATGCCTTTCTTAAGATGGTGGTCAGTGAGGGAGGAGTTTCGTTTGGCGTCACTCAAAGTTTCAGATGAATGATGGAGCAAGATGGAGTATGTCTGGATGAGTATATCGAGGGATGTAGTAGTGTGTGTGATGTATGTGTATTGTATGTTGTATGTTGGGCAATGTAATGTGTCCTATCTCTCATCTGGGTTCTTCCTTTTATATGGTATGAACAAAGGGCTATAAAAATTACCATAAGTTTTACCCAGAGGGATGAAACATTATCCCCATTGGTCGGGATATTCTATACCTTAACTGGTGAGGTCATAGTCACACCTCTCCTAATAATTAACCCAATGTTTTGTATAATAAAATTAAAGGATGATTTCTCTATGTTCAAGATTAACCATAAAAGGCAACATAAAACTTTGTCCATACTCTCAGTATATACATAAATGTCCATCTAATCTCCATCATTCACCCTGGCAAGTAATGCCATTTCAATAATTATATTTTTAATACAATAAATATACTTTTATATTGGAAATACCAAATTACCCCAAGACTGCATTTGGTATTTCGTCCAAAGAGGGCAGTATTGTACCTTTCATTAGATTTTGTAATTAGACTAATTATAACATATTCTTATCTGATGACCTTTGACCTGTCTGGCCAGTGAAGATCCATTAATTATTTGAATTCTGACATAACTGTCAGACATTGGGTCTGGTTTGTAGTATTTATGATACCTTGAACACTTAAACACAAACTTCTCTGAAATTAGGTAATTAGTGACGAGATACACATGTTCTTACACTTAAAAGAAATGTATTCTAACATTATATATATATATATATATATATATATATATATATATATATATATATATATATATATATATATCATCATATATATATTGCACCATATCAACAATAGAGTAAGACTTAATTGTTGACATACAGTTTACACATAATATAAGGTATCTTTAACATTTATATTTTAAATGTCTGATGAAGAACACTGAGCCATTGTCTATTGTTGCAATACTTACAGACAGGCTGACGTTTGGCCCTACCGTTATGTCTTATCTGATAGAGATGTCTAAAGGTCTCTTATTTATGATTTTAAAAGAAATACAAAGATCTCTGTTGAAATTCTACTCTCTCTTGTAAGAGACATTTTGCAAATGAACATATATGAACTTTCCTTCACCTTCAAACAAGATGGAGGCTATGCTGTTCACAATCTTATATGCATAAGATGGAATATACATGGCTTTTTAAATCAATTTTTTTCTATTAGTTATTTAATCACCCCCAATACACCTGACATATCTATACTGACAATTATACAAAATTAAATGAATGAGCTGCCGACATGCAGAACACAGGTAACAATGTTATAAAACTTGGCTCATATCCTTCACATCACAATCCTGTCATTACAATAGGGTTCTCCTTCCCCCCTGCACATCACAACCCCCCCTTCACATTCCTGTCCTTAGCCCCCTTAATATCACCTCCCTTCCGCCTTTACATTCCTGTCCTTATCCCCAGTACCCCTTTACATTCCTGTCCTCATCCCCAGTACCCCTTTACATTCCTGTCCTCATCCCCAGTACCCCTTTAAATTCCTGTCCTTATCCCCAGTACCCCTTTACATTCCTGTCTTCATCCCCAGTACCCCTTTACATTCCTGTCCTCATCCCCAGTACCCCTTTACATTCCTGTCCTCATCCCCAGTACCCCTTTACATTCCTGTCCTCATCCACTACCCCTTTACATTCCTGTCCTCATCCCCAGTACCCCTTTACATTGTTGTCCTCATCCCCAGTACCTCTTTAAATTCCTGTCCTCATCCCCAGTACCCATTTACATTCCTGTCCTCATCCCCACTACCCCTTCACTACCCCTTTAAATTCCTTTCCCCCACTACCCCTTTACATGCCTGTCCCCCACTACCCCTTTACATTCCTGTCTCCCCAGTACCCCTTTACATTCCTGTCCCCCCTACCCCTTCTCTACCCTGTTACATTCCTGTCCCCCACTAACCCTTTACATTCCTGTCCTCATCCCCACTACCCCTTTACAATTCTGTCCCCCACTAACCATTTACATTCCTGTCCCCCACTACCCCTTTACATTCCTTTCCCCCACTACCCCTTTACATTCCTGTCCCCCACTACCCCTTTACATTCCTGTCTCCCCAGTACCCCTTTACATTCCTGTCCCCCCTACCCCTTCTCTACCCTGTTACATTCCTGTCCCCCACTAACCCTTTACATTCCTGTCCTCATCCCCACTACCCCTTTACAATTCTGTCCCCCACTAACCATTTACATTCCTGTCCCCCACTACCCCTTTACATTCCTTTCCCCCACTACCCCTTTACATTCCTGTCCCCCACTACCCCTTTACATTCCTGTCTCCCACTACCCCTTTACATTCCTGTCCCCCCCTACCCCTTCTCTACCCTGTTACATTCCTGTCCCCCACTACCCCTTTGCATTCCTGTCTCCCACTACCCCTTTACATTCCTTCCCCCCCTACCCCTTCTCTACCCTGTTACATTCCTGTCCCTCACTACCCCTTTACATTCCTGTCGACCACTACCCCTTCACTACCCCTTTACAATCCTGTCTCCCACTACCCCTTTACATTCCTGTCCCCCCCTACCCCTTCTGTACCCTGTTACATTCCTGTCCCCCACTACCCCTTTACATTCCTGTCCTCCACAACCCCTTCACTACCCCTTTACATTCCTGTCCCCCACAATCCCTTTACCTTGCTCTCCTCATCCCCAGTACCCCTTTACATTCCTGTCCTCATCCCCAGTACCCTTTTACGTTCCTGTCCCCCAGTACCCCTTTACTTTCCTGTCCCCCACTACCCCTTTACATTCCTGTCCTCATCCCCAGTACCCCTTCACATTCCTGTCCTCATCCCCAGTACCCTTTTACATTCCTGTCCCCCAGTACCCCTTTAAATTCCTGTCCTCATCCTCAGTACCCCTTTACATTCCTGTCCTCAACCCAAGTATCCCTTTACATTCCTGTCCCCCCACTACCCCTTTACATTCCTGTCCCCCACTACCCCTTTACATTCCTGTCCTCATCCCCACTACCTCTTTACATTCCTTTCCCCCACTACTCCTTTACATTCCTGTCCCCCACTACTCCTTTACATTCCTGTCCTCAGCTTTACCCCATCTTCAGATTCCTGTCCTCAGCCCTCCACCCCCCCCCATCTTCAGATTCCTGTCCTCAGTCCTCCGCCCCCCCCATCTTCAGATTCCTGTCCTCAGCCCCCCCCCCCATCTTCAGATTCCTGTCCTCAGCCCTCCGCCCCCCTCCCCCTCCCCCCATCTTCAGATTCATGTCCTCAGCCCTCCCCCCATCTTCAGGTTCCTGTTCTCAGCCCTCCCCCCCCCATCTTCAGATTCCTGTTATCACCCCCATCTTCAGATTCCTGTCCTCAGCCCTCCCCCAGCCCCCATCTTCAGATTCCTGTCCTCAGCCCTCCCCCCATCTTCAGCTCCCTGTCCTCAGCTCCCCCTTCACAGCACCATCAACTTCCTCCACGTTACTTACAGAGCGCACAGCAGCTGGAAAGCTCCACATGGATGGCAGCAAGCATGAAGCTGACATCAGAAGCAGGGCAGCTCTGGAAGGAGGGCGGGATCTGCACAACTTTGAAGTCCCACCCTCCATCGGGAGCTGTACTGGCACTGATATCTCAGCCTTCTGCCGCCCGCCGTTCAGGATGGCTGAGCAGATGGCTGAGCGGGCTCCTAAATGGCAGCGGTGGCCGCAGGATGCGCCCCCCCCAGATTTTGCGCCTGGTGCGGCTGGCCCCCCCAGCACCCACCACGCTACGCCACTGGCTGTGTAAGTCTTTGAGTTGCTGATAAGGACAACAGATCTATTGAATAGACCATATCATTCCACTGGGCATCTGTTATTTTTCCCACATCCTCCTCCCATTTATTCCTACTTCTAAGCTAAGAGACCTTTTCTAATACTTTTAAATGAATGTTTTTATACAATTTTGAAATCACCCCTTTCAAAGAAGTGGTCGCAAATAACATTTTCAACCAAGGGGCTCTATTGTATTCTAACTTCCTCTCTTTAAATTGTATTGTCAATGCATGTCTTAACTGCAAATATTGCTACAAATTGCTATTTAAAAGCCCAAATTCCTCTCTCAGATCCTGAAATGTCTTTAGTTCTTCTGTTCAGTAAAGTTCTGACAATCTAACTATCCCTTTCTGTTCCAGTTGTTAAACTGCTCTAGCCCCTCAAGCTCTGATAAGTTTTTATTATCCCAAATTGGAGTATAGTCTGTATATCCAGAGTGTTTAAATACTGCTCTTATTGTATTCCATACCTTTACCATCAGTTTTGTTCAAAGGCACTTACTCTCTTTTCCAAATAAGTTGGCTTCTAAAGCTGCAAATATATATGTGGAATACAGGTCAACAACGCACGTGAGCTATAGCTAGTAGTGTCATCGCCTATCTCCCACCCCCCCCCCCCCACATCTGTTGAAGCTGAGCTGCCAAAAAATAGCTCCAGGGGTGCGGGACTGCCATACCCCCCTCCAGCTCCTGATCATGTGACCACTGTAACAGCCAATCTCAGCGGTAACAGGGTCAGGCAGACTTTTTCCTGCCCATTGGGCATAATAGTGCAGTTAATGGGACAATGGGGATTGGTGGGAAGGGGATAAAGCTGAACTCCAGGAATGAAAATCATTTACTCTTGCAGTGGGTTCTTGTTTTCCCTAGGGGGTGATAAATAAAGTGATATACTTCATGCCCCAGGCAAAATGAGCAGCTAACCCTTGCAGATGGGAGGTGGACCCAATGCAAGAGTAAATGTTTTGTCCTTAGACTTTAGCTTTAAAGGAAAACTGACACATGGGACATATGCGGGCTTCAATTCCTGACCACCCTTTGAAAATGCTAATTGCCTGACTGTGTTGTTGATGCCTTGGCTTCAATACTTACCTAGAAAAGGTACACAAATAAATTATTTTTATTATCACTTGCTGCGCAATTGTTCCGGAACAGTACTAAGAAGTAATGAAGCCAAGCACAGCCAGACAACTGGCATATTCAAAAAGAGGTCAACAGTGGACATTTCTGGATTTCTTTCATCATTTCGGATGACAAACCTTTTTATATTTAGATTTATTTTTTTTGCTCTCTGTATCCCGGATTTCCTTCAATTCCTGTCTTGGAGACACAACAGAAAGCCAGTGGAAGCTTCCACAAAGTGAATGGAAATTCCCTCTTAGACATTTGGCTTGGAACAGACATCCCCCTCAACTCACCACCTGTTAAGATGACAACTGTAAAATTGTCCCATTGACAATGGTCACCAAAATTAATAGAGACAGTGAATCACAGACAGCAATTAAAAACTTCACATTGGTTCTAACTCTTTTACATTCTATCCAAAGGTAGAAAAAATCTACGCTGGAGATTAACTTTAGGTATTTGAAGGGTGAGAGGGTTATGTAAACGATTTATTGATCTTTCTGAAACAAAATTAGTCATATCTACACATATGCTATAATCAAATACATAACAAATACATTCCCCTATTTCTCCACTCTATAAGTCCTTCATACTGTAGCACCCTCTAGTGTGTTAGAAATAATTTGTTTTTGTTTGGCAGCCAAACCTTTGTGTTTTTCTGGATCAGGGGAGTGACTCAGGGAGGTTGGTATGACTCACACGCAGCATCTCTGATACCTCCCCCTACTTTTAGAAACTTGGAGAAGATTCTAGAAGGATGTGTGTGGAGGTTAAGTATGGAGTAACTGTGGAGTATTCTGAGGGCCCTGATCTGACCCAATGGATGGGTTGGCAGGGAGCAGGCCCCCTCAAATACTCAGGGTCAGCCCAGCTGGGGAGGAAAAGTCAGGTGGAATCAGGAGATGGAGTGTTAGGCTGTTGGTGGCCTTTGAAAGTAACCCCTAGTCTGAGGGGTGTGACCTCATGTACAACAGAAAGGGAGGGCAACACCGTTCCAGGTGATAATGATCCTCTTCATAATGACCGGGTGCTGGTTTGGTCTGTGTTCTGACCAGATAATCCAAGGAAGAAAAAGAGCAACCACACTCCAAGATACAAGGAAAAATACTTTATTTTCATAAAAATCATCAAACTTCTAGAAAAGTGAATTCACGATAGCATCATATCTATGATTAAGCGAAGACATTTGTGAAACGCGTTAACCATGCTTTCCTCCCTGTATGTCATGATGCTATCTTGAATTCACTTTTGTGGATGTTGGATGATTTTTATGGAATAAAGTATTTTTTCTTATATCCTGGAGTGCGGTCACTCTTTTTCTTCCTTGGCATGATCTCAGGCCTGGGCTCAGGTGCAGAAGGGAACCTCTCATGACACACAGAGGGATCCTGACCAGGAGACACAGGAGACACAGGAGCAAGGAAAAGGATAGCTGGAGAACACTGCAGGGC
Organism: Pelophylax lessonae; assembly: GCF_965119305.1. Lineage (NCBI taxonomy): Eukaryota > Metazoa > Chordata > Amphibia > Anura > Ranidae > Pelophylax > Pelophylax lessonae. The sequence continues at coordinate 48,802,330 of NC_138774.1, forward strand.
AAATCTCCAAGGAGGAAGACAGTTAGGTAGGCCGGTGAGTGTTACAGTCGGGGAGGACTGAGAAACATGCCTGAGAGGATTGGGTGGAAGCAGTCAAGGATGGATGCAGAGTCAGTCTGGGAGGACTGGGGAGTCATAGCCAGGTAGGCCAGTAAAAGGGGCAGCTACAGCCAGGCTGTCACTGCCTGAAAAAGTGGTACTGGGATAAGTAGCCACAGGAGGAGGACAGCTAGACACTGGGACTTTGCTACACTACCAAAGGGGCCAGCGGTTAGATCATTTTTATTAGATCATTCCAAACAGTGCCAGTTGGTCCTGGGAGTTGTAGTTCTACAAGCAATATTGTGCTGGAGGTAGAGGAGAAGTGTATATATGGACTGTATAAAGTTGTGTCCCTGAAAAGTTCTGCTATCCTGACCAAGTGGGCATCCCATAAAACCATAAACTCTTGCCAAGTTCAATACTCCTAATTAAATAAAAAAAAAAACCCAAAGCAAGGACTGATTCTTGACTCCAGCGTGTGTGAAAAATGATGTGTGCCTGGCTGTGCAAGGTGGGTGATACCCTTATTCACCAGGGGCTCCTGCTGGGTAGCACTGCACTACTTTATATAACATGGAAACAGCCAATCTTAAATAGATCCCATACTGTATAAGCCTTTACTAGTTTTGTTATTTTACTGACTTTCCTCCCTGTTTCTCAGTCCAGCCACAGGTCTACATAACCAAGAAACCTCATAACTCTGACACAGAAGTCATCTGTATGGTGACCGGCTTCTATCCAAGGCCAATCAATGTAAGCTTGTGGAAGGAGAACAAAATGGAGTATGTGATGTCCACTGTGACTCTACCCAATGGAGATGGGACTTACCAGATAACAGTAATGACAATTGTAAATGTCATAGAACAGCAAAGTGTCTACTGCCTAGTGGAACACAGCAGCTTGAAAGAACCAATAATAGTACATCTGGGTGAGTAATCTGTAAATACTGGAAAGTAAAAATTTGCTAGAAAAAATATAGAAAATCAGAGGTTATTAAATAGTCATGAAAAAAAAAAAAAAAAATTACCTAGTTTATAAGGTTGAATAAAGACACTGGTTCATCCATTTCAGCCTGAGTATGTGTGTGTGTGTGTGTGTGTGTGTGTGTGTGTCGCTATCATTTCCTATATCCCTGTACATTCATAACAGTAAAAGTGCAGTGCAATAGTCACCAAAAACCATTCCCAAAACAAAAATAAAAAATAAAGTCCAGAGTAAAATTCCAAAGTAGAACCACAAGGCCCAGAATACAGCAGTAGAATCCATGTGAGAAGATTATCCGATGTCAGCAATTCCCTGCGTACTTGGTAAGTCCTGTCTCCACGGACCCTGATGGTCTGCTGGCCAAATTTCGTGCTATAGTGCAGGATGAGATTACTGCGGCCTCCCACAAGCTTTCTTCTGACCTCATGACAGGCCTAAAAGAACTGGGCCACTGCACTAACCAACTTGAGCAAAGAATGGACCTGGCAACCACGGTCCTTGAAGGCCATGAGGATGAGGTTGACAGATTAAATGGGGAACTGAATGACCTCCGTGACAAGTTGGAGAATGCAGAAAAAATAGCCCACAGGGATAATTTACGTATCCGTGGGATCCCGGAGGCCATTACTGACCTGTAAGGGATGGCCACAGCCTTTTTCCAAGAACTTGCCCCAGACATCCCATTGGAACATCTGGAATTTGACAGGATTCACAGATCCCTGGCACCTTAAGCCCACGGAGCCCCCCCAACCCCCCCCCCCCCCCAGGGATGTGATTATTAAATTTCATTATTACCGCACCAAAGAGAGACTCCTGCATGCTGCAAGGGACCAACCTGACCTCTCTTTCCATCATAACTCCCTTCAACTGTTTGCTGATCCATCCCCGGTCACCACTGCCAGGAGGAGATCCCTGAAGCTATATTTGGAAGTTCTACAAGCCCACAGGATCAAATACAGATGGGGGTTTCCTTTCAAGCTTTCTTTAACAGTCCAAGGCTGACAATTCCAGGCTTCTACCCTGGCTGACCTGAGACATTATTTTCAGGAAGTGAAAATGGGTCTCCCCCTCTCCCAGGCGGCTTCATCATCCTCGACCTCTCGCACTAGACCATCTTCTTCCCCCAAGCAATTGTCCAAGGGGCTCCACCATGGTTCTCAAGCCCTCCGCTCTCTTCAAGCCCAACGTTATCAAGATGTTCCCATAAAGTGAAATATGTGAGCCTTCCACTTTCATCATTTTCTCTTTGTCCTTGTACAGACTTGGCCCTAACTTGAATGGGCCTACTGCACAGCTTCAACGAAGCCTCGTTTTGTTTTGTTTCCTGTTCGCCTAATAATCACCCTGTTGATGATATATATTTTTTTTTTTGCTGTGATCATTCGACTATTGAAACTATCTACAGAATCTGGGTGTTGCGTGCTGATCATGGCATGGTTCCTGGATCCGCAACCCAGGGCCACACAACTAGAGAGATAGCGGCCTGGGGAGGGTGGTGATGTGTGCAAGCCGCGGTGGCTGAACGGAACTTCCTTTTGCGTAACCTAGCTGGATCTCATGCTTGAACACATGGCAATATTTTGGGGTGAGCTGGGTGCTGCTGAGAGCCCCTTAAGGGGTTGGCTCTGTGGCCCCCTGTTCATTTGGGGGTCGAGGAGGGCAGTAAGGCCAGGAATTTGCAGTGGGTGATTGAGACCCGCTGTTCATATCTACATTTTTAATTTTTCATTCTTTTGTTTTTGCTTTATGACTATGGATATTTTCAACTATTTACTGTTTCAGTGCTCATTTTGCCATTCTTATTGTTAAGTATGCATACAAATTTAATATAAATTGCCGGATGGGTCCGATGGACCACTGCTCCCCCGGTGAGTTCTATCTTGCTCAAGACAATGGTCCTAGTCAACCGCCGACACTCCTATGAACCTTTTGGGCCCACCTCCTGATGCATTTTTGTGTTGTCGATGCTATCAGTCTCATGTCTTTCTTGACCTCTCTGTGTTTTTTCTTCTAATGTTTTTCTCTCCCTTTCCCCACTGTTTCTCTTCCTCCTCAACCTCATCCTTTCTTCCCACTTTTAGATCTTGAGGGGCCTGGGTTTAGGGGTAAGTTGAGCTTTTGTTCAGTTTTTTCACCATGTCATTAAACATTGGATGTTCAAGGTATGAATTCACCTCAAAAAAGAGTCTTTTCATTTCTTAGAAAACAACAGATAGATATAGCTTGTCTTCAGGAAACCCACTTCTCCTCCTCCCATCCTAGATATTTTAATGCCCAATATCCTCAAGTGTTTCTGGCCACTGGCCCGACAAAACAATGCGGGATATTAATGGCTTTCCCTAAATCAATTTCCTTCCATTGCAATAAACAGATAGCGGACCCGGACGGTAGATATCGCTTACTCCAGGGTCTCAATCAGGACACTGAAGTTACCATATAAAGCTATTATGCTCCCAATTCTAATCCGGGGCCTTTCCTGACCCATGTCTGCACTCTATTAATGTCTAATCTGAAAGGCACTCTAATGTTGTGTTGAACCCAATTGTGGACAAATACCCTTTTGAGAGGACCGCCGTGTCGCCTGATCCGATGAAATTCATTTCTCCTTGCAGTCGTTCGACCTGGTGGATTTGTGGAGGGAACTACACCCGACAGGAAGGGATTTCACACATTACTCACATCCACATCATTCCCATTCCCGAATAGATCATGTGTTCATGTTGCGGCAACATCTCCCCCTGGTAAACTCTAAAAATCTATCTTGGCTGTTCCTTGGTCTGACCATGATCCCCTCCTGATGGATTGTCGGGCAATATAGAGCAAGCCTAGGCACCCCTCTTGGATCATGAATGACTCTCTTCTATCCTTTAAGGATGATCAGGCTGATCGTTTACAAGCATCTACTGAATAGTAATGTAAAGATGTTAACCGCGCTAAAGGAAAAGTACAGTGAAACAGCAGCAACTTCTAGTGTGACCACACCCTGTAGAATATTGTAATAATAAGTCGCGCTATGATATGATCAATGGAGATGTAAAGTCCATACAGTCCAAACATAAAGTAAAGATGTAATCCGGAACCAGGAACCCCAAAGGGTATAAGCTTACCAGATTGAGATGTGGTGCAGAAGGTTTTCTATGTCCTGTGCATTAGCTGAATCATGACCCGAGTAGAGATTTGCAAGCCGGTAGTGAAATTCCTCCAGAACCCGAAGAGGATTGCATGTAAGAATGTTTTGCCACGTTCGTAGAGTGATGTGAGCCGGTTTGAGAGCAAAAGTCCATAAGCTATTGGCCAATATTGCGTTCAGTTTGTTTGCTTTAGCATACCATAATTGGTGAGACCAATGCAATGCAGAATAAACCTCCACCAATAAAATTGATCACTGATGACAGTGAATAAAAAACATGCAACCTAATGGGACTACACTGACCTGAGATATTTCAAGTGACAGACAATACCTCCGCCATTTGAGGAAATCAGCACCCCAGTTTGAGAGTCGGGTCCTTGGATGCTTGATCACCATACAGGCTCAACATTACCTGTATTTGGTAAGAGGCGACCCCTATTGGTTTATTTTATTATTGGCTCCGGGTTCACACTGAATTGTGATCTGCACGTTTTGCTTTAATCCTTATTCCATATGGTAAGAGGCGAATCTAGCCATAAAGGTGGTGGTTCAACACGCAAATCTCACACTTTTTGCCTTCCTTTTAAAGTTGTCCGGTAAGAGGCGACTTCAGCTATAACACGTTTTAAATTTGGTTTATACCTCTATCACTTCTGGTAAGGGGTATCCATCATTATTTCAATTTTTGCATGTTTTTTATTCACTGTCATCAGTGATCAATTTTATTGGTGGAGGTTTATTCTTTTACACAATAGTATTCATTTTTCACGAACACTGGGGTGTTTAATCAAATTAGTTTGTAAGGTTTTACGCTATTGCGCTTTTACCTTTACTTCCATGATCCTGTGACCATTGAGCTAACTGTTCACGTGGACCTGGATCTACTATCAAGGTGACAAGTTTATCCAAGGAAACCGCCTTTACCTTACCTCAATCTGGTAAGCTTATACCCTTTGGGGTTCCTGGTTCCGGATTACATCTACTGAATATTTCGCTCTCAATGCTGGTTCGGTCTCCTCCCCAGTGACTCTGTGGGAGGCATATAAAGCTGTGTTAAGGGGTCGCATAATCCAAATAGCATCCAAACGTAAGAGGGAATGCCAACAGCTACAGCAGACACTGGAGTCTCACCTGGAACACCTTTCCACCACATTTAAACAATCTCCAGCTTCCACTAACCGTAAACTATTGGCCCAGTGTCGCGCAGACCTAGATCTGTGTCTCACTTATAAGGCGGAATGCACTTTGCATTGGTCTCACCAATTATGGTATGCTAAAGCAAACAAACTGAACGCAATATTGGCCAATAGCTTATGGACTTTTGCTCTCAAACCGGCTCACATCACTCTACGAACGTGGCAAAACATTCTTACATGCAATCCTCTTCGGGTTCTGGAGGAATTTCACTACCGGCTTGCAAATCTCTACTCGGGTCATGATTCAGCTAATGCACAGGACATAGAAAACCTTCTGCACCACATCTCACTGCCCACCCTATCTCGCCTTGTCTGGTTAAGAAAGACCAGATGGGGTTTGTACCTCGACGCCAGGCAGGTGACGCTATTAGACGGATTATACAATTGCAGCACTTTGCACATCAACGACTGTTACCTTCCATGTTGTTATCATTAGACGTGACCAAAGCCTTTGACACTTTATCATGGTCCTACCTCATGACTGTACTTCGCCATTACGGTTTTGGTTCGTCCTTTTTAAGTTGGTTGGCGGCACTGTACAATTCCCCCCCAGGCCAAGATCAAATATTATGGGTTTGAATCCTCCCTTGTTCACATTAGAAGAGGCACCGGACAGGGATGCCCGTTGTCCCCCCTTTTGTTTATTCTGGCCTTGGAACCTCTAGCAGAAGCAATCCGCTCCCACCCTGATATTTTTTTTTTTTTTTTGGTGGCCTGTACGGGGAACGGACCCACCCTGATATTAAAGGTATTGAGATAGCAGGGGCGGCACACAAAATGTCCTTATTTGCAGATGACATTCTAATATCCCTCACATCTCCTAGAATTTCCTTGCCCAACCTTCTAACTCTTTTGGATTTGTTTGCTTCCCTTTCTGGTCTCCACATAAACCCCACTAAATCTAAAGCATTGTCAGTTAATCTGCCTCCTATTGAACTGGAGTCGCTGAAATTGGCTTTTCCATTTCAATGGCATCTGACTTTACCTTATTTAGGCGTTAAACTCTCCCCCACATACAACGGTTTATATAGTGCTAACTATCCATCTCTCTTTAGAAAGTTGACTGACATGCTCTCCTCTTGGTCTCACTTGTCACTATCTTGGTTTGGCAGAATTACTGCAGTTCGTATGACTTATCTTCCAAAGCTATTATATTTTTTCCGCGTATTACCGGTCTCGATCCCTTCTTTTGAATCTCTTAGGTCTTCCCATGATATCCCTTTACGCGAACACTACAGATATCTGCAACTCAAACATTTTCTCCAACAACTTACCAAATCCAAACCTTTACCTTACACATTAATGCCCTTTGAAAGCCTTTGCAGGGAGGAGAGGGGAGGAGCCTGCTAATGGCGCCAGTCCTGACTGCAGACTAGAACTCCGGAACGCCGTCCACAGAGATGAGCAAGAAATTGCTCGATCCTCCGGCCTCCACCCTCGCCTGATCGACCCCCACCAACCCTCCTTGCACCCCCAGCTAGGACCGGAATGACGGCACAGATTTGGTTCCAACGGATCTGCATGAGTCCAGCTGTACCTCGGAGTAGCCTCACCTGAATGCCGCAGCCACCGTGGAGGAAGCCACTGTGAGGGAAGAGAGGGCGGCCACTCGCTCGGCAACTAACAGACACATCGGGGAAGCAGCAGCCGACTGTAGCAGCCAATTCGGGGATAGCCGCCATGAAGACAGAGAGGACAGAAGCCCCGCCTGTCACTAGTGAGCAGCGAGCAGCGCTAAATGGATCCTCGGTCGGGAGACACAACAGCACACGGACATCTGACCGCTCCCATCACTCAGTGCGGGACGTGACTTGGATTAAGGCGCAAGGGACTGGTGAGAGGGTGAAAGCCCCCCCCCAATTTTTTTTTCAAGTTTTTTCATCTTGCTTATCCTCTGTGCTGTATTAACTGTATACCCAGTCTAAAGCAAACTCCATCAAATCCCATATGGGGAGATTGTGACTGATTAAAACTATTCCAGGATAAGAAACCCTCTATTGTGTATAACATCCCCTCTTCTTGGAGGGACAAGCCATACTCCACCATTTGAGGAAAGGACCCAACAAGGGAGTCCCCCTAATAGTGATTACTATTGGCTTGGCACCGGGGTGTTTGTTGCCCAGGGGGCCATAAGTGGGGAAGCAACGAGGAAAAAAAAAACGCTGCATCCTAGGACTCATACCTAGGCTTAAAGACCCGTTTGGGGACTGTGACACTGACCACCTTGAAAAACTGGTATAAGTAATATAGGAGGGACCCTTACATAAGACCCTACGGGACCCCCCCCCTAAAAGGTTGACACACTAGAGGTCTCCACTACATAAATCTTGTATACTCTCCTACGCATTATAGGATTGGCATCTACCACAGGCTGCTACTTAAAGACTCCTTAACCACTTTACCACCTCCCACAGTAATATTACTACGGCAGAGTGGCTCGTTATCGTCTGACGACGTAGTACTACGTCGTCAGACACTCCCCCTTCTGGGCGGCGCTTGCGCGCCGCCGGAGGCTCGCTCCCGCTGTTTTCAGTCACAGCGGGAGTCGGGCCAGGGGAGGAGCAGCGGCGATCGCCGCCGCTCTTCCCCCGATCGTTGGGGATCTAGTGTGTAGATCCGCCCGCCTGTGTAAACACAAGCGGGCGGATCTCCATAGTGACAGGGAGTGACAGATCAGACTGTTCAGCATAGCTGGACATCCGATCTGTCCATGACTCACTCAGTCCCCTCCCCCCCCCACACGTCAGTAAGCACCAGGCATACATTAACCCCTCCCTCTCCAATAAAATTAACCCCTTCCCTGCCAGTGTCATTTTTACAGTAACAGTGCATATATATAGCACTGATTACTGCAGTAATGTCACTGGTACCCCCAAAAGTGTCAAAAATGTCAGTTAAGGGTCAGATCTGTCCACCGCAATGTCGCAGTCCCGCAAAAAAAATCGCAGATCGCCGCCATTACGCGTTAAAAAAAAAAACACCAAAAATGACAGAAATCTTTCCCTTTGTTAGTAAACGCAATAACTTTTGCGCAAACCAATCAAAATACGCTTATTGTGATTTTTTTACCAAACATAGGTAGCAGAAAACAAATTGGCCAAAATTTTTTTAAAAAATTGGTTTTTACATTTTTTTTGAGGGGAATTTCATATAAAAAAATGTTAAAAATATTGTTATTTTGTTCAAAATAAACGCTATTTTTTTGTTTATAGCGCAAAAAGTAAAAATCGCACAGGTGATCAAATACCACCAAAAGAAAGCTCTGTTTGTGGGAAAAAAAGGACGTAAATTTCGTTTGGGTACGGCATCGCACGACCACGCAATTGTCAGTTAAAGTCGAACAGCGCCGAATCGCAAAAAGTGGCCTGGACGGAAGACAGCAAAATCCTCCGGTGGTAAAGTGGTTAAGGAGAGTCCTTTTTTAAATATCTGATTTCCTAAGGGGCAATTGTATATCAATAAATCTTGCAAGAGAGACATTGTATGTTGGAAGACCTACTCAGGAGAGTAAAACACCCTCCTCATCTCTCTGTTTTTTTTTTTTTTGAGAGATTGGGGTAAAAGGGGCTATAAATGGGGAAGCAGTGAAGGTTGGAAGCGCACCACGTCGAAATCATTCCTTCCCTAGTATCAGCTGTTGGTTGAGGGGCAAGTTTCTGCTCCTAGGAGGGAAGGTGATTTTTAAAGAAAAAGAAAAAACGCACCAACCTAGGCCCCACACCCGGGATTAATAATACACCCTGGAATAATAATACCCCCTGAGCGATCGGTTACTCTGGGAAAAATAATATTGCTAAAAATACAGGAGATAACCTTATAAAAGTCTCCATGGGGTACGCCCCTAAAGATTATTTCTTTAGAACCTCTATTATATAAACTTCAGAAATTGGGAATGCTTTCCTAGATATTAAAAGTCCTAGGCTCTCCCATAGGCAACTCCCAAAAGACTGGAGGAGGAACACCAGACATAATCTCTAAGGGATATTATCGGATTCTAGGGGGTCACGCTAGCCCCGAGTGAAGCAGTAAGGGAACAGACATAAGCAATAGTCCTATAAAAAAGGAACAAACATGTCTAAAATTAAGAACAAACAGACAAAGGAGACGACAGGGAAACCTGCAAAAATCACGGCTAGCCCGGGGACTATTAAAATGTACATGACCCAGGAAGGGAAAGGTCAAAACGTAACATCTGAAACCCAACCAGTGGTGAGACCAAAACAAACTAGTGATGGAAATAGAAGGACTAAAGGTACAAAGGTATCAGGTGTAACAGGGGAGGAAAGCCTTGACCTATCTAGAGAGAGTACACTAACAACAGAGGACACTGATCCTGGGAAGGAAGAAGACCTAAAGATGAATGACCTCCCCCCGACAAAATCAGAAATGATGGAAATGTTCTCGAACCTGGATAGATCAATCAAAACTGAAATGGCCACCTTATACAGAGATCTGGGACATACACTGACAAGAGTAGAAGAAAATGAAAGGAAGATAAATACCCATGGGAAAAAGTTATCAAACCTAAATGATCAAATGAAGAAATTGCAACTAGAACAGAGGAATATCCTTTACAAGATGGAGGATCAGGAGAATAGAAACAGAAGGAAGAACTTGCGGATTAGAGGTCTCCCAGAAAAAGATAAAGAAGAAAAATTACAACAAATGCTTGAAAGCATACTTAACCCGATTCTTGGGAATCCAACCACAGATAAAATAGAATTTGAAAGAGTACACAGAATACGGAAACCTCTAAATGCCCCAAAAGAAAAGCCAAGAGATGTCATAGCGAGATTTCATAAATATGAAGTGAGAGCTCAAATCTGGGAAAAGATGAGAGACAGGCCAATTTTGAGATATGAGGGAGAAGACCTACAAATTTTTCCAGATCTCTCACAGGATACATTGAACAGAAAGCGCATCTTAAAACCGGTCGTAGAAGAGCTAAAAAAGCAAAATATACAGTATTTTTGGAGTCATCCACCGGGATTGGGAGCAAGAAGAGAAGGAAAGATGGACATTCTGAGGTTTCCTGAAGACATCCCAATCTTCTGTGAGACTTTAAAGATACCAGAAATAATAGTTCCAGGATGGATAGAACAAGGAAACCCTGAGGAAGAATCTGAGGAAGAAATTCTGTGGAAGGAAAAGAAAAAGAAGGATACGAAAACCAAAGAAAAAAGAAATTAATAGACCAGACTGGGGGATTCAGGAGCGAGGGGGGGGGGAGGGGGCGAGGGCGGAGGAGGTAAAAGGGGGTAATAGAGAAGAAATTAACAAGGGCGGCATCATGGCGGGACAGCAGGTGGGAACCTTCCTACCCAAACATGGGAGGGAAGGACAGGAAGGGCGAGCAGAGGTGGAGCTCAACCCTGGGTGAATGTCGATTGAAATGGAGGGGAGGTGAATCGTCTACCCTAGTAAAGGGGAAAGAGAAAACTAGGGACCCACAGGGATGGAGAGTGGGGGAGATGGGAGGAGGGTGGGGGGAGGGGCGGGGAGGGAGGGGGAGAGTAGAAAAAACAATGAAAAGAAAGAACCCGGCCTTTAAAATTAATTATCCCTGGTTCCTAATGTGGGAACATACTCTTGGATACAGAACCCCAGGCAAATTTAATAAAAGCAAATGAGTGTAGTAAACTACTTATCATATAATGTAAGAGGAATGAATTCACCCATGAAGAGACAAAAAATCTTAGGGGAAATTAAGTACCTAAAAGCAGATGTTATATTCTTACAAGAGACCCATATTACGCATGAATCAAATATCAGACTGTATTCCCCTAGTCATCCTACGTGGTTCTATGCAGACTCATTTAAAAAAAAAATCTAGTGGGGTAGCTATCGGCCTCGCCAGAGGTTACACTAGTAAATATATACAGCCCCAATGAGGGACAAATAGCCTTCCTAGGGAAGATCTTAGGGAAACTATCAAATTTTAAGAAAGGAGGGGTGATCTTAGCCGGGGACCTCAACCTGAGCCTCGATCCAAAAATAGATAATACATCATGATACCAAAGGTTTTCGAATCATCAGAATAAGGAACTTAGGACAAAATTATATCAAAATCAACTAGCAGATATTTGGAGAATACTCAACCCAAAAGAGAGAGATTATACTTATTATTCAAATGTACATAAGACATATTCTAGAATCGATTATTTCCTAATTGAACACCGATGGATCGAGAAAGTATCAGAGGCAAGGGTTGGGATTAGGACCTGGTCAGATCACTCCCCCATTTCAGTAAAAATAAAAATGGGTAAAGAACTAACCAGAAGACCTAACTGGAAAATTAACGAGGATTTGATCAGAGATAAAAAATGGGGAAAGGAAATAGAAAAAGAACTTGAATTTTACTTTCAAAATAATGACACCGAAGAAATTCCCAAAAACATTATATGGGAGGCACAAAAAGCATCCATGCGAGGTATACTAATTTCAAAAGGAGCACAGAGGGAAAAAGAAAGATCGGGAAAAAAAGACAGTTTAATGAGAGATATATATGATCTAGAACAAAAACAAAAAAAAAAATAACAACATTAATAAATAAAAAAGATCTATCTATGTTAGAAAAGAAAAGAGAAGACCTAAAAGAACTATTAGAACAAGAAATTAGACAAGAATTTAATAAAGTAGCAAGAGAGAAATACGTAGAGGGAAATAAGATAGGAAAAAACCTGGCAAGAATTCTTAAAAAAAAAAAAGTCAATAAACTTCATAGATAAGATCAGAAATAAAGGGGGGGGGGACTTGGTCCACTCATCTGCTGAGATAGCAGGTGAGTTCCAAAAATATTATGGGAATCTATATGCGGTAAGGGGAGTAGGTAAACAGGAAAATAACCCCGATAGAGAAAAGAAGATTAAAGACTATCTAGAAAAATGCAAAAATGAAAAAAATAGAGAAGGAAAAAATAATACTCCTTGAGGCACCAATCACAGAACAAGAAATAGAAAAAGCCATAAAAGATACCCCCGCAGGGAAAAGCCCAGGACCTGATGGTTTCACCATCAGTTATTACAAACAATATAAAGATCTCCTGATCCCAAGATTAAGAGGCTATATGAATGGTCTGGGTTCCCAGTTTAATATGAGTAAAGAGGCACTCCAAGCGGCGATAACAGTTATTTTAAAGAAGAGAAAGATCCAACGCTGTGCTCAAGTTACAGGCCCATTTCCCTCTTGAATGCTGATACAAAGTTATTTACGAAAATATTAGCAACTAGAATGAAAGGGCTGATGGAAGAGTGGATCCATGACGACCAGGTGGGTTTCATACCCGGTAGACAGGGGAAAGATAATGGGATTAGAACAACCCTACTAATAGATCAAATGTTAAAATACAGGGACTCCAGTTTGATACTGTCGATTGATGCTGAAAAAGCATTCAACAGGGTCAACTGGGAGTTCATGTTGAGAACTTTAGAAGAAATGGGCATTGGTCCCAGAATGATGGCATGGATCGGCACCCTGTACAGCCAACCATCAGCAAAAATAAAAATAAATGGGACAATGTCCGAATCCTTTGACATGTACAACGGAACGAGACAGGGCTGTCCCCTGTCTCCAATGTTGTTTGTGATTTCCTTGGAGCCCCTGTTGGCAACAATAAGAGAATGCCCAGATATTAAGGGAGTGGCGGTTGGGGGAGTGGGGCATAAAGTAGCGGCATTTGCCGATGATTTGTTGCTCTATGTCTCCAACCCAAGGATCTCCCTGCCAAACATAATCAAAATCTTTAAGCAATATGGAGAACTCTCAAATTTAAAAATTAACCAAACTAAGTCTGAAATATTAAGCATCAAAATGAGCACTCAAGAGAGAACAGGGTTAAAAACTGAATTTCCTTTTGTCGTAAGTGAGGACTTAAAATATTTAGGAATTAAATTAACACCTACGCCAGAAAAATTATACATAGCTAACTTCATCCCATTACTGAATTAAATAAAAGCCGAAATAAATAGATTAAATCCAAGAGCTATATCATGGATGGGCAGAATAAATATAATAAAAATGGGGATTCTCCCAAAAATCTCATATAAGTTCCAAATGATACCAATACAGATACCGGAGGCATTTTTTAGGACACTAAAGGCACTAATAACTAAGTTTATTTGGAAAAATAAAAAACCTAGGATAAAATACACAACATTAAGTAGAAGTAAAAACGAGGGGGGACTTGCACTACCAGACATTAAAAAATATTACCAAGCCTCAATTCTTACACGGGTGATGGAATGGGAAAAAAGAGATAGTAGGAAAAATTGGGTTAAAATGGAAAACACAATAAGTGGTACGAAACTAGGTAAAATTATTTGGATCCCACCAAAATACATAGAATTGGAAAATGACACACACACCATCACACGACAAGCACTAAAAGTGTGGGATTTAATATATAATAGAGGAAAAGGGGAGTATAATTCACCATTAATTCCACTACAGGACACAAAATTTTTCGCACCGGGAGAAGGGAAAGAATATGGATATTGGTTAGGAGAAGGAGATATCAGACTAAAAGATATAATGGAGAGGGGGGAAATATTTACGTTCTCCGAGCTCAAAAAAAAGAAAATCATTTGGAACTTAGATGAGTGGAGATATCGCCAACTTAAGCATCCTTACCCCACCCAATTAGAGATAGAAACGAGTTTAACCCATACGAACAAATATGCACATCCGAAAAGAATAAGAATAACATCTCAAATATCTATAAAATATTGAATGAGGTTAAGCAGATAGCCCATCCAACGGTGGAGAAATGGGAGAGCGAACTGGGCGCCCGAAGAGAGGGAGTCCAGTGGGTTAAATGTGTAAGGTTGGTTCATAATTCCGCGATAGATATAAGTACCGCGGAAATGAACTACAAATTGATCTCAAGGCGGTATAAAACCCCAGATGAAGTGGGGAGATACCATCAGGAGACCTCAAGATTCTGTTGGAGAGGATGCAAGGTATTGGGTACTATGACACACTTATGGTGGGAATTTCCAAAAATAAACAAATTTTGGAAGGAGGTATTGCTATCAATTAAAAGAATTACCAACATATAGGTTAAAGAAGACCCATGGACATGTCTCTTTCATGGGACGTCAACAATATAAAAAAACCTTAATACCCCACTTGCTAAATTCAGCAAAAAGTTTAATTCCATTAAACTGGAAGAAAATAGAAGCTCCGTCATATAAAGATTGGGTAGTGCGGGTGGAGAAAACAAGAAAATTAGAATTACTAAGGCCCTGGGGAGAACAAGAGTATGAAAGCAGAGTTGAGATCTGGGAAGTATGGCAAGAATACAAAAAGGAAATTTAAGGGTTCACTGAATGACCATCGGAAAGAGGTGGGAGGGCGGGGGGGGTGTAGGTGGGGTGTAGGTGGGGGGATAATTAAGGTTGTTGTATGTTTTATGCACATAGTTATGTCCTCCCCTTCAAAGGAGGGATGGAAACAACAAATTTTGTATGCTGAAAATTTTCAATAAAAAAAAAAAAAAAAAAGAAAGCCTTTGCAGGGCAAGACCTCACTCACAGTGGCTTATATCGCTTCTTTATGCCTCTATAAACTCCCACAGTAAACTTCCGCTTCTGACTTATCATTCACAGTGGGAAAAGGACCTGGGGAGGCAGTTGGATGGGGAGGATTGGTAACATATGACCACTGCTCTTTCGAAATGCTCTCGAAACGTACTGATATTGGAGAATGCATATAAGGTGTTCTATAGATGGTATTACACCCCAACTAGGTTACATAGTTACATAGTAGGTGAGGTTGAATAAAGACAATAGTCCATCTAGTTCAACCTGTGTAGGTGTGTGTGGCTGTAATCATCTCACATACCCCTGAATGTTCTGATCCTTAAGATGTAAGTCTAAGAGTCTTTTGAAAGCCACCATACTACCCGCAGAAACCACCTCTTGTGGTAGAGAATTCCACAATCTTGTAGCCCTAACAGTAAAGAACCCCCCACGTTGCCTGAGGTTAAAACGCTTCTCCTCTAATCGCATTGTATGCCCTCGAGTCCTCATGCAATCCCTTCGAATGAACAGCTTTTTTTCTAAGCTGGGATCCCCAGTAAGATATTTATAAATTGCTATCATGTCCCCCCTCAGACGTCTCTTCTCCAGGGAGAATAAATCGAGCGATTGTAGACGCTCTTCATAGTCAAGGTCCTCCAATCCCCTAATTAGTTTAGTTGCCCTTCTCTGGACTCTCTCCAGCTCCAACACATCCCTCCTGAGGACTGGTGACCAGAACTGGACGGAATACTCCAGATGCAGTCGGACCAGAGTTTTATAAAGTGGAAGGATTATAGTCTTATCTCTGGAATGCATCCCTTTCTTTATGCATGCTAATGTTCTGCTGGCTTTGGCAGCTGCCGCTTGACATTGCATGCTGTTGCCTAATCTAGGTTGGCCAGGTTTATACCATCCTATTCCCCCTTATGCTTTAGGTGCTCCCAGGAGGGGACTATGGCCCACATTTTTGGTGAACATGTCCCAAGGGGTGCAGACTATGGGGTTAGGGTTTATGTCCTGCTTCACACTATTCTTCATGTCAATCTGAAGAGGGACCCCTATGAAGCTCTTTTATGTAAGCCAATAATTGAGTTATCCCATCAACAGCGCCAATTGGCTCAGCATCTGTTCATTGCTACAAAATTGACCTTTGTTAAGGCTTGGAAAACCCCACTGCTCAGTTTCAAAGCAGTCAAAAAATGTATGAACGACATTATGACGAACAAAAAATTAACGGCTATAGCTTCTGATTCTCATCATAAATTCCTTAAAGTGTGGCACCCATGGACGACATATGTCACACCGTCCAGATTTACCGCTACACTGCTCTCAATTTAGATAATCCCCTGATGTTCGCCCCGCAGGATCTACCCCTTCCCTTGTTCCTTTTTTCTACTCTTCTATCCTTTCTTTTCCTTTCTTCTTCCTCGTGTCCCACCTGTGATGACACGCCTTTACATTCTTCATCGAATGAATATGCCTAACTACTGTATTCTCTCAATGGAACGTATTTATATATATATATGTTTTTTTTTGCCTCTTAATCAATAGCTAGTCTGGTGCATATCCATGCTATAAAAAATGGAAAAATAAGCGCTTAAAAATAAGAGGAACGGCCCTGGCTCAGAGCAAGTTGTAGTTCAGTGCTGACACAATACTCTGTTGTGGAAGGGAGTTCCACATCCTTAACTATCTAACAGTAAAGAACCCCTTACGCAGTTTAAAATTGCACCACTTCTTTTCCAACTTTGTGTAGCTGTGTGTATTCTTTAGAGACCTTAGATTAAGTAGCTTACTCCCAATATAAGAAAAGAAAAGCAATCACTCCCAGTGCTCAGAGGTCCTTCACAGAGAGATAGCTATACAGGCGACATGTCACATACATGGCCCAATGCTTGGCGGATGCAGCCTTCCTCAGATAGGGGAATCCAATGTGAAACTACGAAGACAACAATTGGGAAGGTGCAAACACCTGGTGCATTACCCAAGAAAAATATATTTTCTTTAAGGACAATGAAACCAATAAAATGCATACTCACATACTCACTCAAAAGTGCAGTGTAAAACAACATGTGAGTCGGAAGATGCCATATGGTGCAAGGTACAGATGCTCCAACAACCTCCCTTGTACTAGTAAGATGACCCATTTTGGGGGCGCACACCCTTTCTCAGAGCTGTGATGACCAGCACTACCTTTTGCCAATCCATAAATACAGGCACGGACACCAAAGACCTCCCCCTAACAGGAAAGGTTAAGCCACAGAAAAAAAAATAGTAATACATAAATAAATAATACAGGGTTCATGCTGATGAATAATACTGATATATAATAAATGCTGTTGGCACTAGATGGGAATGGCATGTGATATGATATTATTCAGTATTAGCTTTGAGTGGTCACATAATGAATTCATGTATTCTTTTAGTCCTTTCTTTTTTTTTCTCTCTTTGGGCTTAATTCACAAAGAGTTTTTTGCTTCTAAAATCTGAGATAAAATAACATAGCTTCTCTCAAACATTTTTTTGCAATTTACAAAAAAAACCACTACTAAAATAAAGCATGAAGTATTTTATCAAAATGGGCACAACTCGCTAAGTGACATTTTACCGCATCCAAGTATGCGGTAAAATAACGCACAACATTCCAAAAAAAAAAATAACTGTGCAATTCACAAACAACTCTCCTAAAATCTCTCTGAAGTATGCCTTAAATACCACATGAAACCGTGTGGTAAGTTATTGCGAACATCTGATATGATGCTTTTCCAAAAAAGTGTAAGGTAGCTCACAATTTAGTCATGGCTGGCACGGCATGGATTTTCTGAGTTGAGGGCTCAAGGTACACTATGAGTGGGATATAAAGCTCCATGATAAGTGACTAGCATAGCCTGGACTTATAAATTGATCCAGCAGTGTGCGCTCCTTAAAGGTTCTTTCCTTTAAAAAGACCACTTGAGATCTTCTCCTCCTCTTCTGTATTGCTTTAAATTCCAGAAGACTGGATTCAAAGGGCTTCATCCTCTTTGCTATTCTGTCTTCCAGACTCCAGAGACAACTCTTGAGTAAAATTTAGCTGACACCTGCTCCAGCTTTCACTTTCCCACCTTTTTTTTAACCAATCACTGGGGGGGATCTGACCATTGCCATAGTTATCGCATGTTTTTTTCAAGCTTGGACCAGTACTTAATTATAGCATGCATTTATTTATATATTTCCTTCTGTGAATTGACCTTAATGCCTTTTTATTCGGTATTTAACAAGTGTTTTTGGTGTTTGCGCTAAATACTGCATACAAGCAATAGTGAATTTACATTTTCATCATTGCATGTGTAGCCGGGAGCGGACTACCATTATCTGACACTGCAGACCTATTTTCTGCTCTCTGACTGTCTCTGTGCTCCCCTAGTGTTGGTCTCGGATTTCATGCACCATACTCCTGAGACTGGAAGAAAAGCTTTGTGGGAACTGTAGTCTTCTGGAAGGATATTACTGCACTGCTGAACTCTTTATGAACTACACCTCCCAGCAGGTCATTCACTCCGGAGGAGAATTGTGGGAGATAAAGGGATCTACTGACCAGACCCACGCTCTCTTGCTTCACTGGATCCATCGTCTGTGCATCGAACTGTCGCAGAGAGAGAGAGGACTGCGGCCCACTGCATGCCACCCAGGTGTCTGCGGACTCAGCCCAGGCGGGACGTATGACACTCACTACATTGTGGACTCACTGAATCAGCAGAGTGCATCCATCTTAATGTCTCACAGCGTAGAGAGTTGCCTCTGCCTGTTCTTCCAGAAGCTATAAGACAGACATCAGGATTGGTGAGAGAGCACCTGCTCAAAGTTCAGTAATCAATTGCCACAGCTTCTCTTGAACACTGAACACAGAAACCTTACATTTAGATCAGTTAATGGATCTTCATTAATCAGAACCAGATAGCTTGCATTGCCTGTCTCACACTGTGCTACACTGGGAAATCATTTTTCTTTGAGCTCCAACTGCCGGTGAAGATAATAGCGAGGCATTGCATTCTGAACATGGCTAGATTATTGCTTTTAAAGGGGACACACTACTGGTATCAAGGTTACCTCATCTCTCATTAGGATATAGGTACTATAGGCTGGCCCGGGGGTTCCCATTTAGCAGGAGTATTTCATAAAGAAATGTATAGCTTCCTGAGAGATTCATTCACTTACTGTTGGATACTGTGTATATTGGTGTATTTACTTGTTACTCTAACTGGTTATTCAACTGTTCTTTAGTGTTATTTCAACTGAGCCTTGACTGTTTACCCAGGGCCTAGTTGATTATTTAAGCCTTCTTTTTGAGTAAAGCAAATCTAAAGAGTTAAAACTGATTTGCTGGGGGGCGTGGCCTGGACATGGCCAAGTGAGGACATGTATTGCTTGGGCTCCCGGCTGCACCCTCCTCGGCCCAATGGTTTGAGACTTCCTTCACCAGCATGTTATATGCGAAAAGACTACCAGAACGACCCGAACGCCCAGACGCTCGGGGGACATCCACCATTTTTTCCCGCACTTGCAACCCAGGTCCCCCAGCTCCAAGATGGCGGCGCAACGAGGCCTTACTCAGCCAGCCCAGAGCACAGGGACTCTGATTATATAAACCAAAAAGTAGTGTTGCACCAGTCATGTGCACACATAGTGTAATAAAACTCAAAATCAGTGTCCATACATGTTCCAATGTCCATACAATCAATCAAATAAACGGTGAATCCACGTGTCCAAAAGAATCTTGTGCAAAACTTAATTAGTGCTTTTGTGACTAGTGCAATCCCACCACCAGGTGAATTGGTCTCTCACCTCCACTATAGACCCACTGCTGGGTTAATCACAGTGTTGTATATACACAGGGACCTTCAGATAGTAAAGGCTATGGATAGCCTATCACCTCCAGAGGGATTCTCACCGATAGACATAAAAGGGGAACAAAGGAAGAGATCTATTGCTCTCTGTATGGTTGCAGTAAACCCCTTTATTGAGTAAAAGGAATGGTACTTACAAAGGTGGCGCTTCCAAAGCGCATAGCAGTCAGCATAAATGGTATCTAGGAAGAGACAGCTTCCAGCACGCAGGCTCTGTCCCCTATACGCGTGACGTTGAAGCCCAACCACAGGCGTTGACTTCCTCAGTAGGGAGGAACTGAGGAAGTCAGTTGGTTTATTTAGTTTACATTGTGTGGTTTAGACACTTTTAGTGTGTGCAGCCAGTCTTTATATCATTTGTTTATTGCACCATTCACTATTGAGATTTTTTTGCGCTGATAGTTTTTGTTATAAACTCTGATTATATCCCCTAGCCCCTCCACAATGGCCGAGGCCGAGGACCTTCCGGAGACTCCTGCGAGCTTCTCGGATCCACTGCGGAGTCCGGAGGCTGCTACACTGGACTCGGACTCCTGTGAGCACTCCCTACCCGGACGGAGATCAAGTCGCTCATACTGCGGCTGGAGGAGGCACATCCAGGAGGTGCGCATGGACGTGCAGTCCCTTTTGGACAGGGTGGCCTCCGGAGAATCATCCCTATTGGCCCTAGAACACCGGGTGTCGGCCCTTGAGGACTCCAGAAACTCCTACATGGACACGGCTGTCACTTTACAACTCCAAATTGAAGATCTGGAGGACCGGAGCAAACGCAAAAATCTCACGCTCCAAGTTCTGCCAAAAACAAAAAGAGGAGAAGATCTTCAGGACATAGTAAGAGATATCTTTCATAAAGTTATGGACTCTTCCCCCTCCTACCCCCCTGGTGTTTGACAGGGTGCATAGATCCTTGGGACCCAGGCCCACTGATTCCAGCAGACCTCATGATGTGGTATGTCGTGTCCACCTATACACCCAAAAAGCTGAGATTCTCTGCAAAACATAGGAGTTGGGTACAGTGGACTTTGACGGCGCAAACATCAAAATCCTCCCGGATCTCTCAAAGGCTACCCTGCATTGTAGGGCACTATTAAGGCCGGTCCTGGACCTCACACCACAACTCAGATTCACACACCGCTGGGGGTATCCTCTAGCGGTCACCTTCCTCAAGAACGTGTCTTCCTTTACCCTCCGCACACCTACAGACTTACCAGCTCTCTTCGGTTCTCTGGAGACGGATCCTATACAGATCCCTAATTGGCTCCCTATACTCCACCATCCACCGGGTCGTCCCAGAGCAGCGATAAGCCGGGGCTCCTGGCCAACAAGGCCTCAGCGCTCTAGACGGAGGTCCCAGGCGCCATCCGTGGAGGGGACACGTGAGTCATAAATGGCAGGGCTCTGCTTGAGGGACAGATATCTCTTTATTACCTGGAATGTGATGTGACTGTGAAGGTTGAAGTATGCTGACTACCGGATATTACCCACAGTAAATTATCTTATTGGAGCTATTTTCCTCCACCTGAGTTCCGGTGAGATGTGTTTGGGTCTCCTGGAGACATAGTGGACGGGCACACTACCTCATATATCTCACAGTGCCGCCCTGACTGGCTCTATTGGCAGTAGAGATGGTATTCTTAGAAGGTCTTAGCGCCTTAATGTTACTATGCTAGGCATATGGTCATAATGTTTGCTCTACTACTCATAATGGGACCTATGTTTGCCTTCACTTTCATACTGCTGCCTTTCCAGCAATTGTTGAGGTAGCTTGCATGCGGGTCTGTGTGCCTGCCTGGGGGCGCACCCGTTCCCCCCCTGCGGTGGAGGGATTTCCTCCTCTACCTTTGCCGATGATGGGTTGCGGGGGGGGGGATAGATGCGAGCGGGGTGCACGATTTGGGCATGTACACTTGGCCCCAGTGGCGCTGGTTGTGGGGGGGGGCGTCCAGGGGAATGGCCCCTATTGCCTGGTTGGTTCTGGGGGTGGTGTCCGCCCAGGATACTGGCTGTTCCGCCCCGCTCCGACAGCCCCCGGGTCTGGGTGACCCAGTATACACTCCCGTTTTGGAGTCTCGGCATGTTATGCAGCTCCCTTTATTATTTGAAATTGTTTTATACATATTCACCCATTCCACTAATTTGTTATGAGCCACGTTTTGAATTTTGATTGCATGTTTTATGGCTCATTAAGTGAACACCTTTTGATGCATGCCTTATATAACTTTATTCTATTCAGGATTGCTGTTGGGCTGAGGGGAGAGGGCCGGGGACCTACCCCTTGGCTCTGTCCAACCACTATCCCATGTAGGAACACGCTCAATCTTTCGGCTGATTGCTGGTGAGCGTCTTAGCACAATTTTTTTGCTACCCTTTAGCAAATTGAGGCCTCTTCCTGTGATATAACCTGTTCCTCTTTCACTTTCACTCTTTCTCTTCATTACCTTGTTTAATCTCCCTATCTTCTTATTTACCATCTCCATCTTCTTTCTTCCTAACTACATTCTCTTAATACCCCTCTGGTTCTTCTCATACTTACCTAACCTCCCTATCTCCCTACCCCTTCCCCCCCCCCCTCCTTAACAAATGGATGGCATCAGGATCGTCTCAATTAATGCTAAGGGACTTAACGTTCTAGAAAAGAGGCAAATTTTATTAAACGGTTTAAAACGCTCTAGAATCAATATCGTCTTTGTTCAGGAGACCCACTTCAGAGATGACAGGCTTCCATTACTTAAGAATCAGTCTTTTCCCCTTGCCTACCATTCTTCCAACCCAGAGCCTAAATCAAAAGGGGTCTCTATTATTTTTTCCAATAAAGTACCATGGATCTACGCACATGTTCTAAAGGACCCTAACGGCCGATTTCCATTCATAGTTACATAGTTAGTCAGGTTGAAATATGACACAAGTCCATCTGGTTCAACCAAAAAAAAAAAAAAAAAAAACAGTATTGAAAACCCAACTATACAATCCCATATACACAATCCTATACCCATTCCTAAAGGGAAATATTGGTGACATCAGAATAACTTTGGCCATCTTTTATGCCCCCAATAGCTAGCAAGATACATTCATTATCAGAGGCATAGAGAAACTTTTAGAGTTCTCTGAAGGTCAATTAATTGTTGGAAGAGATTTTAATACCCCCCTGATCCCCTCAGAGGACACATCTCTGGGATCCTCCTCTGCCCCCCCTAGGGTTCACAAACATGTTGTGAAGTCTTTGCATAGAGCACAATTGATAGATGTATGGCGCCTTTTGCATCCCAGGGAACTTGACTACTCCTTCTACTCATCGACTCATGAGTCCTCACCTCATCGACTATACTCACTTATAGATTATTTCTTAATCCCGCACAGTCAACTACACGCGATCCATGACACCTCAAAAGGTTCTATTATTTGGTCTGACCGTGCCCCTGTTATACTTTCCAATGCACTGACAGATGTCCGATTGTCCAAAACCCAGACGTGGAGACTAAATGAAAGCCTACTGTAAGATTAGACTGTTCTGACAGATGTCACTACAGAACTAGACCATTTCTTCCAGTCCAATACCATTGCAGATACCGACCCCAGAATCATTTGGGAGGCACACAAAGCAGAGATACGTGGTGTACTTATTAAACATGGCTCCAAGATCAAAAAGCAACGTACAACACAGCTAAACTCTTTATTACAGACTTTGCACGCATTAGAGTCTCGTCATAAACATGCTCCTACACCCTCATCAGAGAACGAACTTATGACTCTCCATAAGCAAATCAATGAACTTTTACTTTACAAAGCTAAGGCGGCCATGCAGGTCTGTCATAAAATGTCTTATGAGTCAGGGAGCAAGTGTGGTAAACTGCTAGCTAGATCTCTCAGAGAACAAACCCTGGCCACCTAATTCCTCAGATCATTTCCCGCACAGGTCAAAAAATTATTATTTACCGTAAAATTATTTTCTCTTAGTCCTCTGATGGTCGCCGCCATATTAGCCTTCACTATTGGGTAATGGCGCCCTCTGCAGAAGTAAGCTAGGCAGTTAGAAATGTTAATTCAAAACTTTTCTATAATTAGACACACCTCTAGGGGGCCGTCCCCAGCCATTATCCTGATCCAGTTACCACTGATCCTCAGTTTGTAACAAGCAGTACCGGAAGGCAATAACCCCCAGATCCCAAAAAAACAGAGGGGCAGGGGCGGCGACTGTCAGAGGAGAAAATAATTTTACGGTAAGTTCTTACAAAAATTCTACTTTCTCTTACGTCCTCTGACAGTCGCCGCCCATCCATATTAGCCTTCACTATTGGGATGTCCCAAAGCAGTGCAGGTGTGAGGGGTGGGAAGACACAACCAACTGAAAAGGTAATGAAAAAACACCCCAAGGAAGAGACAGAAAAAAATATGTCTCTTCAAACAACCGCCGCACCCAAAACTCTGCGGCCAAGGGAAGCATCCAAGGATGCCAATACATCAATTCTGTAGAATTTTGTGAAAGAGTGCACAGACGACCAGGTTGCCACTTTGCATACCTGAGCCACAGAAGCCTGATGGCAAAAAACCCAAGAGGCGCTGACGGCTCTAGCAGAATTGACCTTTACAGGGAAAGGAGGAACCTGACCCTCGTCTGAATAGGCCTGAACAATCGTCTGTCTGATCCACTGAGAAATGGTTGCTGCGGACGTGGCCGAGCCCTTCTGAGGTCCCTCAGGAAAAACAAACAGGGAATCAGACTGTCGAACACATTCCGTGGCAGACAGGTAAACCCTGACCGCCCGGCCACATCCAAGGAATGCGAAGCCACCTTCTTGGAATGCTTGGGCTTCGCACAAAGCGAAGGCAACACGATATCCTCGTTGACGTGGAATGAAGAAATCACCTGGGGAATAAAAGAGTGATTGGGTCGCAGAACCACTTTATCCCTATGAAGCACCAGATAAGGAGAACGGCAAGACAAAGCCGCCAATTCAGACACTCTGCGAGCAGACGTGATAGCCACCAGAAAAGCAAATTCCTGGGATAACACAGGCAGAGGAAAATCTCCGATGTTCTCAAAGGGAGGTCGTTGTAACACAGACAACACCAAATTTAGGTCCCAGGGAAGCAAGGGAGCCTTCCTCGGAGGAGCCAGACGCCGTACCCCTTTGATGAAAGTGCGAAGCAAAGAATTTGATTCCAAGGGACATTGGAAAATGACGGCCAAGGCCAACAACTGACCCTTGATCGTGGTCAGTGCCAAACGCTGATCCACCCCTTCCTGCAGGAAGGCCAAAACCTTTGCCACCGAGGAGTGAGGATGGAAACCATGCGACTCGCACCAGGCAACATACGCTTTCCAGCTGCTATGAGAAGTCTTTCCAGGAGTAGCTTTACGAGCCTTCAATAAGATAGGGATGCATTCGGAAGACCCCTATCTCACAAGACCTGGCTTTCAACAGCCACGCCGTTAAAGCCAGAGACTGTAAAGCAGGATGGAAGATCGGCCCTTGAGACAGAAGATCGTCTCTCAGCGAAAGCCGCCAGGGAGACTCAACGACCACCTTAATGATGTCCGCATACCAGGACCTATGTGGCCAGTCTGGGGCCACGAGAATGACTGGTATCCTTTCCAACGCCAACCTGCAGAGGAACCTGAACAACAGTTGAATCGGAGGGAAGGCATACAACAGCCAATACCATGCCAAAGCACCCCTAACGCATCCGTGGTGTCCGCCAGAGGATCGTGAGGTCCGGCCACAAACTTTCCAACCCCATTGTCGAGACGGGGCACAAACAGATCCACGTCCGGAGTCCCCCACTGGGCACACAGGAGGTGAAACACCTCCGGAAGCAGGGACCATTCTCCCAGGTCAAAGGTCAGGCAACTCATATAGTCCGCCTGCCAGTTTTCCACACCCGGTATGTGAACAGCCGAAATCGCCGGAATGTGCAATTCGACCCAAGATAGGATCACAGCCACTTCTTTGGCTGCCCGGGCACTGTTGGTGCCCCCTTGGTGATTGATAGAAGCCACAGCCGTGGCGTTGTCCGTCTGTAGTTGAACCGGACACCCCTGAAGTTGAGATGACCAATGGAAACAGACAAAGCTTGATCGCACAGAGCTCCAAGACGTTCTTCGGCAAGGAGGCCTCCACCGATAACCACGAACCCTGGGCACAAAGCGTGCCCAGGACTCCTCCCCAGCCCGAAAGGCTGGCATCCGTGGTGAGCACTGTCCACAGCAGGGGCCGGAAGGACTGGCCCTGTGGCAGGGTCTGCGACCGGAGCCACAACAAAAGATCCGTCCGCACTCAGTGGTTCAGAGAAATCCTACTATCCAATGACCGAGGCGTTCTGTCCCACCTGGCCAGGATCCCCGCTGGCAGGGTCCTTGTGGGAAACTGAGCAAACGGGAAGGCTTCGAAAGCCGAAAACATCAGACCCCGAGACCGCACATAGGTCCGCAAGGAGGAGAGATCATTGTCCCTGAGGGACCTGATCTCATCCCGCAGGGTCTGGGGTTTGTCCTCCGGAAGAAAAAACTTGCGCCTGAGCCAAGTCCAGGACCATCCCCACACACTGAAGATGAACTGAAGGAGTCAGTGCCGACTACTGAAAATGGATGGGCCCCCCGAACTCCCAGAGAGTCTGAAAACCGTCACGGCCAGAAAACTCAGCAAAGTTGCACCCAAGCTCGACCTTAACAGGAGGTCGGCCGGATAACCGAGGACCGCAATCCCCTTTAAACACAGTAAGGCCCGCACCGGAGCCAAAATCTTGGTGAAAATCCCTGGGAGCCGAAGCGAAACCAAAGGGTAAACACAAAACTGGTAAAGCTCCCCTGCCACCACAAAGCGGAGACATCTCTGAGAACCCTCGTAGATAGGGATGTGTAGACACTCATCCAGCAAGGCGATGGGAGGCCAGGAAGACCCCTAGACCCAATGATGCCACGACTGGATTTGAGGGATTCCATCCAGAACTTCTGCACCCGCACAAAGTGGTTCAGAGACTTCAAGTCCCGAAGCGGACACACTGTGCCCCCTGTTCTGGGCACAATGAACAGGTTGAAAGAAAAACAGCGAAAACCGTCCCATGAAGGCACGGGCACAAAAACTCCTTGGGCAAACAGAACATGCACCACCCCCATGAGACCCCTGAGACGAGCAGGAGGCAGCTGGAGTGCCGACAGGAAGAACCTGTCCGCGGGGCGAGATCGAAACCCGATCTAGTACCCTGAAATGAAGCAGCTCGTGAACCCCCCAGTCCGGAATGCTGGACAACCAGGGTTCCTGAAAGAAACGCAGATGCCCCCCACCCCTAAGACGTGTGAGGGCGTCCCTGCAGAAAGAGGTGGACTGGGCCGCCGAGTCAGACTGACCGGCCTTTGGCTCACCCGACCACGGCTTCTTGTGACCACCGGAGGGCTTGAAGCCCTAGTCCTGCGTCCCTAAGGCCCGAAAGGACCCATGCCGAGCTTTTAAGGAGGGCCCCCGCTTAGTGTGGGAGGACTTACCACCAGTGACCTGGGGCAATCAAGTACTCTGACCCCGCATAAGCCCCTTATCAACTCAGCCCGAGAGTTTCCAAAAGGAAGACTCCCCACACAAGGAACATCAGACACCGTCTCTCTGGAAGCGTGATCAGACGACCAGCTTTTTTTGCCAAAAAAAAGCGGCGGATCGCGACCCCGACCCCGACCGCAGACAACCGAGCGACTAACGGAGCCTCGCCCAAGGCCGCATTACTAAGGTACATCCCCATTCGGGTAACCCGATCCACCATGTCGAGGGCAGTCAGATAGGCCAACACCACCACCAGGGTGCTCCAAAGCACCTTGACCCATACCGTGAGAGCCTGAGAGGCCATCACCGAGGCAACCACAGGTTTAAGCAGGAAAGCGCCTCAACATGCCTATCAGCCAGATCTTTTAACACCGGGAGTTCTCCACTGGCATCGAGGTGGATTTAGTCAGTCTAGAGACAGTGTGGTCCACTTTAGGGGACACCATCCAACGTTTGTCCACGGCCTCCTAAAAGGGGATAGTGGTGGGAAAAGACGCTTAGGCACCACCAGCATATGTTCAATGCAATGCCACTGGTCATTCACAATTTTGTGAAACTCCACAGGACAGGGAAAAAACCTGACCTGACTTCTGGGCACTTTGGAACCCGAAAGCAGCCTATTTACTTGCCTGAGAGGGCTCATCGTCAAGATTGAGTTTCCTTAATGGCACTAATGAGGGTAGCTATGGCAGCATGTTCCCACGCTACCGAGGAGGAAGGTTCCTCCACTTCCTCCCTCTCATAAGCGGAGGACATGGACCCCACAGGAGGGACATCGTCCGTGGCAACCATTCAGGTTCAGAGTCCGAGGACTTGGAGGGCATAGGCCGTTTATTTTGTTTTTTATTTTATTAAAAGAGCGCTGCGCAGATCCACTATGGATGCAAAAAAAGCGCAAGAGCAGCAGAAAATGGAGACCAGGGTAGAGGCTTCAGGAATACCCAAAGCCCTGACCAGGCCTGTGGGGTTATTGTTAGTCTGGGAGTCCGGCCACCACAGGGGACCCTAGGGAGACCCCTCACCGCTATGGAGTCCCTCCCAAAACCCCCCAGGTACCACAAGTACCCCACACAGCACCCTCAACAGGGCCAGGGAGGGAGGGAAATAACACCAAGCGGGCCAGAAGGGGGATCCCACAGAGACCACCAGCCCTGCCATCCCCAAAGAGTGGGCCCACAAACCCCCCAGGGACAAGGGGGTATCAGTACTCACCAGTCCAGGAAAGCGGGCAATGCTCTGATATGGGAGACGTGGGGGTGCCGTCAGCCAAGGAGGGATGCCAGCAACACGCGGGCATTCCGGGGTTGAGACACCCTCGGCGAAGAAGCAGCTCTGCAGGCTCGTCCCCATTCCAAAGGGCACTGTCGTTGTAAGGCCTGGGTGCACCAGTAACCTTCAACGCTCTTTGGCAGGCTGGGACTCCATAAGGATCTATGTTACCCAGTGCGAGGCCCAGCTCTGCAGTCACTTGTAGTCCTCCAGGAAAAAGTCCCTGATTAATTAGTAACAGTGAGAGAAATAAAAACCTATTTTCAGAAGAAAAATACATATTTTTAGAAAAAAACATAAAGAAAAACCGAGACACCCAGTCCCGGCCAGGAAGAGCTAGCCTACTCCTATGCTAGGCAGCATAAGACTGAGGACCAGTGGTAACTGGATCAGGATAATGGCTGGGGACCTCCCCCTAGAGGTGTGTCTAAGTATAGAAAAGTTTTGTATTAACATTTCTAACTGCCTAGCTTACTCCTGCAGAGGGCGCCATTACCCAATAGTGAAGGCTAATATGGATGGGCGGCGACTGTCAGAGAACATAAGAGAAAACTGATTTGCATTGTGTCAGTGTGTCATTTAAATATATACACAACATGTCTGAACCTAGAGTGTCAGGAGGGCTGGACGGTTCACAGAGTCAAAGCAGCACAGAAGAACATACAACTACAAGCAATCCCAAGGGCGCAGTGCTACAGATGCATTATGTGGTCACATGAACGTCATAACGCATGCGATAACCTTTAGTGAATTGTGCCCCATGTGAGGTATTTTACTAATGAAACCTTGTGGAATTTTATCTCATAACATGATATAGTGGATTGTATACAGTGGAGAAGGATTAGAACCCCTGTTGTAGAAATATGCCAACTCAAAAGTCCTTGCGGTCCCTGCAGCATATGTATTAATACAAAACAAAAAAGATGATTAGAATACCATTGAAAGGGAAGCTGCTTTCACAGGACACGCATGGCGTATCAAAAACAACAAAGTTAAATTAAAGTGGAGCTTTATTCAGAAAATGAAGTCCTGCTAGAACAATTCAGTCTGGCCCCTTTTGCAGGTATAGCTATGTAAAACATTAAAAATAAGTGTCTATACTGTGTAAAATCTAGTAATAAACTGTCTCACCCTGCTCTGCACATGCTCAGTTGTTCTCCATTTTAGACACTGACAAATCAGCCGATCTGCTGACAGCCATAAAGCAGAATTAAACCCTCCTGTCCTTTACAACCAAGGACGCTGCTTCTGTTTAACCACTTAAAGCGGAACTTCACCCAAAAGAGGAGGATATGCTTTTGTAAGGTTCTGGCACTCTCAGTGCCTCCTATCACATTATTTCCGGGTGATTTCCATCTACCTAGATAGATGAAACACATATAGGTGTGTTTCCCTTTAAGACTGATGCTGTCATCACTCAGCGCCGGACTGGATGGCTATTTAGATCGCCGGCTCTCACTCACATGTGTTCGTTCAAACTGCCTTGTGCCTTGATGCTAACCTGTCTTGAAGCATACCTCGCTATTGGAACCACGCTGCGCTGATCCCTGTATCCCGCTACCGGATCATCCGCCCTTGCTGGAAACCTCTCCTCTGCTACATTGCTATTAGTGATAAGTACCCCATAGGGGAGACCTCTATAAACTTTATACTAAAGCTTACACTATCTAGCTCTGCATAGTAAGGACTGTTACCACATCTGCATATCTAGATTGCTAGCTCTTGAGCCTACTGCCACCTATTCCTGCACTGGGTTGATCTCTCTGGTATGTCCACCTGCTACTCTGTCATCTGCTACCATACATGATTGCTAAACCTATCTGCATCCATCTGCTACTATCTTACCTCCAAGTGTCTGTCATCTACCATCTCCACCCAACCTGTCTCTTCAGTCTATCATCACTGTGTTACTATATACATAAGTCACTCTAGGAAACATCTTATTGAGTGTGTGTATTTATTTGCTGAATTGAGACCTTCCACACATGATGAGTCATTGAGGGTTGGGAATGGTGTCTCAGCGTTTCTCTTACATGACTACTAAAGTGGAATATTTCTGCAGCTGAAAATCCACACCATACATAAAACGCAGGAGCGTTACAGCTTTAAGGACTCATCCCCCACTCCTCTTGCACAATTGGCTCTTTTGAGGAGTGATGGGAAGCAGATACTTGATTTTGACAAGTACCTGTTCTCACTTCCATTCTTTCGGCAATGGAAGTTCTTCTTCCTCCCTCCCCCTGCACACTTCTGGGACACTGACAGGTCCCAAAAGACTGCATTCACCATTCACAATGCGCAGCGTAAATCTCTATGGTCTCCTGTTATCTTCGGCCTCACCCAGCCCCCTCCAGCTCTGCAGCTTTTATTGGCTCTCCTAGGACTCTCCTATGACTCATCCCTCCTCCCTTGCTGGCGAACTCACACGAGAGTGAGAGAGGGAGAGCTGGGCATGATGTCATTAGCCTAGGCTAATTACCAAACAAATGATAAAAAATTGTGCAAACATATAATAAAGTGCATCATGACATAAACCATGTTAATGATCATGAAGGTGCATATTAGCAATAAATAATGAATAATTGCATATAGTCCATCTAGTTCAGGGGAAAATGAATAAATAAATAAATGATGAAAACGAAATTATGCAGCGCTAGCTCAAAACAAAGTGTTGAGTGCTGTGATATAAATACAATAATCAGTATGATCAAATATAAAAAAGTGCTAAGTGCTTATAATATCTGAGCAGTAACAGATAAATATATAATTAAATATGATAGTGCACAATAAACAAATAAGTGGTTAAAAATAGTCCAAATAAATATTCAGTGCTTAAAAAAGTCCTTATAGTGATCCAATTAAGGTGCCAAGGTGCCAAATAATTAAGGTGCTTGCAGAGTGATATGGTGCCCCTCAAGGTTCCCCACTCACCAGATTGCAGATAATCATAGACCTTCAAAATTATTGCACATTGCCCGGGATCTTTACAGGACCAGAACTTCTCCTATGTAGCCTTGGAAATTTTTTGGGTCAGCTTCCGCTTCCACCGTTAAACAAAAAAATGGCCATACATGGTGAAGTAAGTATGAGCAATTTTATTCCCAAAAAATAGATGGGTACTCACAAGCAAGAATATAACTCAGGCATATACAAGGAACTCGTGTGGCGCCGCTCTCGGCGTGCGTTCCACACACAGGAAGTTCCTGACCGGAAGTGACGTTTGTTTTGGTCCGCAGCCGGAAGTGCGTCAACGCGTTTCGCCGTCAATACAGCGTCTTCAAAGACATCACTTCCTGTTAGCGGAGGCTCTTTATATCGTAGCCTCTCGATGCTAATTTCCGGAATCTAATTATTTAACCACTTTAGCCCCAGCCCTATTTCGGACACTTTTTGTTCACAAGTTAAAACCAGTATTTTTTCCTAGAAAACTACTTAGAACCCCCAAACATTATATATATTTTTTTAGCAAAGACTCTGGAGAATAAAATGTCGGTCATTGCAAAATTTTTTGTCACGCGGTATTTGCGCAGCGGTCTTTAAAACGCCATTTTTTTGGAAAAAATTTGAAAAATCACATTTCACTGCATTTAAAAAATACTAAACAGTAAAGTTAGCCCATTTTTTTTGTATATTGTGAAAGATGATGTCACGCCGAGTAAATAGATACCAAACATGTTACGGTTTAAAATTGCGCCCCCCCGTGGGATGGCGACAAACTACGGTCAATAGAGCTCTCAATCTGCGACGCTTTAAATTTATTTAACGGTTACCAGTTTAGAGTTAGAGTGTAGCTCTTTTTTTTTAATTATTGCCCACGCTCTGGCGATCGCGGCGATACCTCACATCTGTGGTTTGAACAGCGATTTCATTTGCGGCTCGACTTGCGTATACGTTTTTTTTTGTGCGCGAGCTAACGGTGACGGGGACGGCTAAATTTTTTTTTTTTTTTTTTTTCCTATTTATTTTTTCTTTTTTTTTAAACTTTATTACAGGTTTTTAAAAAAAAAAAAATCTGATCACTTTTATTGCTGTCACAAGCAATGTAAACATCCCTGGTGACAGCAATATGTCGTGACAGGTACTCTTTATGGAGGGATCGAGGGTCTAAAAGACCCTAGACCCCTCCACTACACTTCCCTGTATGCAAAACGCCGAAAACGGCATTTTTGCATACAGCCGTTTTTCAAATCTGCCGCCTTTTGCAGCACAGTAACCCGGACGTGACGTCATGGACGCCGCCTCCGGGTTACGTCATCGGAGACCCGATCGATGCCGTTTCCGGCATTCATCGGGACTCCATCCAGCCGGCGGACGTGCCGGCTGGGTGCTCGGGGCTCCCGGTGGGACGGTAGCCCCGAGCAAAGCCGCGGAAGGCGGCGGGAGGGGGGGGACGTCCCCTCCCGCCCCCCCGGGTAACGATCGAGCGGCTCCCGAGCCGCATCGATCGTTACCGACGGAAAGCCGACCGTCGGCTTCAAACAACGGTACCGGGATGATGCCTCTAGCTAGAGGCATCATCCCGGTATAACCACTCAAAGTCTGATCACGTAGAGGTTACGTGACTGGTAGTAAAGTGGTTAAACTTTGGCAATCGATCATAAACCATATATCTTATCCAATGGCATTGTTATAGTGGAATTACTCATCTATAACCTTTGTTATTTAATTGATATATCTATAATATTCATGAGCGATTGTTACGTCCGGGCATCACTTCCTGTACACAATGCTTATTTAACCCATTGTTTATCCTGCTGTTTTACAATGTTAAAAACATCAAAGATGTTACATACAATGTTGACTGTAGGAAAGTCAACATAGTGTGTACCAATAAAGGAATCAAAACACTTACTGTATCAATGAGAAAAAGGCGCTTGTTGTAAATGGTAGACAAAGTGAATGCAACACTTGTAGCTGACCCCATTTTGTCACGATTATCATTTTGTCTACTATTAACAAGCGCTTTTTTCTCATTGATACTGTAAGTGTTCCTACTTTTATGAATAAATTGTTCCTTTATTGGTACACACTATGTGAGCTTTATATTTCATTGAGTTCTTGCGGGGGATATTTTGGCCACGGTCTCAAGAGGTTACCCCTCCATTTTTCCACATCGATGTTGTGATGCGTTTGGAGGTGGTCCCAGAGTACTGAAGGCTTTCCAGCATCAGTAATACAGTGGCAATTATTTTTCCTCATATGCGTGAGTGACCTAAAGAGTGTAAACTCCATTGGGTTCTACCCATCTAGTAAGCCCCCTACTTACCTCATTCACTGGTGGTCACATATACCAGAGTTCACAATATTTTATCCAAAGGAGACTCTGCACTTTGCACTTTGGTAGACTTTCCTACAGCTAACATTGTATTTATTTATTCATTTTCCCTTGAACTAGATGGTCTATATGCATTTATTCATTATTTATTGCTAATATGCACCTTCATGATCATTAACATGGTTTATGTCATAATACACTTAAATATGTTTGTACAATTTTTGCTTCACTTGCACATACTGACTGGCATGTCTTGAATCTCATTTCATGTATTCATTGTTATTTATTCATTTTTATATCACCAGCGCTGTAATATTTTTTATCATTGGTTACCAGACAAGGAAAAGGAAGTGGGCAGTATATGATATTTACTGGCAGAAATAAAAATATTTTACTATCCAAAGTTAAAACAACAAGGACAGAGGATTTAATAGAGGGGAAGATGAAAAAATTACTGAAAAGATGCTTTAAAGGCCAGGCCTATTTTTGACTTTTTTTTTCCTAGAAGAATACTTAGAACCCCCCAAACACTATATATATTTTTTATCAGAGACCCTAGAGAATATAATGCAGATCATTGCAATACTTTTTGTCACACCGTATTTGCGCAGCAGTCTTACAAACGCAATTTTTGGGGAAAAAATACATTTTTTATTTTAATAAAAAAATAAAAAAAAGTAAAGTTATCCCGATTTTTTTTTTTTGTATAATGTGAAAGATGATGTTATGTTGAGTAAATTGATATCTAACATGTAATGCATCAAAATTGCGCACGCTCATGGAATGGCGACAAACTACTTGAGCAGCGATTGTGGCAGTGTCCCTGGAACCGGAAATGTAGGTTAGACTTCAGTTTTGTGGGTCCTATCGGCTTGCGTTCCAGGGACAGCTGGCGACTTGTCAGTATGTGTTGCTTGAGGCACATTCTGGCGCTACAGGGACACACCCACGAGGGTAAGCTAATACTGGATAATATCATATTACATGCGATTCCTATCTGGGGCCACTAGCATGTATTATGTATCAGTATTATACATCAGCATGTACCATGTATTATTTATTTATTAATTCATTTATTATTGTTTTTTTTTCTGTGGCTCCACCCTTCCTGTTAGGGGGAGGTCTTTGGTGCGTGTGCCTGTATTTATGCATTGGAATATGTTAGTGCTGGTCAGCACAGCTTCGAGGAAGGGGGTGCAGCTCCGAAATGCGTCAGCTTACTAGTACACAGGAGGTTGTTGTAGCATCTGTACCTTGCACTATATGGCATCTTCCGACTCACATGTTGTTTTACACTGCACTTTTGTGAGTATGCATTTTATTGGTTTTGTTGCCATTAAATAAAATATATATTTTTCAGGTAATGCACCAGGTGTTTGCACCTTCCCCTTTGTTGTCTTTGTAGGTTACTCCCAATGATACAGTCAAAATGAAAGATTTGTATATTGTGATCATATCCTCTCTTGCATTCCCTCTCCAAGGAGAACAAGTTTAATGTTTGGATTCGTTCCTCATAACATTTTACACTTGTATACACAGTTTACATACCTTAAGTGGACTTCATGTAATATTTGCTTATTTAGCCTGGCATTACATTTTAACATTTTGACCTCTTTATCACTTCTGCAGACGAGGTACATCACGCCTCGATCGGACTGGTCATAGGAATAACAGGTGCTGTCGTGTGTGCGGTCGGGCTGGCATGCTTTGTGATGTATAAAAAGCGCAGGTAAGACATCAACATCAAGAAACATGAATATATTGTGGCACAAGCTTACATAAAAACATCCCATGAAATCCACAATCATTACCAAACAAACATTAACCTAGACTTCACAAAATAAAGCCTTGATATTAATTTCCACCCAAACTAATTTTTAAATATAATTTTATGTCCAACTTAAATGTTTTAGTCTGTAGTGCATAATATTTTCTTTCATTCCATTTAATAAAAATGTTTGCCTTTTGTCTATGTTGCTATATTTCCTTCTTTATATTCTAAGTGGTTACTGGAGATGATGCACAGTCGTTGCACTGCTTGAAAAAATCAGCAGGTACTGTAACAGGGATAAGAAAAAAGTAACCAGATTCAACTGCAGCACCATCTAGTGTGCTAGAATAGATTTTTGTTAGTGCAGGTAAACTTTTCAGGCTTGGCTGGCAGCCAAACCTGGGTTTATTCTGGATCAGGCTTTGAGTGGCTCAGGGAGGGGGCTGGATGACTCACAGGCAACATCTCTGATACCTCCCCCTATTTCTAGAAACTTGAAGAAGATTCTAGAAGAATGGGAGTGGAGGTCAGGAGGAGCTGCCTAGAGGATTCATGAGGGTCCTGACAAATCCCCAACAGATTGGTTGGCAGGGGGCAGGTCTACTAAAATACTCTGGATCAGCCCAGCTGGGCAGTGGAATTTGAGTGGAAGCTGGAGATGGAGTGTTAGGCTGTTGGTGGCCCTTGAGGGTGCCCACTAGTATGGGGGGGGTGACCTTGGGACTGGGCTTGGGTGCAGAAGGGATACTGTTTACAAAACACAGAGAAGTTCTGACTAGAGGCAGGGGGCAGGAGAAGGAAAGCAGGAGAACACTGCCGGGCAAATCTCCAGGGAGGAAGACAGCCAGGTGGGCTGGTGAGTGTTTCAGACTGGGTGGACTGAAAGGCATGAATGAGAGGACTGAGAAAGAGCAGTCTGAGATGGATTAAGAGTCAGTCTGGGAAGACTGTGGAGCAGTAGTCAGGAGGGCCAGTGAAAGGGGCAGCTGCAGTCAGGTAGGCTGGTAGTGCCTGAAGAGGTGGTGTTGGTATCAGTAACCACAGGGAAGTTAGCTGAATACTGGAACTTTTCTACACACAAAGGAGCCTGCTGGCCCAGCCTGTAAATGGCTTTCTCCAGAGCTGACAGAACTTGTCATATCCCACCTAACAGTATTTAGCTGTGTTTGTGATTTGTCTGCAAGCAAGTTTGTGCAAGAGACAGAAGAGTAGTTCCCTGAAGAGTTGTTGAGATCAAGTGGGCATCCCATAATATCCCTCTCCCCATCCCCATCTCCCCAAGTTTAAATCCCTAAAAAAATACAAACAAAGCTCTGGACTGTTCCTTGCCTCAAGTGTGCTGTGAAAATGCAGTGTGCCTGGCTGTGCTGGGTGGGGAATCCCTTGTAACTTGCAGCTCCTTAGGGGGGGCGCTACACAACAAAAACATTTTTTTTTTTTTTTTTTTTATACTGTGGAGTGAGAATAGAACACCTATTGCTTGCTTTTTTTTTTTTTTCATGGGAGGCCAATTTAAGGTGTAGAGAAAATGTGGATTTCATGTATATCGTGGTTATCTTCCTTAGAAAACCATAGGGATAATTTAAGTTGTGTTTTCCCTATCAACCTTCCCCTGATCATCAACAATAGAAAAAGAGCAAAAAAGTGTTTTGTGCACTGGTCCCCTGGGGGATTTACCAAACCCAGTGGCGGCTGGTGCTCAAAAAAATTTTTTTTTGGGGGGGGGGGGGCGCAAACAGAAAAATGTAATAGGCATTGCTTTGCGGCAAAAA
This sequence comes from Pelophylax lessonae, assembly GCF_965119305.1. NCBI lineage: Eukaryota > Metazoa > Chordata > Amphibia > Anura > Ranidae > Pelophylax > Pelophylax lessonae. The sequence continues at coordinate 48,839,702 of NC_138774.1, forward strand.
ATTTTGTAAAAAAATTGCGTGACTTTGAGGTCGCAAAAGTGTGAAAGGGGCCTTCATTAATTAAGGTATAGTGTGCCCCCTTTCAATGCAGAGAGACCAGCGTGCCCCCTTTCAATGCACAGTGACCAACATGCCCTCTTCCAATGCACAGTTACCAGTGTGCCCCCTTCAAAACAGTGACCAGCCTGCCCCCTTCAAAACAGTGACCAGCGTACATGCCCCCTTTCAATGCAGTGACCAGGGTACATGCCCTTTTCAATGCAGTGACCAGGGTACATGCCCTTTTCATTGCAGTGACCAGCGTACATGCCCCCTTCAATGCAGTGACAAGCATACATGCCCCCTTTCAATGCAGTGACCAGCATACATGCCCCCTTTCAATGTAGTGACCAGTGTACATGCCCCCTTTCAATGCAGTGACCAGCATACATGCCCCCTTTCAATGCAGTGAATAGCATACATGCCCCCTTTCAATGTAGTGACCAGCGTACATGCCCCTTTCAATGCAGTGACCAGCATACATGCCCCTTTCAATGTAGTGACCAGCATACATGCCCCTTTCAATGCAGTGACCAGCGTACATGCCCCTTTCAATGCAATGACCAGCGTACATGCCCCTTTCAATGCAGTGACCAGCGTACATGCCCCCTTTCATTGCAGTGACCAGCATACATGACCCCTTTCAATGTAGTGACCAGCATACATGCCCCTTTCAATGTAGTGACCAGCATACATGCCCCCTTTCAATGTAGTGACCAGCATACATGCCCCTTTCAATGTAATGACCAGCATACATGCCCCTTTTAATGCAGTGAATAGCATACATGCCCCCTTTCAATGTAGTGACCAGCGTACATGCCCCCTTTCAATGTAGTGACCAGCGTACATGCCCCTTTCAATGCAGTGACCAGCGTACAGGCCCCCTTTCAATGTAGTGACAAGTGTACATGCCCCTTTCAATGCAGTGACCAGCGTACATGCCCCCTTTCAATGTAGTGACCAGCGTACATGCCCCTTTCAATGTAGTGACCAGCATACATGCCCCTTTCAATGCAGTGACCAGCGTACATGCCCCCTTTCAATGCAGTGACCAGCATACATGACCCCTTTCAATGTAGTGACCAGCATACATGACCCTTTCAATGTAGTGACCAGCGTACATGCCCCTTTCAATGCAGAGACCAGCGTGCGTGCGTGCCCCCTTCGAAGCAGTGTGTGGGCCGGGCCCCCCCCTGAGGCATCACTTGAACTTACCTCACTCACAGTGACCTGCGTGCTGCTGCTGCTGAGTCGGCCCGGGGCGGCGGGACTACTCACATACTGTCTGCGGACTCTGCGAAGAATTGGAGACTTCCGAATCCTCATGCGCGGCTCTCCTCTCTGCTCTATGACGGCGGCGGCGGGCTGCAAGGTGATCACGTGACGCCGGGACTGTGAGTGACTGGCGCACGCACCGCCCCCACGCGTCACGTCACCCGGGATGTCCTCCTGTGTGATTGGTCCAGGCTGGAGTCTGGACCAATCACAGCCAGGACATCACTAAAGTGGGGAGTGTCGGGGCGCATTGCTCTGCGCCACGATGACCCCCAGAAGGCCGCCAATTGGTGCCTCTGCCCGCCGCACGTGGGGTGAAAAACCCCACCCCCCATAGCCACCACTAGGTCTGGCGCCCGTAGTGGGCTGAAAATGGAAATTTTTTTTTTAATCTTTTTTTTTCTCTGGCCACAGATTGGGGGGGGGGCGGCGCTCCTGTGCCCCCTATAGATAGGCCGCCACTGACCAAACCCCTGTGTACACCAGCTGCAATGTAGCCATAAACTGGAGTCACTCAAATTGCTGTCTCCATCTTCCAGTGTTGTCAGACAGCAGTGAAAGTGCAGATGGGCCAGCTATCCAGCAATGCTGCTCAGGAACCAAAATAGGGACAAGTGTTTTGTGCATTGGTCCCCTGAGGGATTTAACAAATATTTTACTTCAACAATAAATACCTGTCCCGGACTTAATGGTAACATGGTGGTTGAACTATGTAATTAGAAGGGGGGTTCACAAACTTTAACACTCCCTGTCATGTTTTTGAACAAGCAACATCTTGTCTTAACACATTTCATAATATCATGGTGATTGTATTAAATTTGGATTAAAGTGACTGGGTTACCTGTGTGGTTGTTTAGCTAGAAATGCTGGGGTATGTCCCAACACTCATTAGAAATAATGAAGGTAGCTGGATGAGTAGCAAAATGTCTTCAACATACCAGAAAATGTCTGGTTGACGTCACTGCTAGTGATGTCGCGAACCTAAAATTCGCGGTTCGCGAACGGCGAACGCGAACATCGGCAAATGTTCGCGAACCGGCGAACCGGGCGAACCGCCATAGACTTCAATAGGCAGGCGAATTTTAAAACACACAGGGACTCTTTCTGGCCACAATAGTGATGGAAAAGTTGTTTCAAGGGGACTAACACCTGGACTGTGGCATGCCGGAGAGGGATCACGCAAAAAAAAGTTCTTAAAAATTATAATTTTTTGATAGAGAGCCAATTATTGGAAAAATTAAAAAAAAATAAAAATAAAAAATTTCTTTGGATTTAGCATCTGGGGGGTCTAAAAAGTGTACCTGTGAAGTTTCAGCTCTGTAGCATGTCCAGAACCCCTAAAAAACAGCATTTTTCTTATATTTTCAGGAATATGGCTTCTCTGCGGCTGGCTTTTTCTCTTGCAGGCATTTAGCGGGCATTTTTTTAGGCAGGCATGTCATTTTTTGTATTTAGTGTCTGGGGGGGTCTAAAAAGTGTACCTGTCAAGTTTCAGCTCTGTAGCATGTCCAGAACCCCTAAAAAACAGCATTTTTCTTATATTTTCAGGAATACGGCTTCTCTGCGGCTGGCTTTTTCTCTTGCAGGCATTTATCGGGCATTTTTTTAGGCAGGCATGTCATTTTTTGTATTTAGTGTCTGGGGGGTCTAAAAAGTGTACCTGTCAAGTTTCAGCTCTGTAGCATGTCCAGAACCCCTAAAAAACAGCATTTTTCTTATATTTTCAGGAATACGGCTTCTCTGCGGCTGTCTTTTTCTCTTGCAGGCATTTATCGGGCATTTTTTTAGGCAGGCATGTCATTTTTTGTATTTAGTGTCTGGGGGGTCACAAAAGTGTACCTGTCAAGTTTCAGCTCTGTAGCATGTCCAGAACCCCTAAAAAACAGCATTTTTCTTATATTTTCAGGAATACGGCTTCTCTGCGGCTGTCTTTTTCTCTTGCAGGCATTTATCGGGCATTTTTTTAGGCAGGCATGTCATTTTTTGTATTTAGTGTCTGGGGGGGTCACAAAAGTGTACCTGTCAAGTTTCAGATCTGTAGCATGTCCAGAACCCCTAAAAAACAGCATTTTTCTTATATTTTCAGGAATACGGCTTCTCTGCGGCTGTCTTTTTCTCTTGCAGGCATTTATCGGGCATTTTTTTAGGCAGGCATGTCATTTTTTGTATTTAGTGTCTGGGGGGTCTAAAAAGTGTACCTGTCAAGTTTCAGCTCTGTAGTATGTCCACAACCCAAAAAAAACAGCATTTTTCTTATGATTTTTAGTAGAAAACTAATGCAGTGTCTTTCCAGCTGTCTTTTTTTCTTTCTGGCAAGCTGAAATATGATATGCCAAGGCAAACATGCCTATCAGTTGAGCTATGACACAGACAACACTGCACACATGGGGAAATATGTAAAACAAAAAACAGGAAAAGGAAATTAGGTGACGGTAACAAAACATGATATTGTGATTGGCCAAATAAAAAGTCACCTCGCGATGAGGTCGCGCCAAAGTCGCGCTAAGTCGCGCCAAAGTCGCACTGGAAGCGACGCTACTTTAGTGGTAGCGGCAGTGTAAACCAGCACTAAAACATCCAGTGTGTGAATACGATCAGGTATGATGTTTTATCGGTCAAGTAGTGTAAGGGTTACGCCCGTTGCCCGCTTCACAGTGACAGACCAAACTCTGACAGACCAAACTCCCCGTTTAACAGTCAGTCAGTCCATTTGCACAACCGCAAACTCCCAATTTGCACAAGGTTGGATACCAAGCTAGCCATGTCCCGTTCCTTGTCCTCACTGACATCATTGAAGGTCTCTTCCTCCACCCAGCCACATACAACACCAAGGGTCCCCGAAAGGTGAGAACAAGCCCCCTGGGACGCCTGCTGTGGCTGGTATTCCACCTCCTCAAAGCCACCTTCCTCCTCTGACTTCTCTTCTTCAGACTCCTCTCTCTGCGTTGCCACAGGTCCAGCAATTGACAACGACAAGGCTGCTTCTGGTGGTGATGAGGACCACAACTCTTCCTCTTCATGCTCATCTACAGCCTGATCCAGTACTCTTCGCAGGGCACGCTCCAGAAAAAATGCATATGGGATGAGGTCGATGATGTTGCCTTGGGTTCGACTGACCACCAGGGTTGTCATCTCCGCAAAAGGACGCATGAGCCTACAGCCATTGTTCATGAGCATTCAGTAACGCGGCCAAAAAATACCCAGCTCCGCAGAAAGAATGAAAGAAAATGAATGTTTTTTTTTATGAAAAATTATCCTGCGGATCGCTTTCGGTCTGTACACAATGAAGCAACGACCTTATCATCTGGGGTGTGCCAACACAATCCTAGAGGTGATCGCTTCATTGTGATACGCAAGCCCCTTCACCACGACAAGGTAACGATCACGAAGGGGAATTGACACATGTATGTGCCTTTTTTTTTGTTTTTTGTTTTTTTGCAGCCACAGTGTAGCACCAGAGGCCAGAAAAATTAGGCATGTACACATGCATGAAAAAGTAGGTATTGTTGCAGCCGCTGCTGTAGCAGCGGCCTGAAAAATTGAGGTTTTAAGGCAGAAAGTGCACTAAAACATTGCTGCTTGAACCGTAGTTGGTGGCGGAGACGTCACGTAAGTCATCCGGCATGCAGAGAATGATTATATACAGCAGCGTGTGGACCATTTTTAGGCCAAGGCATCTCAGTCATCACCAGGCCTTTTTTAGTCAAATGCATCCCCCACTGTCAGTCCCTTCGGGATCCATGCCTCATTCATCTTAATAAACGTGAGGTAATCAAGACTTTTTTGACCTAGGCGACTTCTCTTCTCAGTGACAATACCTCCTGCTGCGCTGAAGGTCCTTTCTGACAGCACACTTGAAGCGGGGCAGGCCAGAAGTTCAATGGCAAACTGGGATAGCTCAGGCCACAGGTCAAGCCTGCACACCCAGTAGTCAAGGGGTTCATCGCTCCTCAGAGTGTCGATATCTGCAGTTAAGGCAAGGTAGTCTGCTACCTGTCGGTCGAGTCGTTCTCTGAGGGTGGACCCCGAAGGGCTGTGGCGATGCATAGGACTAAAAAAGCTCCGCATGTCCTCCATCAACAAGACGTCTGTAAAGCGTCCTGTCCTTGCCGGCGTGGTTGTGGTGGTAGGAGGAGGATTACTTTCACCTCTTCCCCTGTTGGATTCCCGTTGTGCTGTGACATCACCCTTATACGCTGTGTAGAGCATAGTTTTTAACTTATTTTGTAGCTGCTGCATCCTTTGCGACTGCCGGTAATTGGGTAACATGTCACAGACTTTCTGCTTATACCGGGGGTCTAGTAGCGTGGCCACCCAGTACAGGTCGTTCTCCTTCAGCCTTTTTATACGAGGGTCTCTCAACAGGCATGACAGCATGAAAGACCCCATTTGCACAAGGTTGGATGCCGAGCTACTCATGTCCAATTCCTCGTCCTCACTGATGTCATTGAAGGTGTGTTCTTCCCCCCAGCCACGTACAACACCACGGGTACCAGATAGGTGACAACGAGCACCCTGGGATGCCTGCTGTGGTTGGTGTTCCTCCTCCTCAAAGCCACATTCCTCCTCTGACTCCTCTTCCTCACACTCCTCTTCCAGTGTTGCCGCAGGTCCAGCAATCGATGGTAAGGCTGTTTCTGGTGGTGGTGATGGTGACCACAACTCTTCCTCTTCCTCTTCACGCTCATCTACGGCCTGATCCAGCACTCTTCGCAGGGCACGCTCCAGGAAAAAAACATATGGGATGATGTCGCTGATGGTGCCTTCAGTGCGACTCACTAGGTTTGTCACCTCCTCAAAAGGACGCATGAGCCTACAGGCATTGCGCATGAGCATCCAGTAGCGTGGCAAAAAAATACCCAGCTCCGCAGAGGCTGTCCTAGCACCCCGGTCATACAAATACTCGTTGACCGCTTTTTCTTGTTGGAGCAGGCGGTCGAACATTAGCAGTGTTGAATTCCAACGTGTCGGGCTGTCGCAAATCAAGCGCCTCACTGGCATGTTGTTTCGCCGCTGAATATCTGCAAAGTGCGCCATGGCCGTGTAGGAACGCCTGAAATGGCCACACACCTTCCTGGCCTGCTTGAGGACGTCCTGTAAGCCTGGGTACTTCTGCACAAAACGTTGCACAATCAGATTCAACACATGTGCCATGCACGGCACATGTGTCAACTTGCCCAAATTCAATGCCGCCAACAAATTGCTCCCGTTGTCACACACCACTTTGCCGATCTCCAGTTGGTGCGGGGTCAGCCACTGATCCACCTGTGCATTCAGGGCGGACAGTAGTGCTGGTCCGGTGTGACTCTCTGCTTTCAGGCAAGTCAACCCCAAGACAGCGTGACACTGTCGTATCCGGCATGTGGAATAGCCCCTGGGGAGCTGGGGGGGTGCAGTTGGTGTGGAGCAAGACGCAACAGCAGAAGAGGACTCAGCCGAGGAGGTTAGCAAAGAGGATGGAGTAGGAGGAGTAGAGGAGGTGGCAGCAGGCCTGCCTGCAAGTCGTGGCGGTGTCACCAACTCCTCTGCAGCAGAGCCACGCATTCCATGCTTGGCAGCCGCCAGCAGGTTTACCCAATGCGCAGTGTACGTTATATACCTGCCCTGACCGTGCTTTGCAGACCAGCTATCAGTGGTCAGATGGACCCTTGCCCCAACACTGTGTGCCAGACGTGACATGATTTCTTTTTCCACAATAGAGTACAGGTTGGGGATTGCCTTTTGTGAAAAATAATTTCGGCCGGGTACCTTCCACTGCGGTGTCCCAATAGCGACAAATTTTTTGAAGGCCTCAGACTCCACCAGCTTGTATGGTAAAAGCTGGCGGGCTAAGAGTTCCGACAAGCCAGCTGTCAGACGCCGGGCAAGGGGGTGACTCTGCGAGATTGGCTTTTTGCGCTCAAACATTTCCTTCACAGACACCTGACTGTGGGCAGGTGACGAGCAGGAACTGCTGAAGGTGAGAGGCGGAGGGGCGGGTTGTTGATAGGGGGCATGGAGGACAGCAGTGGTTGACGTGGCTGAAGATGCTGGACCAGGAGGAGGATGGTGGCTTTCAGTTTGTGTGCTGCTTTTACTCATGTGTTGATCCCATAGGCGTTTGTGATGTGAGATCATGTGCCTTCGCAAAGCAGTTGTACCTAGGTGGGTGTTGGACTTCCCACGACTCAGTTTCTTTTGGCACAGGTTACAAATGGCATCGCTGATATCAGAGGCAGACACACAAAAAAAATGCCACACTGCTGAGCTTTGCAAGGACGGCATTCTGGTGGTGGCAACAGCTTGCGTTGATTGGCGTGCTGTCTGGCTGACCCCGGGTGCCGAATCTACATGCTGTCTGACTGCGCCACTAGCTCCTTGCGATGACCTCCTCCCCCTGCTTCCAACTCGTCTCCTCCTCCTCTCTGTCTCCCCATCTGAACTTTCCCCCTCTTCTTCTGCTCTTCGAGCAGGCACCCAGGTGACATCCACAGACACATCGTCATCATCAGCCGCTTCACTTGACAACTCAGCAAAGGCAGCAGCAGCAGGTACAACATCATCATCATCACAATGTACGTCCATGTGTATAATGCTGCCTGACTGAGACATATCCCCCTTATCTACATCCTCTGGCACTAATAGTTGCGCATCACTTATTTCTTCAAACTGATGTGAAAATAACTCCTCTGACGGATCAAGTGAAGCGGCTGTGGTGCTAGTGTTGGTGGTGGTGCCGGCGGGCTGGCGAGTGGTAAATTGAGAGGTGCCCGAAGCTGAGCTGGAGGAGGATGGTGCATTAGGGTTCCGAGCGGAAGCTGTAGACGATTGGGTGTCCTGTGTAAGCCAGTCAACTATGGCCTCAGAATTTTTTGAGTTCAGGGTCTGTGGTGGCCTCTGAACACTGGGCATTATTCTAGGGCCTAAGGAAATCACAGCACCACGACCACGACGGCCCTTGCGGGGTGGCCTGCCTCTGCCTGTCATTTTTTTTTTAATGTGTTGTTACTGTTGTACTATGAGTGCAAGCTGCTGTGCCACCTTATATATCAGTGGTGGGTGGGCAGTGGCACAGTACACTCTCTGTGGACCTGACAGCAGTCACTGGCACCCAGGCAACTGCAATTTAAAAAATATATATATTTTTTTTTACTTTGCAAGCTGCTGTGCCACCTTATATATCAGTGGTGGGTGGGCAGTGGCACAGTACACTCTCTGTGGACCTGACAGCAGTCACTGGCACCCAGACAACTGCAATTTAAAAAATATATATATATTTTTTTACTTTGCAAGCTGCTGTGCCACCTTATATATCAGTGGTGGGTGGGCAGTGGCACAGTACACTCTCTGTGGACCTGACAGCAGTCACTGGCACCCAGGCAACTGCAATTTAAAAAAATATATATATATTTTTTACTTTGCAAGCTGCTGTGCCACCTTATATATCAGTGGTGGGTGGGTGGGCAGTGGCACAGTACACTCTCTGTGGACCTGACAGCAGTCACTGGCACCCAGGCAACTGCAATTTAAAAAAATATATATATTTTTTTTACTTTGCAAGCTGCTGTGCCACCTTATATATCAGTGGTGGGTGGGCAGTGGCACAGTACACTCTCTGTGGACCTGACAGCAGTCACTGGCACCCAGGCAACTGCAATTTAAAAAAATATATATTTTTTTTTTACTTTGCAAGCTGCTGTGCCACCTTATATATCAGTGGTGGGTGGGCACACAGTGGCACTGCAGTGGGCACAGTACACTCTGTGGACCTGACAGTCACTGGCAGCCCAGGCAACTGCAATAATAAAAAATATTTTTTTTTTCAATTTATTGCAACAAGATGCTGTGCCAACGTATATATATCAGTGGTGGGCAGTGCACTGCAGTGGGTACAGTGCACTCTGTGGACCTGACACAGCACTCACTGCAATTATGACAGAGAAAAAAAAAATATTTTTTAAAATGCCAGGTACTGTGCCTGTGCCACCCGAAATGAGTGTGGTGTGCACACAGTACAGTCTGTGGTAGGTCTGTGGCCTCTCACACACAGCGGGCAGGCAACTGCAGTGTACAATAGATATATATATATATATATATATATAAAGAAAAAAATCTATTACCTTACCAGCCCTTGAAAGGGCTTTTGGGGACACTATATATATATATATATGTATATATATATAAATAAAAAAATCCTCAATTACCAGCCCTTAAAAGGGCTTTTGGGGACACTAGATAGATATAGATATATATATATATGAAGAAACAACTCAATTACCAGCCCTTAAAAGGGCTTTTGGGGACGCTAGGTATATATATATATATATATATATATATTAAAAAAAAAAAAAAAACACAAATACCAGCCCTTAGAAGGGCTTTTTGGGGTGCTGATATTACAGCAGTAGTGGACCAAGAACACTGCAAGACCAGGAACACTGACTAACTGTCCCTAGCTTAACAGCAGCAGCAGCAGCAGCAGCTCTCTCCCTATTCTCACTACACACACTGCTTCAGAATGATCTAAGATGGATGCTGCCCTTGCTTATTTATAGGAGGTGGGAGGGTGTGGGAGGGAGGTACGCTGATTGGCTGGAAATGTGTCTGCTGACTGTAAAGTTCAGGGTCAAAGTTTGCCTCAATGATGTCTTATGGGGGGCGGACCGAACATCGCATATGTTCGCCGGCAGCGGCGAACGCGAACATGCTAAGTTCGCCGGGAACTGTTCGCCGGCGAACAGTTCTATACATCTCTAGTCACTGCCCATTGCCTCCTGGGAGTGATGAGTAAGAGCGCCCAGGACGCATTGCAGGACAGGAAGTGACGGCCCGGGCCGCGGCCACAGAGGGAGGAAGTGGAAGGAAGTTAAGTATATTTTCTTCTGAAACAAGGTAAGTAAAAAAAAAAAAAAGAAAATCGGGACTATCAAAATGTTTTTCAGGTGACACTCAGCAAGCAGATGGCACAAAATCGATTGTGTCGATTTTGAGGCCGGAACTCTGCTTTAAGTGGTTATTTTAGTTGATTTGTCCACACCGGCGATCCACTAGGCATTGGACCTACAGTCTTCTCTTATTCCCTCTGCAAAGTCCAAACATTATTTATTGAGTCTGTCAGTGAGGCCCATTGACTTTCTTCCACTAACCTGATGATGTCAGGGACCTGGTGGTGTCAACAGCAGAGTTTTCCTGTGTTCCCATCACTGCGTTGAACCCACCTGCAGGCAACTCTCTGACACAACAGATCACTCAACTCTCACTGCACTCCATACAATTCCCCAGAGCCCATGAACTCTCTCCCTGTTTTCCTGTCCTGCTGGGGCTTGTAATTCTTTTTAGTCTGTGGTTCAAAAGAAAAACTGCCTCTGAGGACTACATTTCCTATAGTCCCAGGTGGTTCCCAGCAGGACCTTGTCCTTACAGGCAGCACAGCAGCCAATCACAGTGCCTTCTGCAACATGGGACAATAGGCAGGCTCTCCTCTGGCTCAATGTGGCTGCAAACAGTCATAAAGTGATACTCAACACACACTGTTTAATTTACATTGTCTCTTCTCTTTCTGAACGTGGATGATAGCACTGTAATTATTTTGATTAAAAAGAAAAAACAAACATTTTTGCAATTGTCAAATGACCCAGCTCTTTCTGTATGCAGGGAAACATAGGCAGGAGAAGCTTCTAGTCCTATGCTGCTGGCCACATGTTAAAAATAAAAAAAAAGCCGTTGGGATTGATAATTATTATCAATAAACAGTTTTTAATTGTTGTAGAAATATATTTTTGAAATAAAATCATTATTATTTATGACAATAACATGGTGTGAGCGTATTTCTGCTAGTCACAGACTGTCACGCTTCTCCAGCCTGTGTCTTAGAATAACAGGGAGGTGAAGCCTTTATCAATCAAGATGTAATATCCCACCCCCTGTGTGTTTTGCTGGTTAGTGGGCATGGAGGAGGAGGAGGGAGGATGGGCTGTCATTTACCACTGTGTATACGCCATAATGTGAGACTCTATAGTCACATGGGCTGCTCAGATGTGATAGGGAGGAAATGCATAGCATAGAAACTCACAGAAAACTGAGCATGAGCCGAGCTGCCAACATTGCCCTGCAAAATCCCCAGCTGCATTGGGGATATGGCAGAAAGGGAGATAGAAAACAGCAGGATCAACCAGGTTTTTACAGAATATAGAAAACGAATCCCTTAGTGACTGAGTGATAATGATCAGGAAGTAATACACCATTTATTGATAGTTTTTTTAAGTTGTGGGCTTAATTACACTTTGAAAGCATCCTGTGTGTTTCTCTCCTCCTCACTGGCAGCCAAGGAGATGGAGAAATACTTCTGTTGGTGGTTGCAGAGGCACTAACAGCCTCCCTCCCAGCATGGGTCCATGCAGTGATGGGCGGGAGTATCACAGATCAGGGGTATACTAGTTTGCTAAGCAAGCCAGGTATATTCCAAATATAAGCCCAGCATAGTGGATCTCAGCTTCTCTTCCAAGAGACTGATAGCAGAGCAGATCTGAACATATTTAGTCATTATTACACATACTATTGTACAATCAGCTTACAGAAAGAGGATCCTATATTTGCTGTTTGAGAGTTGCTTAAGCATCACTGTGATGTTTTGTTTTGTTCAATAAAGCTTCTTTTACTTGCTAAATGACAGGTACTAACCCAGGTTGTTTTTCACATTAAACAGAAGATACTCATCCATCACCGGAACGGCTATGGACCAACTCTCCTGAAAAAGAGATGAGAAAAAATTGGTGATCTGTGCCAGACAACAAACAAGAATCATATATAATTCCACAGCAATGCAAACCTCTATCAAATGTTCATTTGTGAAACAAGGATTGTAAAAAAAAAAAAAAAAATATGTTATCAATTAATTAAATATAAATCTTAGTAAAAGAAAATAAAATTGACCAAAAACATAAAGTTTGCCATTAAAAAGATTTTAATAGTAAAGGGTAATTCCACTTGCGTGGGGAAAAAAATCAGCAAATAAAGAAAACTATATATAGCGTATACAATTGCGACACAAATCATATTGTAATTGAATGTTAGTAAAAATTACCTTTCCTTTTCAATCTGCAGCTGTTGTAATTTTCTGAAAATGCAATGCAATATGGCTACCTGGAGGTGTTCTGTACACAGAATGTATACTGACCACACCCCAGAAACATAATTTCCTGCTTGTGTGATTGGCTCACCAGTTTTCCCAGAAGTCTGCTTAAGATACAAGTCAGATTTCTGGCATCCCCTGCAAAATAAATGTCATTTTTGGTGAGATACTACAAATAGAATCACGTCTAAAGGGATGCAGACCCAGCAGCTTTCCTCATTAGAGCTCTGCAGCTGCCACAGCTGATAGATAATTATGAAACCCCTTCCATTTGACCCATTCAGCACAGAGGCACATAGGAGCAAAAGGTGGAAATCTGCAACAAAGTTTGTTAAAATCCCTGCAATGTACAGAGATCACCCAGAGGGGAATGTTTTACTTTCAACAAAAGTGGAGTTACACTTTAACCTTGAATATGCTTTTAACACATAAACAGTATATATATATATATTATATACAGTATATATATATATATATATATATATATATATATATATATATATATATATATATATATATATATATATATATATATATATATATATATATATATATATATATATTTAAATCTTTTCCATAAATAATGAATGCAGTTCATATAAGTGCTAGGATTTGATACCATAATCTTAGTGCTGCATGCAAGTCTGGATAAAGTGTAACTCCACCAAAAATCTCCTAGACACATTTCCATATTTAAATCAATGGCCCAATTAATCCAAGTGTTCCAATCCTTAATGAAACTTTATCCACACCATCCAACATTATGTTTCATCACAGTGCCCCACCCAGCATGCAAACTAGCAGTTCACCTTTAAATCAGACCTATATTCACATACAGGTCTGATAGCGCTTTAAGAACAATCCCAGGGGATCTCTATACCCTGCAGCAGCCTTCTCCGTTGTTCTATAGAATGCACCAATCTGCCCATCATGAAAAGCAAATTAAACTCCATAGTGTAATACTGCTTTAAATGTAAATTATTTATGGAGCAATAAACACTCACATTTAGGACACACTCAGGAGTGTAACCCGCTCATTAAGACAGTTTCCAGCAGTGTCTCTCCCAATAGTATTTTGACCTCCGGTCTGGCCACGACCGGAAGTGAACGTCCGGAATTCATAACGTAATTTGTTCACATTTACATTTTTTAAATTATTAATTGTATTGCAAATATTTATTTGGTGGTAAATTCACACTTACAGCACTGGGAATTTGGTTGCAATATCTCACATTTTGTATGATATACAGTAATACAGTGAGGGAAAAAAGTATTTGATCCCCTCCTGATTTTGTACGTTTGCCCACAGATGAAGAAATGATTAGTCTGATTAGAAATTATAATTTTAATGGTAGGTTTATTTTAACAGCGAGAGACAGAATAAAAACAAAGAAATCCAGAAAAATGCATTTCAAAAAAGTTATAAATTGATTTGCACTTTAATGAGTGAAATAAGTATTTGATCCCCTATCAGTCAGCAAGATTTCTGGCTTCTAGGTGTCTTCTATACAGGTAGCAAGCTGAGATTAGGAGCACTCTCTTAAAGGGAGTGCTCCTAATCTTAGCTTATTACCTTCATAAAAAACACCTGTCCACATAAGCAATCAATCAATCAGATTCCAATCTCTCCATTATGGCCAAGACCAAAGAGCTGTCCAAGGGTGTCAGGGACAAGATTGTAGACCTACACAAGGCTGGAATGGGCTACAGGATTTTTGCCAAGCAGCTTGGTGAGAGGGTGACAACAGTTAGAGCGATTATTCACAAATGGAAGAAACACAAAATAACTGTCAATCTCCCTCGGTCTTGGGCTCCATGCTAGATCTCACCTCGTGGAGTTTCAATGATCATGAGGACGGTGAGAAATAAGCCCAGAAATACATGGAAGAATCTTGTCAATGATCTCAAGGCAGCTGGGACCATATTTACCAAGAAAACAATGGGTAACACACTATGCCATGAAGGACTGAAATCCTGCAGCACCCGAAATCCTGAAAGCACATGTACAGGCCCGTCTGAAGTTTGCTAATGAACATTTGAATGATTCAGGAGAACTGGGTGAAAGTGTTGTAGGGAGAGGAGACCAATATCAAGCTCTTTGGCATCACCTCAACTCACCGTGTTTGGGGGAGGAGGAATGCTGCCTATGACCCTAAGAACACCATCCCCACCGTCAAACATGGAGGTGGAAACATTATGCTTTGGGGGTGTTTTTCCTCAGCCAGGGCATTGAAAATGGGGCGTAGATGGGTATTTCAGCATGACCATGACCAAAGACACACAGTCAAGGCAACAAAGGAGTGGCTTCAGAAGAAGTAGATTAACCACTTTAGCTCCGGAGGATTTTGCTGCTTAATGACCAGGCCATATTTTGCGATTCGGCACTGCTTTACTTTAACCACTTGCCGACTGCCGCACGACTATTTACGCCGGCGGTCAGCCCCTCACAGGCAAAGCAACGTAGGGCTACGTCGCTAGTCTGTGAGGGTCTAGGGAGCGAGCGCGCGCCACCAGAGGCGCACTCCCGCCTGGTCACGGACCCCCCGCGTGTGTGCCCGGCGGACCCAATGTCCGCCGGTCACTCGCGATCGTCCGTTAGAGCAGGAGAAAGGCAGGCGGCTAATGTAAACAGGCCGCCTGTCATTCTCCCCTGTGTAGGAATGGTGATCATACGGTTCTACTATGGAGGACCGTTGATCACTGTTCCTACACCTCAAGCCACAGCCAATCACAGTTAGAATCACGCCCCTAGGGACACACAAAACCCCTCCCTCTCAAAAAAGTTAACCCCTTCACTGCCAGTGTCATTTTACAGTAACAGTACATATGTATAGCACTGATTACTGTAGTAATGTCACTGGTAACCCCAAAAGAGTCAAAAATGTCAGTCAAGGGGCCGATCTGTCTGCCGCAATGTCGCAGTCCTGCAAAAAAAAAAAAATCGCAGATCGCCGCCATTACGCGTTAAAAAAACAAAAAACAAAAATGACAACAATCTTTCCCTTTGTTAGTAAACGCAATAACTTTTGCTCAAACCAATCAAAATATGCTTTTTGCTATTTTTTTACCAAACATATGGAAAAAAAATGGCCCAAAATGTAAAAAAATTTTGATTTTTACTTTTTTTTGGGGGGGAATTTCATATAAAAAAATGTGAAAAATATTGTTATTTTTGCAAAATTGACGCTGTTTTTTGTTTATAGCGCAAAACATAAAAATCACACAGGTGATCAAATACCAACAAAAGAAAGCTCTGTTTGTGGGAAAAAAAGGACGTCAAATTCGTTTAGGTACAGCGTCGCATGACCGCGCAATTGTCCGTTAAATTCACACAGTGCTGAATCGCAAAATAGGCCCTGGTCAGGAAGGGGGTAAAATCTTCCAGGGCTTAAGTGGTTAATGGACAATTGCACGGTCGTGCGACGCTGTACCCAAATAAAGTTGGCGCCCTTTTTTTCCCACAAATAGAGCTTTCTTTTGGTGGTATTTGATCACCTGAGCAAATTTTTATTTTTTGCGCTATAAACAAAAAAAAGAGCGACAATTATGAAAAAAAAAAAAAACAATATTTTTCACATTCTGCTATATAACATTCCCAAAGTTTTTTTTAAAAATCAAAATTTTTTAACATTTTAGGCCAATTTGTTTTCTGCTTCATATTTTTGGTAAAAAAATCGCAATAAGCGTATTTTGATTGGTTTGCGCAAAAGTTATTGCGTCTACTAACTACGGCAAAGATTTATGTCATTTTTATTGTTTTTTTTTTTACTAGTAATGGCAGCAATCTGCGATTTCTTGTGGGACTGCGACATTGCAGCGGACAGATCGGACCCCTAACTGACATTTTTGACACTTCTGGGGGTACCAGTGACATTACTACAGTAATCAGTGCTAAAAATATGCACTGTTACTGTAATAATACCATTGGCAGGGAAGGGGTTAATACTATTAGTGATCAAGAGGTTAAATGTAAGCCTAAGGGAAGTGATTCTAACTGTGGGGGGGCGTGGCTTGTGAGATCATCACAGAGACATGCGATCCTATATAGCAGGATCACATAGCCTCTGTGATCACTTCAGGGAGAAAGACAGACGCCTGTGTTTACATCAGCCGTCCGTCCGTATGTCAGTGGGGGGGGAGATCGCGAGTGGCTGGCGGCCATCGGAGCCGCCTGTCACATGCACTGGCTCCCCGGCTGACGAGCGGGAGCATGCCGGCGTGCCCCTAGAGTCTCCTGAGCGAGCGACGTAGTACTATGTCGGTTTGCCCAGGAGCGGCCGCCTACCGCAGTAAATCTGCAGTGGGCGGTCGTAAAGTGGTTAAGGTCCTGGAGTGGCCTAGCCAGTTTCCAGACCTTAATCCCATAGAAAATATGTAGAGGGAGCTGAAGGTTTAGTTATCAAACGTCAGCCTAGAAACCTTAATGACTTGCTGAGGCTCTGCAAAGAGGGGGTGGAACAAAATCCCATCTGAGATGTGTGCAAACCTGGTGGCCATTTACAAGAGATGTCTGACCTCTGTGATTGCCAACAAGGGTTTTGCCACCAAGTACTAAGTCGTGGTTTGCAAAGGGGTCATGTCATGAATCCGCAGTAATGTTTCATGCCCTGACTGTCTGCTTACCTATCTGGTCTGTGTATCAGCTTTAGGGACCATGCTTTCACACCTGTGTGTTTAGGTAATCTTCTCTCAGCATGGCTCCAAGCCTCTAACAAGAAACACTATATTAACCCGCACACTGCAGGCCATCTTTGCCCAAGCAACAATTGTGTGCAAATGAATATATATGATAATTATAAAACAGGTGTATATCATCTTAACGTGTCAAGAATAATATCCACAAGCAGCGCTAAATCATGGCATATAGATAATCATGACTTAAAAGTCCAGATATAAGTTCATAGGGATAGTAGTAGACAGGTTTCTTGTGTAGTCACAAAGGGGTTAATCACCAGTGCTGGAGCCAGAAAGATTGCTGAATCCCTTCACCTCATCATGTGTGTCACTCCCCAAGGAAACACGCTTACCAGATACTGGCAAAACAAGTCACCCAACAGATCCACTGATGAATCCAGAAAAAGAAATCTCCAAGATCCACTTGTAGAGACGAGTGTATACCGCTGATCATCCAAAAAAACATGCAGTGCTCCAGCGTAGTGCATAGGAAAGATAAAAGTAGGGGCACATAGAGCAGTATTGCCAAAAAGATTTTATTGCCCAAACAACAACCCCCCTTCACAAATGCACTTACACAAACATAGGATAAAATCAGCTTCAAACATAAAATCATAAGAAGAATAGAGCACAGAGCAGCTCGGGATACCAGATGGGAGCTTACCAGACTTCCATAGCTCGTCAGCGTTCAGGAAAGTCCACAAGTGTTACTGAGTCCCCGACTGGCGTCCCGCTGTTCTGATAGCCGCGATGCTCACACCCTGACCGGGTTTCATCGTTCAAAGACTTCTACTGAGGGTGCGAGCGTGCGGCTGCATGACCTCTACATATCTCCAACCTCGGCCGATGGTTCATTAACCCCTTGCTGCAATCTCTGCAACCTCAGGAGAACGGCCTCATCGGTTATCATTGATGTAAACTCCATACACCAGGATCAATGTATGATCATCAATCCAGGCGATCAGGATCATCATCTCACAATATGCAATAATAAAAAACAATGCACAATATCACATTTCTCATAACTGCAGTGCATATACCAAAATACACAATTAGAAATAAATCTAAATCACAGTGAAAAATTATGGATATATGAATAGATGGCATAAAATACCTGATGGAAAGCAGGCTGATCATCTACTGATTGGATTATATCTCACATGTACCCAAAAAAAAAATTATACACGACAAAAAAAATGTTCATTAATGATTACCTAAGCGCTGGGTGATTGAGATCGGTGTATGGTCACTTATAACTCAGTCCTCTTTTTTCTAGTGTTTGGTATATTAACCTAGCAGCTATGGATGCCATTTCTTTTTTAAAGAATAGGCAATTGAATATAGACAGTATTTTTTGTGATAACAGTGATGATGTTTTGCAAGGATCAGCGGACATCAATGGTAGTCTGACTACTTTAAGCAATCTGCTAGATAAGCAGGTTCGAGCATGGTGGGATATTTGTACCTTCGAACGTTATCTGAAGGAAAAGATCATCATGAGGAGCTTAAGGTGGGATGTAGCTCCCCAGGATGGTCTAGAAGATGACGGGTCCAAGGAAGAATGGTTGGAATTTTTTAATGCTATGGGGTTAAAACTCCAGGAGTTGGCTCTAAAATGGCAATGTTAGAGACTAAGATCTCTGACATTAAGCTACTTCTTGAACCTCATAAAGACGATCCAGCAGTGGTGAAGTTTAATGTAGATGTCCAAAAAAAGCTTGAAAAGCTGGATAAAGACATGCATAAGAAAAAAGTTAAAAAATATCACAGGGACATCAGTGATTTTAAAACTAACCAAATTTATGCTTGGCAATCCTTGGGGACTAAACCCCAGTTGCAAGCTCCCAAAGGTTCATACACCAATTCTATGGGACCCCATTGGGTAGAACTCCAGTTAGAGGTAATTTACCTCCTAAGGGAAAAATACCTAATGGGCCTAAAGTTGTACCATCTACTTCTAGGGCCCCTGGCAATCAAGGGACCAGTGCAGTGGAAACACAACAGGTTTATCAGCACCCTAATAAAAAGGGAAGGGCCAATAATGCAGGGGGAAAATATTGTAATGAGAGTTATAATGTTCCCATGCATAATTGGCATGAGTCATTGACACCGCAAAATGATTCATGGGCCCCTATGTCTCCACGTCCTTTTTTGTGGAGGGGCGGCAGAGGCCGGGGCAGGAGGAGAGGGGGGAGGTTTTGGAGAGGAGGATCTTCGGGCCCCCCCTTCCCCCATCCCTACATGGGGAACCCAGGACCACATTGGAATGGGCCACCGAACTGGCGGGACCCTCGTACAGAGTCAAATACAGAGGATGCTGCGCAGGGAGGAGGACCCAAAAAAAGAAGGCGGGAGTTCGACTGAATGGAATTTATAATTTAGCAGGGATCACGTTAAATGACAAAGAGATCAATATACTTAATGCCGGCTTGAAATGTGCAGCCAAAAGACCTATTAGCAAGTTTGGGGTCTACATGGATGTGCATAAATTCATCCGAAAGATCAATATGAAGCGGTATTTCCTCAAAGACAATAGGCCTAATTTGATGAGTAGACCTAGTTATAGAGTTGGGGTGGACAGTGGACTAAAAAACAAGTCACTTCTTAACCCATTGCAACCATCGAACCATTGTGTGGATGTCTTTAAAAGACTAGTCATTAGGGATTTAGAACAGATTAAACCTAGGAAAGATGTGAACCCCAGGCATGTACAGGAAGGTGCCTTGGAAAAATGTCAGAACGTTATAATACGTCCTGCAGATAAAGGGGGAGGTGTGGTAATTCTTGACAAAGAATTTTACCACAAACAATTGTCGGACATGCTATCAGATACTTTAACGTACCAACGGTTGGATAGAGAACCAACCAAGCGTTTTCGTAATGAACTTAATATTCTGGTCAGTTATGGATTTGACAAATGGATATTATCCAAAAAAGAAAAAAGATATCTAGTACCTAGCTTCAGTCGCAATCTGACAATATACACCTTGATTAAAATACACAAGGATGTAGTAAATCCCCCAGCACCACCAATCGTCAACAGCATCAATTCGGTTACATCTAGAATTGGTGAATATCTTGATTTTTTTTGCAAGGAAATGTTGTTCGAACAAGGTCGTACCTTAGGGATACAAAGGATTTTTTGAAGTCGTTGAAAGATTTGGATTGCATAAATATGGATAATGTGTATTTAGTGACTGCGGATGTCGCGTCGCTGTACACAATAATCCAGCACGACGATGCCCTCCTAGCCCTTAATTGGGCTTTCAGTCAGAGGGATGACATCCCTCAACCCCAAAAAAGGTTCTTGAACCATGCCTTATGCTACTGTCTCTCGCATAATTATTTTTGGTATAGTGGGAATTTCTATACCCAAAAGAGGGGCGTAGCTATGGGGGCTAAGTACGCCCCAAGCTTGGTGAACCTTTTCATGGGGGAGTGGGAGGATCTTTTTATATATGCCACTCGGAGATCGGAGTTGGTGATATACAAAAGATATATAGACGATCTGTTTTTTATTTGGAGCGGGACCGAATCCACATTACAAGCTTTTATGCATCATCTTAATTCCAACAATAACAACATTAAGTTGGATTTCAACTTTAGTAGGGAAAATATACACTACCTTGATGTGGAGATCTTTCTGGAAGATGGTAACATCTATACTAAAGCTTTTTTGAAACCGACGGTTCGGAATGGTTACCTTCCGACCCACAGCGGACACCATCCGCGTTGGTTAAAAACATCCCCAAAAGTCAGTTTCTCCGTATCAGGAGAAACTGTACTAAGGATTCTGATTTCCTGAAACAGGCAGAGGTTATAAAAAATAGTTTTGTGGAAAAAAGGATACAATCCCTCTAATTTAGAGAGAAGTATCCAGGAAGTAAGAACTCAGACACAGAACAAATGCCTGGAGGACAAAATTACAATAAGAGATGCAAGCAATAAACATGAGTGGGGGTTTGTGACCAACTTTAACGAACAGTACAAAGAGATTGAAGAAGTCTTTAGGAGATATTGGGGTGTGTTGTGCATGGATAGAATTCTTGGCAAAGCCATTCCCAATTACCCTGTATTCATTTATAGAAAAGGGCCTACTTTTGGAGATAAAGTGGTATGAAAAATCTTGGACCCGCCAGTTAGACCCAAGATGTTTTGGGAAAAGACAGGATTTTATGCTTGCCGTAGGTGTAAATCCTGTAGGCAAGTTAGAGACCATCCGAGGGGTAAGACCACTTTTATATCCAGTGCAAATGGTAAACTGTTTGAAATTAAGGATTTTATTTCATGCAACACCACGCATGTGGTATATGGTCTGGAATGCCCCTGTGGCCATATTTATATTGGACGTACAAAAAGAACACTCACAAAACGGATTTCAGAGCATATCTCCAATATAATTAAGGGCTACAAGGACCATAGCGTGTCCCTTCATTTTAAAAAGGTCCATAAATGCGATCCATCTGGACTCAAGTTCTGGGGCATTGAGAAAGTGTATCCACAGTGGCGAGGATCCAATCTAGTGAGGGAGCTCTCGCAAAAAGAAACCTACTGGATATACTTGACCAATGCCCTGCATCCCAATGGCTTGAACGTAGAGCTTGATGTCAATTGTTTCTTGAGTGACTATTAGTTTGACATCAATAGTGTAGAGAGGCCTGACACAATGTTTAAGGAAAGGGGAAGTAGCATGTCTATACCCCGGACCAATAATATTGGGGTCAGGCTCCTCCATACTGAAGTCTGGGTGGTCCAGAGATTTTGTTTTGTCACTCTTATCTGTATTGATGGGTTGGAGAAAAAGTTTCATATGGATAAGGGCCCCCTGGCTGATATTAGTGATCCTGTTCAGTTGTGGTTTATTATATATTATATATGTGTTCAGTTCCCTTTTTGGGAATAATGAGAAGACTGTGCCGTGTAAAATTTATTTTAGTAACTTATTTATTAATTTTATCTTCGGATGGGGAAGCCCAAATCCTTTTCCTGCTGGTGTCTTATTCATTTTAATATTTCATTCATTTTTAATCTGGTTTTGATCAGGTTTTAATATATCATTATTGGATGGGGCACCCATTTTTTATTGTGCGTTTTTTTATTTATTATTTTTTTATTTTATTTTATTTTTTATTATGCATTTTTACTATGTTTATGCATGGGAATGCGTGCAATAGGGGAGCCATCCATTGGTATATACCCAGGGGATACCGTAGATACGCTGTTGGGTATGGATTATTGTGCGTTTTTTGATTTATTTTTTTATTGTGCGTTTTTACTATGTTTATGCATGGCAATGCGTGCAATAGGGGAGCAATCCATTGGTATATACCCAGGGGATACCGTAGATATGGCATTGGGTATGGAATATTAATACCTGCACACGATAATTTTTTGTTGTGTATAAAAAAAAAAACTGTCGTGTATAAGTTTTTTTTTGGGTACATGTGAGATATAATCCAATCAGTAGATGATCAGCCTGCTTTCCATCAGGTATTTTATGTCATCTATTCATATATCTATAATTTTTCACTGTGATTTAGATTTATTTCTAATTGTGTATTTTGGTATATGCACTGCAGTTATGAGAAATGTGATATTGTGCATTGTTTTTTATTATTGCATATTGTGAGATGATGATCCTGATCGCCTGGATTGGTGATCATACATTGATCCAGGTGTATGGAGTTTACATCAATGATAACCGATGAGGCCGTTCTCCTGAGGTTGCAGAGATTGCAGCAAGGGGTTAATGAACCATCGGCCGAGGTTGGAGATAAGTAGAGGTCATGCAGCCGCACGCTCACACCCTCAGTAGAAGTCTTTGAACTATGAAACCGGTCAGGGTGTGAGCATCGCGGCTATCAGAACAGCGGGACGCCAGGCGGGGACTCAGTAACACTTGCGGACTTTCCTGAACGCTGACGAGCTATGGAAGTCTGGTAAGCTCCCATCTGGTATCCCGAGCTGCTCTGTGCTCTATTCTTCTTATGATTTTATGTTTGAAGCTGATTTTATCCTATGTTTGTGTAAGTGCATTTGTGAAGGGGGGTTGTTTGGACAATAAAATCTTTTTGGCAAAACTGCTCTATGTGCCCCTACTTTTATCTTTCCTATGCACTACGCTGGAGCACTGCATGTTTTTTTGGATGATCAGCGGTATACACTCGTCTCTACAAGTGGGTCTTGGAGATTTCTTTGTCTGGATTCATCAGTGGATCTGTTGGGCGACTTGTTTTGCCAGTATCTGGTAAGCGTGTTTCCTTGGGGAGTGACACACACGGTGAGGTTAAGGGATTGAGCAATCTTTCTGGCTCCAGCACTGGTGCTTAACCCCTTTGTGACTACACAAGAAACCTGTCTACTACTATCCCTATGAACTTATATCTGGACTTTTAAGTCATGATTATCTATATGCCATGATTTAGCGCTGCTTGTGGATATTATTCTTTTTTCATTTTTTTTTTTTTTAAAACAATTTATTGAGAAAAAGGGTAAAGAGCATTTACATGAAATGAACGCCATACAGGAACAAGAAGCACACAATACTTCCGAAAATAGCATATTTCAATATAAAGTGAACAGTACAAAATAATACATAACAGCATGAAAACAGTATGAAAGGAGGGAATCTCCGTAACCAGTGTAGGCAACCTGAGGTCCGTAGAGACAGAGGGCGGCATAGAAATCAGTATATGGAGACCGAGGAACCCCAGGCTGCCCAGTGCAGGGCAAGGTATAGCAAGGGACATAGGCGGGACATGGAAAGGCACAACGGTCAAGGCTGAAAGGGGCAAGTGTCCCATGGGGAAGGGACCAAGCACAGCGTCCTCCTCCAACACGGGGTCCGGCGACCATTCCCAGGAGGGGGAGGAGGTGAGAGGGGAAGTATGGCTACAAGGCACATCGTAAGAAGTGGATATTATTCTTGACACGTTAAGATTAGGGTTGAGCAGACACCTAGATGTCCGTGTTCAACGGGTTCGGCCGAACTTTAAAAAAAAGTCCGGGTCCGTGTCCCGGACTTTTACCGAACTTTTCCCGGACACCGAACCCCATTGAAGTCAATGGGGACCCGAACTTTAAGGCACTAAAATGGCTCTAAAACACCAAAGGAAAGGGCTAGAGTGCTGCAAATGTCAGCAAAACGTAATTAAGAGCATGGCAAGTGCTCTGCAAACAAATGTGGATAGGGAAATAACTTAAAACAACAAAAAAAAACAGAAAAATAAAACAATGTTCTTCTTCATCTCTGAAGGACGAGGCCCATATGGAGTAGGAGGGAGGTTGAGGTGGTGGTGGATGTGGCGGTGACATAGGCATGCGCACAGGGTGTGCCGGGTGTGCCTGGGCACACCCTAATCACCTAGGGCACATAGCATTGCCAGTGAGGAGATGGGAAAGATCTCCCTCGGACCTGCTCTGCTCTATTTCTCTTTGCCTACAGGTACATGGCCCCGATACATTACTCTCCCTGCTGGCAAACACATGCATGTGTATTTCAACTTTGGGGTGCACACCTTAATGCAATAGGCTGCGCACACCTATGGGCGGTGTAGGTGGAAGCGGCGGTGGAGGAGGACTAGGGCCGGATTAAGAGCATCATGGGCTTGGTGCTGAGGATTTTGAAGGGCCTTAAGGGCCGTGCCTTGCCATGCACCCAGAGGTGGAAGGGTGCAGCCATGCATGCCTAATTCAACATGGGATGCTGTCTCTGAAGCCCATAAACACATCCATGCATCGGCAACTGTCCCTCCTTGTCCGGCCTTCGCGCTGTGTGGGGAGGTTCTGAGGGTGCTGCCTGGGGAAGCGAGCATAGAAGCCAGACTTCTGTGTTTACAAGTGACAGAAGAGCGGTAACAGTGAATATGGCCAACCCGGGGCCTATATAAAAGGTAGGGGCCTGGAGCTGCAGCTCCAATAGCCCCTACGTTAATCTGGCCCTGAGGAGGAGGACGAGGTAGCCAACACTGCTTCTTTTCACAAATTTTAAATGAGGGTACACCCCAAAAGAGTGAGAAAGAGCAAAAATGGAACAATGGGTGGGTAAGGTCGGTATCCATTGCTATTCTGCACAAGGTACGGAAAAGTCCCGTGGGATCCATGCCTGGTTCATTTTAATGAACGTGAGCTTGTCCACATTGTCTCTGGACAGGTGGCTGCGCTTGTCTGTTATAACGCCCCCAGCCGTGCTAAATACCCGTTCAGATAATACACTGGCTGCAGGGCACGCCAGCACCTCCAAGGCGTAAAGGGCAAGCTCAGGCCATGTGCCCAATTTGGAGACCCAGAAGTTGAAGGGGGCAGACCCCTCATTCACTACATGTAGGCATGTGCACACATACTGCTCCACCATGTTGGTAAAATGCTGCCTCCTGCTAAGACGTTCCATCTGAGCTGCTGGTGCTGCTGTTTGTTGTGGCGTGCTGACAAAGCTTTTCCACATTTCGGCCATGCTAACCCTGCCTTCTGAGGTGCTGGCGGTGCCCTGGTTGCGTTGGCGACCTCCTCCTCCTCCTCCTCTGCCTTGTGCTTCCACTGCGGCCCCGCTGTCAGATGGGAATGCCAGCAGCATGGCGTCTACCAGCGTGCGCTTGTACTCGCGCATCTTGCGATCGCGCTCCAGTGAGTGAATTAAGGACGGTACGTTGTCCTTGTAACGGGGATCCAGCAGCGTGGCCACCCAGTAATCAGCACAAGTTAGAATGTGGGCAACTCGGCGGTCGTTGTGGAGACACTGCAGCATGTAATCGCTCATGTGTGCCAGGCTGCCCAGAGGCAACGAAAGGCTGTCCTCTGTGGGAGGTGTATCGTCCGTGTCCTCTGTATCCCCCCAGCCACACACCAGTGATGGCTATGAGCTGGCCTGGGTGCCACCCTGCTGTGAACATGGTTCCATCTCCTCCTCCAGCTCCTCCTCCTCCTCATCCTCCTCATCCTCCAGAACTGTGCCCCTGCTGGACAATTGTGTCCCTGGCGTTTGTGTGTGCAGGAACCCACCCTCGGAGCCCCTTGCGAATGACTGCCCTGAAAGCCTTGGAAATGTTACCTCTTCATCCTCCTCCTCCTCCTCATCCTGTGCCACATCCTCTTCCATCATCGCCCAAATTGTTTTTTCAAGGAGGCATAGAAGTGGGATAGTTAAGCTGAGAACGGCGTCATTGCCACTGGCCATGTTGGTGGAGTACTCAAAACAGCGCAACAAGGCACACAGGTCTTGCATGGAGGCCCAGTTATTGGTGGTGAAGTGGTGCTGTTCCGCAGAGCGACTCACGCGTGCGTGCTGCAGCTGAAACTCCACTATGGCCTGCTGCTGCTCGCACAGTCTTTCCAGCATGTGCAAGGTGGAGTTCCACCTTGTGGGCACGTCACATATGAGGCGGTGAGCGGGAAGGCCGAAGTTACGCTGCAGCGCTGCCAGGCGAGCAGCAGCAGGGTGAGAACGCCGAAAGTGCGCACAAACGGCCCGCACTTTCTGCAGCAGCTCTGACATATCGGGGTAGTTTTTAAGGAACCTCTGCACCACCAAATTCAGCACATGTGCCAGGCAAGGGATGTGCGTCAAACCGGCTAGGCCCAGAGCTGCTATGAGATTTCGCCCAGGCCGGGCTTGAGGCTCGCTGGCAGCAACCACTCATTTGTCTGCTGTTCCATGCTCCTCCACAACTCCTGCGCGGTGTGTGGTTTGTCCCCCAAACAGGCAAGTTGTAAAACTGCCTGCTGTCGTTTACCCCTGGCCGTGCTGAAGTTGGTGGTGAAGGTGTTACGCTGTCCGGATGAGGAGGCGGTAGAGGATGAGGAAGCGGAGTAGGAGGAGTTAGGAACAGGAGGCAAACTGAAGCGCCCTGCAATCCTCGGTGGTGGAAGGACATGCGCCAAATTGCTATCCGCCTCAGGCCCATCCGCCACTGCATTTACCCAGTGTGCCGTTAGGGAGATATAACGCCCCTGACCGTGCTTACTGGTCCAGGTATCGGTAGTTAGGTGGACCTTGGCACAGATGGCGTTGCGCAGTGCACACCTGATTTTTTCCCCCACTTGGTTGTGCAGGGAAGGGATGGCTTACCTGGAAAAGTAGTGGCGGCTGGGCACGACGTACTGTGGGACAGCCACCGACATAAGGTTTTTAAAACTGTGCGTCTCCACCAGACGGAATGACAGCATTTCAAAGGCCAATAATTTTGAAATGCTGGCATTCAGGGCCAGGCATCGCGGGTGGGTAGGGGGGTACTTCCTCTTCCTCTCAAGTGTTTGGAAGATGGAAAGCTGAACGCTTCCACGGGACATTGTGGAGATGGTTGTTGGTGACCCAGGTGGTGGTGTTGCTGACAGATCGTCTGTTTGCGGGGTGGCAGGTGCCGGTATCACTACAGATGTGGCTGGAGCGGCTGAGACTGCAGCAGAAGAGGAAGCAGGATGAGCCAGAGACGTTTCTTGGTTTTGAAGGTGTGTACTCCACTGCAGCTCGTGCTTTGCACTTAGATGCCTGATCATGCAGGTTGTGCTCAGGTTGAGAAGGTTTATGCCTTGCTTCAAGCTCTGATTGCACAGGGTGCAAACCACTCGTGTCCTGTCATCAGCACATTTTCTAAAGAACTTCCACGCTAGAGAACTCCTTTGAGCTGACTTTGGTGCGCTCGTTCCCTTGCTGCGTTGGGCAGTAGCGGGCGTAGTGTCTAGGGCACGGCCGCTCCGCTTCTGCACCCTGCTCCCTCTTCTGCTGTGCTGGTGGCTCTGTGCGACCACCGCCTCTTCCTCCAAACTACTCAGGTCACCTGCATGACGTTCATTCCATGTGGGGTCGAGGACCTCATCGTCCTCCACATCATCTTCCACCCAGTCTTCACCCCTGCCCTCCTTGTCGGTCTCCACAATGCTGAACGCCGCAGCAGTTGGCACCTGCGTTTCGTCATCATCGGAGACGTGCTGCGATGATCCTTGCATGTACTCATCTTGAGAAATAAGTGGTTGGGCATCGCTGCACTCAATCTCTTCCACTTCTGGGGCAGGGCTAGGTGGATGTGGTATCTCACACGTACACCACCACACTAGGCCCCAATTACTATTGTTTGTACCCCTAAAAGGATGGTTGAGCAGTAGGAGGAGGAGTATGGAACAGGCAGCACCCTCAAATCTTCAGAAAGTATGAGATGAACCCCAAAAACTTGGAAAGGTGGATCTCACACGTACCGACACAGACTATCACGCAATTTAATTGATCCCCAAAGGTTTTAATTGAATAGCGGAATAGAAAATATGATCAAAAAGAAAGTGTATGTATCTCACACGTACACCACCACACTAGGCCCCAATTACTATTGTTTGTACCCCTAAAAGGATGGTTGAGGAGTAGGAGGAGGAGTATGGAACAGGCAGCACCCTCAAATCTTCAGAAGTATGAGATGAACCCCAAAAACTTGGAAAGGTGGATCTCACACGTACCGACACAGACTATCACGCAATTTAATTGATCCCCAAAGGTTTTAATTGAATAGCGGAATAGAAAATATGATCAAAAAGAAAGTGTATGTATCTCACACGTACACCACCACACTAGGCCCCAATTACTATTGTTTGTACCCCTAAAAGGATGGTTGAGCAGTAGGAGGAGGAGTATGGAACAGGCAGCACCCTTTAAATCTTCAGAAGTATGAGATGAACCCCAAAAACTTGGAAAGGTGGATCTCACACGTACCGACACAGACTATCACGCAATTTAATTGATCCCCAAAGGATTTAATTGAATAGCGGAATAGAAAATATGATCAAAAAGAAAGTGTATGTATCTCACACGTACACCACCACACTAGGCCCCAATAACTATTGTTTGTACCCCTAAAAGGATGGTTGAGCAGTAGGAGGAGGAGTATGGAACAGGCAGCACCCTCAAATCTTCAGAAGTATGAGATGAACCCCAAAAACTTGGAAAGGTGGAACTCACACGTACCGACACAGACTATCAGGCAATTTAATTGATCCCCAAAGGTTTTAATTGAATAGCGGAATAGAAAATATGATCAAAAAGAAAGTGTATGTATCTCACACGTACACCACCACACTAGGCCCCAATTACTATTGTTTGTACCCCTAAAAGGATGGTTGAGCAGTAGGAGGAGGAGTATGGAACAGGCAGCACCCTCAAATCTTCAGAAGTATGAGATGAACCCCAAAAACTTGGAAAGGTGGATCTCACACGTACCGACACAGACTATCACGCAATTTAATTGATCCCCAAAGGTTTTAATTGAATAGCGGAATAGAAAATATGATCAAAAAGAAAGTGTATGTATCTCACACGTACACCACCACACTAGGCCCCAATTACTATTGTTTGTACCCCTAAAAGGATGGTTGAGCAGTAGGAGGAGGAGTATGGAACAGGCAGCACCCTCAAATCTTCAGAAGTATGAGATGAACCCCAAAAACTTGGAAAGGTGGATCTCACACGTACCGACACAGACTATCACGCAATTTAATTGATCCCCAAAGGTTTTAATTGAATAGCGGAATAGAAAATATGATCAAAAAGAAAGTGTATGTATCTCACACGTACACCACCACACTAGGCCCCAATTACTATTGTTTGTACCCCTAAAAGGATGGTTGAGGAGTAGGAGGAGGAGTATGGAACAGGCAGCACCCTCAAATCTTCAGAAGTATGAGATGAACCCCAAAAACTTGGAAAGGTGGATCTCACACGTACCGACACAGACTATCACGCAATTTAATTGATCCCCAAAGGTTTTAATTGAATAGCGGAATAGAAAATATGATCAAAAAGAAAGTGTATGTATCTCACACGTACACCACCACACTAGGCCCCAATTACTATTGTTTGTACCCCTAAAAGGATGGTTGAGCAGTAGGAGGAGGAGTATGGAACAGGCAGCACCCTCAAATCTTCAGAAGTATGAGATGAACCCCAAAAACTTGGAAAGGTGGATCTCACACGTACCGACACAGACTATCACGCAATTTAATTGAATCCCAAAGGTTTTAATTGAATAGCGGAATAGAAAATATGATCAAAAAGAAAGTGTATGTATCTCACACGTACACCACCACACTAGGCCCCAATTACTATTGTTTGTACCCCTAAAAGGATGGTTGAGGAGTAGGAGGAGGAGTATGGAACAGGCAGCACCCTCAAATCTTCAGAAGTATGAGATGAACCCCAAAAACTTGGAAAGGTGGAACTCACACGTACCGACACAGACTATCACGCAATTTAATTGATCCCCAAAGGTTTTAATTGAATAGCGGAATAGAAAATATGATCAAAAAGAAAGTGTATGTATCTCACACGTACACCACCACACTAGGCCCCAATTACTATTGTTTGTACCCCTAAAAGGATGGTTGAGGAGTAGGAGGAGGAGTATGGAACAGGCAGCACCCTCAAATCTTCAGAAGTATGAGATGAACCCCAAAAACTTGGAAAGGTGGATCTCACACGTACCGACACAGACTATCACGCAATTTAATTGATCCCCAAAGGTTTTAATTGAATAGCGGAATAGAAAATATGATCAAAAAGAAAGTGTATGTATCTCACACGTACACCACCACACTAGGCCCCAATTACTATTGTTTGTACCCCTAAAAGGATGGTTGAGCAGTAGGAGGAGGAGTATGGAACAGGCAGCACCCTCAAATCTTCAGAAGTATGAGATTGTTTTCACTGTACCCCACAAAGATTGTGTTCACTGCACCCCACAAAGATTGTGTTCACTGCACCTCAAAAAGGATTTTGTTCACTGCACCCCACAAAGATTGTGTTCACTGCACCCTAAAAGGATTTTGTTCACTGCACCCCAAAAAGATTGTGTTCACTGTACCCCCCAAAGATTGTGTTCACTGCACCCCACAAAGATTCTGTTCCCTGTACCCCACAAAGATTGTGTTCACTGCACCCCACAAAGGATTTTGTTCACTGCACCCCAAAAAGATTGTGTTCACTGCACCCCAAAAAGGATGTTGTTCACTGCACCCCAAAAAGGATTTTGTTCACTGCACCCCAAAAAGATTGTGTTCGCTGCACCCCACAAAGATTGTGTTCACTGCACCCCACAAAGGATTTTGTTCACTGCACCCCAAAAAGATTGTGTTCACTGTACCCCCCAAAGATTGTGTTCACTGCACCCCACAAAGGATTTTGTTCACTGCACCCCAAAAAGATTGTGTTCACTGTACCCCCCAAAGATTGTGTTCACTGCACCCCACAAAGATTCTGTTCACTGTACCCCACAAAGATTGTGTTCACTGCACCCCACAAAGGATTTTGTTCACTGCACCCCAAAAAGATTGTGTTCACTGCACCCCAAAAAGGATGTTGTTCACTGCACCCCAAAAAGGATTTTGTTCACTGCACCCCAAAAAGATTGTCTTCACTGCACCCCACAAAGATTGTGTTCACTGCACCCCTCAAATGATTTTGTTCACTGCACCCCAAAAAGATTGTGTTCACTGTACCCCCCAAAGATTGTGTTCACTGCACCCCACAAAGGATTTTGTTCACTGCACCCCAAAAAGATTGTGTTCACTGTACCCCCCAAAGATTGTGTTCACTGCACCCCACAAAGATTCTGTTCACTGTACCCCACAAAGATTGTGTTCACTGCACCCCACAAAGGATTTTGTTCACTGCACCCCAAAAAGATTGTGTTCACTGCACCCCAAAAAGGATTTTGTTCACTGCACCCCAAAAAGGATGTTGTTCACTGCACCCCAAAAAGATTGTGTTCACTGCACCCCACAAAGATTGTGTTCACTGCACCCCACAAAGGATTTTGTTCACTGCACCCCAAAAAGGATGTTGTTCACTGCACCCCAAAAATGATTTTGTTCACTCCACCCCAAAAAGATTGTGTTCACTGCACCCCACAAAGATTGTGTTCACTGCACCCCAAAAAGGATTTTGTTCACTGCACCCCAAAAAGATTGTGTTCACTGCACCCCACAAAGATTGTGTTCACTGCACCCCAAAAAGGATGTTGTTCACTGCACCCCAAAAAGATTGTGTTCACTGCACCCCACAAAGATTGTGTTCACTGCACCCCACAAAGGATTTTGTTCACTGCACCCCAAAAAGATTGTGTTCACTGCACCCCAAAAAGGATGTTGTTCACTGCACCCCAAAAAGGATTTTGTTCACTGCACCCCAAAAAGATTTTGTTCACTGCACCCCAAAAAGGACGTTGTTCACTGCACCCCAAAAAGATTGTGTTCACTGCAGCCCAAAAAGATTGTGTTCACTGCAGCTCACACACAGAAAAATGGATGTGGATCACTGACACCTGCCTATCTCCTATCCCACACCACACAGCAATATCGATTGTAGTTTGTAGAACACAGTTTCCCTAAAATTCAGCAGCAGCCTCTCCCTAACAGGATTGAGAAGAGATCGTAGATCGGGACTAAGTGCAGACCCCACACAGCAATATCGATTGTAGTTTGTAGAACACTCTGACCCTAAAATTCAGCAGCAGCCTCTCCCTAACAGGATTGAGAAGAGATCGTAGATCAGGATTGAGTGCAGACCCCACCCCCCACACAGCAATATTGATTGTAGTTTGTAGAAGACACTGACCCTATAATTCAGCAGACTCTATCCCTAAAATGCCTACAACTCGCCCTGCCTAAACACTCCGACCTGTCCCTCAATTCTATCCGGACACAAATGTTTTTTTCCTGCCTGTCTTTCCCTAATCAGCAGCCAGCACGTTGATGTGTGCTCTGTCCCTGATCTAAGCAGCAGAATGAAGATGCTGCGGCTGCCTGGAACTTATAAAGACTTGGTCACATGCTTCAGACGGCCAATCACAGCTACTGAGACATTTGCAGGCATGGCTGGGATGGCTTAAGGCACACCAGTTAAATGATTGTTGATTGGCTGTTGAAAGCCCGCCATGAAAAGAGCGCCAAAGCATGCAAAACCCGGAAATAAAACGACCGAACACGGATTTTTACCCGAACATACAGTAAAGTGTCCGTGTCCGTGTTCGGGTACAAAAAATCCAATTATTCGGTACGAACACGAATAATACAGTCCGTGTTCGCTCAACACTAGTTAAGATGATATACACCTGTTTTATAATTAAGTTTTATGTTTAGGCAGCAGCTGTTTCTTATTCCTTTTTTTATTACTATTGAAACAATTGAATCATTTGTTCATTAATGATTACCTAAGCGCTGGGTGATTGAGATCGGTGTATGGTCACTTATAACTCAGTCCTCTTTTTTCAAATGAATATATATGATATGAATTGTTGATAGTTCGTCACAATGGATTACTGATGGTGCACATAGTTTTTTGCACAGATTGCACAAATATTTTGATTACTAATATTTATATTATATATTTTTTGATATCCACTAGAGATAGATAGAGATAGAGATAGAGATAGAGATAGAGATAGAGATAGAGATAGAATGAGGATTTTTAGCAATATATTGCAGCACATTGCACTTTATTAGAATTGTTAAAATTGTAATATTTTCAAAGCACGCACTATTAGATGTTTTTCTGCACTGATTTTTTTTTTCAAATTTAACCTATTGCTGTTTTTATAGTTTATCAGCAGCATTTACACCTTTAAGCATACTACTAGCATAGCCATAGTACTTTCTGGTGCCAGATCGAAAACCTTCACATCTACAGTAGGAAGGACTTGTAGAGTCAAGAAACAGGGCTGCGTATTTGTTATGTATTTGATTATAGCGTATGTGTAGCTAGCTATGACTAATTTTGTATCAGAAAGATCGTTAAATCGTTTACACAACCCTCTCACCCTTCAAATACCTAAAGTTAATCTCCATCCTACATTTTTTCTACCTTTGGATAGAATATAGAAGGGTTAGAACCATTGTTGATGTTTTTTTGCGCCATGTTTTAATTATTTCAATAAAGCACCTTTTTGTGTTAAAAAAAAAAAAGAACCACTGTCAAGTTTTTAATTGCTGTCTGTGATTTAACATCTCTATTTATTTTGGTGACCATTGTCAATGGGACAATTTTACAGTTGTCATCTTAACAGGTGGTGAGTAGAGTGGGATGTCTGTTTCCAAGCCAACTGTCTAAGAGGGAATTTCCAATCACTTTGTTGAAATTTCCACTGACTTCCTGTTGTGTCTCCAAAACAGGAATTGAAGAGAAATTACAAAGGGATACAAAGAGAAAAAAAAAAAACTCCTCTAAATAAAAAAAGGTTTATCATCCGATTCAGTTAAAATTAAAGAAATACAGAAACGTCTACTGTTGACCTCTTTTTGAATATGATAGTTGTCTGGTTGTGCCTGGCTCCATTACTTCTTAGCAATGTTCCAGAACAATGATGCAGCAAATGATAACGAAAATAATTTATTTGTGTACTTATTCTGGGTCAGTATTGAAGTCAAGACATCAACATAACAGTCAGGCAATTAGCATTTTCAAAGGGTGGTCAGAAATTGAAGCCTGCATATGTCCAATGTGTCGGTTTTCCTTTAAAGCTAAAGTCTAGAGACAAAACATTTACTCTTACATTGGGTCCCCCTCCCCTCTGCAAGGGTTAGCTGCTCATTTTGCCTAGGCCATGTTTAATAAGGTCATATACTGTACTTACATTATCCCTTCCTTGTTCCTTGAAAAGGTTTCCTTCTCTTCATGTGACTGGTCCCTGAAGCCTTTTCTCTTTACTGCCTGACTGGTCATCGCTTTCTAATGTCATTCCATAGAATGATGGACCAGCAGTCCTGCACTGTATGCCAGGAGGCAGAGGGCCTGCCCAGTGGTGTACCAACAGGGGGTCGGGGGGGGTGGTCGTTCCGCCCCAGGTGCCACACATTGGGGTGGTGTCAGGGAGCACCAGGGTGACACCCACCTGAGGGGTGACACCCAGGGCCTGCCACCGGACTGCCTTCGCTGCTCACTAACACAGCAGGAGGCACTGAAGCAGAACGGGAGAGAGAGAAACAGCAGCCCTGAGTAAACAGCCATGCTGCCGAAGTTAACTTTCTAAGTCAAAGAGCAGGTGATTGGTTGCTAGGACCCCCTAGCAACCAATCACCCACTGGTACCTTGCAAGGGTAACTCCGGCTGTTCCCGCTGTTTATTCAGGGCTGCTGTTTCTCTCTCTCCTGTTCTGCTTCAGTGCCTCCTGCTCCACTCTCCTGTGTCTCCCGCCTTGTATGCCCTAATAAGGTAGAAAGGGGAGAGCTGGGAGGGACTGCATAATGTAAACTGTTCCATGGGGGGGGGGAGGCTGTATAAAGTAAAGGGGTCAATGATGGGGGGGCTGTATAATGTAAATGGGGGAGAGGGGTTGACTGTGTAATGTAAAGGGGCCCATGAGGGGGCTGTGTAATGTAAAGGGGCACATGGGGGGCCTGTATAATGTAAAGGGGTCCATGGGGGGCTGTGTAATGTTAAGGGGCCCATGGGGGGGCTGTGTAATGTAAAGGGGTCCATGGGGGGCTGTGTAATGTAAAGGGGCCCATGGGGGCTGTGTAATGTAAAGGGACCATGGGGGAGCTGTGTAATGTAAAATGGTTCAGAGGTGGGGGGGGGGAGCTGTGTAATGTAAATGAATTCAGAGGTGTATGGGGGCTGTGTAATGTAAAGGGGTCGATAGGTGTGGGGGGGGTTGTGTAATGTAAAGTGGTTAATAGGTATGGGGGTCTGTGTAATGTAAAGGGGTCCAGAGGTGCGGGGGCTGTATAATGTAAAGGGTTCAAGAGTTGCGGGGGCTGTATAATGTAAAGGGGTCCAGAGGTGAGGGGGCTGTATAATGTAAAGGGGTCCAGAGATGCAGCAGCTGTGAATTGTAAATTGGTCCAGAGGTATGGGGGCTGTGTAATGTGAAGGGGTCCAGAGGTAGGGGGGCTGTGTAATGTGAAGGGGACCAGAAATATGGGGGGCTGTGTAATGTAAAGGGGTTCAAAGGTATGGGGGCAGTGTAATGTGAAGACGGTCCAGAAGTA
Source organism: Pelophylax lessonae (assembly GCF_965119305.1). Taxonomy (NCBI): domain Eukaryota; kingdom Metazoa; phylum Chordata; class Amphibia; order Anura; family Ranidae; genus Pelophylax; species Pelophylax lessonae. The sequence goes on from NC_138774.1 coordinate 48,875,757, forward strand.
CAGGGCTATGTAATATAAAGGGGCCCAGAGGTATGGGGGCTGTGTAATGTAAAGGGATTCAGAGGTACTGGGGCTGTGTAATGTAAAGGGATTCAGAGGTATGGGGGCTGTGTAATGTAAAGGGATTCAGAGGTATGGGGGCTGTGTAATGTAAAGGGGGTCTTCCTACATTTTGCTGCAGTCATATAGATTTCTATTGCACGTTTTTCTCTGCATTTTCTGAACTTGCACCAAAAGTCCCACATGCTGCATCTTTTGGCATACTTTCAGAAAACAGGGAAATCATTTTTTTGGGGGGGAGTGACATCATGTTTTTCTGCACCAGGTGACACCAACCCTAGTGACCCCACTGGTAGTAGCACATAGTAACATGGTTGCATGTATTTCTGTCTGGCGTCTCAGGTTAGTTGGTGCCTGGCTGCCGGGGGGAGCAGAGGGAGGAGGATTCTTTTGGGTTCCGGGCCGCAGTGCGTGGAGGCGCTACATGCAACCTCACTTGACAACACATCAATGTACGATGTGTTGTCTGCCTGCCTGGGGGGGGGGGGATTGCTAAATATAGGATCCGCCCCGGATGCCAAATGCTCAAGGTACGCCCCGGAGTCTGACCACAACCCAGGTCATTAGACAGCAAAGGACAACACTAACTGTTGTGGGAGCAAGGAACAACGTAAGTAGATCACTTTATTCATCACCAGGGATGATCAAACTTTTGAAAAGTTTGGTTCGACCAGAACACCCAAATTTCCCGAAAGTTTGGTTCGGATTCCCAGACCCCATTGAAATCAATGGGACCTGAACTTCGGGAATCAAAAAACACAATTTTGAAGCCCTAAAACCTAATAAATGCCCTTAAAAAGTGCCTAGGGTTCTGGGTCATGCCCCAGGGACTACGAATCAGGCAAAAAAAAGTTCTTAAAAATTGTCGTTTTTGATAGAGAGACAATTATTGAAAAAATATTGAAAAAAAAAAAAGACAACTAACGCTTACAACAAGAACAGGTGTTAACTTGTCACTGAGGCTTTATCAACTGTGCGATGTGAAAATCACCTGCAAAACGTACACTGCTATGCGACCCAAAGTTGTCACTAAATAAAGCAGGTGTGTGTGACGCAGAGTAGCAAAGCCTTTTGCAGTGGACTTAACGCTTACAACAAGAACAGCCGTTAAGTTGTCACTGAGGCTTTATCAACTGTGCAATGTGAAAATCACCTGCAAAACGCACACTGCTATGCGACCCAAAGTTGTCACTAAATACAGCAGATGTGTGTATCACTGAAATGTATTTTGCACAATAGCTGACTAGCAAGCACGTATACCTGCTGTAGATATCAGCAGTGCAACATGCTCACTAGATGGAACCCTGACACTTAAAACTATCCCTACAAAAACTAGATTATTGAATCTAACTATAGTGGTATATAGTACCCTAACTACACTGCATATCCCTTTCCTCACACTAAAAGAACAGCTCCATACAGCAGAAGATAATTTCTAACTGACACTGTCCTTTTCAATTTATTTTTTTTTCTAACTTAAACAGCACAATCACTGTATTTCTATCTACACTGACAATCTTTCTGTAAGCTGACTGCTCTTATGCTGATCTGGAGCTTTACAAGCAATCGGCTATGCAGCAAATGTTGTTTAACACAGCAGGAGAAACACAAATGCTTCCAGTCTCTTCCAAAGCCTCTGTATTACAGTGCTAGAGGTTAGGTGGGGCTATGTTATATACTGGGGGGCGTATTCACTCCTGATTGGCCTCTGGTCCCCGTAGTCACTCCAATCACGTTCCTAGCAGACTCCTGCCCCCTCATTGGCTTTTACTGACGTTTCTGGGCCAATCACAGGCTTTTAAAGCCCACTTCCTTTCCCATTGCATTTTTGGGCGGTGACCCGAATTCCGAACTTTTACCGCAAAAAGTTCAGAATTCGTCCGAATTTCGAACACCCAATGTTCGGGTCGAACTGATGGTCGACCCAAACTGTTCGATCAACCCTATTCATCACCCCCTAGGCAAAACAAGAACCCACTGCAAGGATAAATGATTTTCATTCCCAGAGTTTAGCTTTATCCCCTTCCCACCTATCCCCAGTGTCCCTTTAACTGCACTATTAAGCGTAGTGGGCAGGAAAGTCTGGATGATCATGTTACCACTGAGATTGGCTGTCACAGTGGTCACATGATTAGGAGACGGACCATGCGACCATGCCCGTCATGCACTCAATCGCCATGGCCTGTATGCATGCTCACCACGAAAGACTCCATTTCTGAATAAAAAGTATGTTGAAGCTTGTTTAACCACTTCTGGACCAGAAGGATTTGCCCCCCTTCATGACCAGGCCATTTTTTGCGTCACTTTAATGGACAACTGCGCGGTTGTGCGACAATGTACCCAAATACATATAAGTAATAATAAATTGAATAATAATAATACATTTATGCTCTGCAGCTCCTGCTGGATTTTGCTTCTAATCCCCTTGTGAAGGCGCCATTTGTGGATGAATATTTTATGGTTACATTAATTTATAATCACATTGCTATAATCTTTTTATTTGGATTTTAAACTGAATGACTTATAAATAAATGGTTGTGGAACGAATTATCTGAGTTTACATTATTTCTTATGGGGAAATTTTCTTTCATATACGAGTGCTTTGGATTACAAGATTACAAGTTTTTGGAACTAATTATGCTTGCAATCCGAGGTTTTACTGTATATACACACACAAAAATTTTACCTTGTATTTCTATCTTATACTAAATGGGTTGTGTTTTACAAGGTGAGGGTTCGCATATGCTTTAAGATCTATTTCAAACTAAATCAAAGGGAGCATACGTACTGTGTTGGTTTTGTGTCTGTTTTCATTTTTTATTAAAATCACAACTAAAAAAAATAAATTTCTTGTTTAATCAGTAAATAACAATGTAATGTTAATCATGTGACTTCTGCTGAAGAAGATTAGGGTTTCTTATATTTTTTTAGTTGGATACCTTCTCTCAATATAATCTAATTACCATAATCTGTACTATTTAAATCAAATCTCTTACCTTTAATTCCAAGTTCCTTTCGGATTTTTCCCACGTGTATTTAGTCATTATCTATGTAACAATTTAAAACCATATCAAGAAACTGTCAGAAATAAAAGGAACTCCTGTTTGCTTTTGACCAGCTTTGCTTGAATTCAATCATGCGTGTATCATTATAGGATGCCAGTTTCTCAATGTCTTCCATTTCTAGCCCCAGACAGTCTGTATTCCTTCACTTGAGTAATGGGCATTCTGTATTAGTGTGATCCTGACACACTGAGCCTGGGAAAAGAAAATGAGGCTATCAAAATATATGTTATTATGGAGTATTTCTCTCACACACAAAAGGCCTAACAAAAAAAAAGGCCAGTAGTAAGTGTCTCACAAACACTACTTAAAGTTAACTTTGCTATTTTGCAAAACATGGCCGGTCAAGATGGGAGTAAAACCTTCTGGAGCTGAAAGACAACTTCACCATTATTTTTTGTGTAGTATGGAGAAGAACCAGTCATTGTTGAACAGTTTTAAAATGAAAAGCACAGCAAAGCCACAGTAAAAGCTTCAAGCATTACATATTTTTTTTCCTCATATCTATAGTTTTATCGATATGAGAAGAACAAATGCATTTAATAACTAAAATATAAAAGTTGATATAAAAGTTGCATTTTCTGGAGATTACCATCCATCATTCTATCTGTTTCCTTTGAGTAAGGACCCTCTACTGTTTGCGTTATTCCTCTTGTTTAATGGGCAATATTTTTGCCATCATTCTTTGGAATTTAGAATTTAGAAGCAGAAACATCTAACTGATTGTAATGTTATCTTTCACACAACAGCAGTAAATCAGTGTGGCAATTGTGATTTTTAAAACACTAGGGTATGTATCGCCAAGAGGTTTCAAGGGTCTTTTCAGCAATAAGAAATGATCCCTGATGTGGAATTTTTTTGTCTTCTAGAATCCTTCAGTTGTATACTCTTTGCAGTATGCTAACTTTGACACATTGATGTATTTGAAAATAAAAGTTGCAAAGCATCATAAATCTATTTTTTAAGATAGATAGGTAAGTACTTTGTCATTGCCACAAGTCACAATGAAATAGCTTTTTAAAAAAAAAAAATGACTCATACTTATTAAATATACAAACAGTTAATATAAAACAGATCCATGTTATTTTCTTACCTGTTGCTGTAATGTTCGGTGGTAAGAGAAGTGATAAAATAAAGGATGGGAGAGAACTTCATCTCTCTTCTTTAAAACTCCTGCGAGAAATAAAAAACAGCTATTAAATGATAGTACCAGGAAATGTACTCGTGCGAAAAAGGGAAAATCGTCTTCTGATTTACTGTGAAGGAGGAACTGGCTACTGGTAGGTTTATATTGCTAAACACAGGTCACACAGGGTCACTTGATAAACCCCAACTGCCCTAAAGTTTATCTAAAGCTAGTAAAAATGTAATATGTTGCAGTTTACGGCTGAATTAGTTCTCATTTTTTTTACACTAAGAACATGTTTACAAAGCACAAAAAATACTTTTTGATCTTACCATAAATGTTGTGTCCTTGTCACTTTCTCTGAGCTTGTTATCTTCCTTCTGTAAAACACCAAATCCCCAACTCCAATGTCATGGAGAGGAGGAGGACAAGACATGTTTGAAGCTGTTGGTGCCAAACTGTACGAGTCCCCACCTCGCTTCTTCTAGGATAGGACAACCACCAACTTGTTGTTGAGAAACTCTCCGCCAGGGGGGCGTGGCCTGGCGCAGCATGTGAGAGGACGTGTGTGAGAGGAGCTCCGCCGGACCGATATCCTTTACCGCTAATCCTGCAGCCCTCCGGGCACGATAATCCTCCCTTCACCTCCCGCACACCCGCGGCACTGACCCCCGCATGTCTCCGCCGAAGAAAGGCTCTGAAGCTGCGGCAAAACTAGCTGCATTCCGGAGGCTGGAGAAGGAGGCCCCGATCCAAGATGGCGCTGGCCCGTCGCTTGTGGTGGAGGAGCCTGGGAGCCCTGCTACATCCAAGGTTTTGGAAGCGATTGCCACTTGCCAGACCATGCTGACAACTAAAATCGAGGAGGTGAAGGTAGATATATCTTTGATGCGTCAGGATATGCAGAAGCTAAGGGACAGAGTTGGTGAGGCTGAACACAGAATTAGCGAGGTGGAAGACTCCCTCCCCCCATTGCAAAGCTCCTCAGACAGGCTGCAGCAACAAGTGCACCTTATCCTCCAAAAACAAGATGACATGGAGAATAGGCTGCGCCGCTGTAACCTGCGGTTCATTGGCCTCCCGGAGGGCTCAGAATGTGCAGACCCCTCATCCTATTTGGAACAATTGCTCACTCAAACATATGGCAGAGAATCCTTTTCACCCACTTTTGTTGTGGAACGTGCACATCGCCTCTCGGGGCGTCCCCCCCTTCAGGGTGCACCCCCCCGCACATTCATCGCTAAATTCCTGAACTATCGGGACAGAGATGCCATATTACGCCTGGCCAGAGTTAAGGGGAACATTCCATTTGGAAATCACAAAATAGCGATTTTCCCCGACTTCTCTGCTGAGGTCCAGAGGCGCCGCAAGAGCTTTTTGGAGGTCAAACGCAGGCTGCGTATCAAGAATATCAAGTACTCTATGTTGTATCCGGCCCGTCTTAGAGTGGAGGGTGAGGACCGAGCCCGCTTCTTTGAGGATCCGGAAGCCGCCATCTCCTGGTTAGAAGGACTGGAAGCTAGAGCCTGACCACCTTGCCCTGGCGACTTCATGATACTTTCTCCCTGATTGCCTATGCCTTACGCTGCTGCAGAGGTGGAGGGGGTTTTGTAGATCCTGCGGAACTCAAGACTTTGCATCCCCCTCCCCCCCCCTCCCCCCTCATTTCCCTGCACTACTGCTCCTGTGTTTGACCGGCGGAGCGCCCTAGCTCCACAGATGGAACTGATTTTTCTGTTCTCTTCCTATGGATTTCCACCTGCCCATAGGCTTTGCTACCCAGCGATACACCTGTTGGTTTTCGCCCCCTACACCCGCTAAGGCGTGTGTTTGTGCCCCACTCCCCTGTTGCCCCCTGCGACTTCTGTTGGACCTGGGCCCCCGGGCCCCCTTGCTTGTCCTAGTTGTATTTTGCTGTATTTTTGCTGACTATCCTGGGGGTCCCTGGCCTCCTGCTCTTGCTCTTTACCAGTCGCATGTGGGCCTGTTCTGGTTGAGGCACTTGTTTGGGAACATGCCCGCACAAGTTGGGGTTGGTGCAGGGCAGGGAGGGGGGATTGGGGTATTACCATTGTTTACAGTTTATATTTGGTACAATCTCTATACTGTTTCTGTTCTATGCACAATGACCTCAAGTAATAACTATCTGCTCTTTTGCTGCCGTTTATTACTGCTAGTGTATGACCGTGGACTTGTTAGTTCTGTGGCCTTATTGCCTGAGATCCTGGGAGCCTCCGCTCCACGCTCCGTATTACCCCTGCCATGGCCGCATTGAAATTGTTGACGTGGAATGTCAGGGGTATGCGCGATAAGATTAAACGGACGGCTGTCTTTAATGTTTTACGCCGTGTACGGGCTGATATTATAGTTCTGGTGGAGACACATTTGGAGGGCCGCGTACAACAGTCTCTCAAACGGCCCTGGGTTGGCTGGGTGCAGCACTCTGCATATAGCTCGCACTCCAGGGGTGTGGCGCTTCTGGTGGCCAAATCGGTACATTTCCAGCTCCTAGGATCTCAGGTTGACCCAATGGGTAGATATGTCTTTCTCAAAACGTCAGTCTATGGGGAATTGATGCTGCTGATGGCTTTCTATGTGCCCCCCCCTTACTCTGCTGTGATTATTATGGAGGGACTGGCGTTTATGGCACAATGCCCGGGGGCCCCGGTGATCTGGCTGGGCGACTTTAACAATGTGATGGACTCGGGTCTGGATAGATCCGGTGGCGCCTCCCAGGCGCCGCCGGGGTCGTCCCCGACCAGGTTCTCCCGATTGTTGGAGAGCTTTGGTTTGGCCGACTCTTGGCGCAGCAAATACCCCGCTCAGCGTGCGTACTCCTGTTTCTCGGCTGCACACCATTCTATGTCACGCATTGATCTGATATTGTTGTCTCGAACCCTGCTCCCCAGGTTACTGGCGGCAGGCTTCGCCCCACGGACTCTGTCTGATCACTGCCCTTATTGGATACTGTTGTCCTTGCCCTGCAATAGACCTCCCCCGGCCTGGCGCCTGAATCCCGCCTGGCTCCCCTTGGTGTCTGATGGGAACGACATTGAGGGGACCTGGACACAATTCTTTTCTGATAATGAGGGCACTGCCTCCCCGGCTGCAGTGTGGGAGGCATTTAAACTGTTCGCCAGATCCACTATGATTTCCAAAATCAAAGCTGTTAGAGCGCGGGCTGCTGAGGAGATCTCCAGGGCAACGACAAATCTAATTGAAGCTGAACGGGCCTTTATGGCGGACCCGACTCCGACACATGAATCCCAGTATAAATTGACCTCTAAAGTCCTTTCCCAACTTGAATATGAGAAGGCGAAATCTAAGATGTTTTTTCAGAAGCAGAATCTGTTTGCACATGGAGAGCGGGCGGGGAAACTCCTCGCATATTTAGTCCATTGTGAGGATAGGCCCCCGGTAGTTATTACTTTAAAGGATGACCTGGGTAATGAGATCACTGATCCTGCTGCGGTGACACGGTGTTTCCGATCATTTTTTAGTACACTTTACACCTCTAGGGCCCCCGCTGACTGCACTGACATGCATGACTTTCTAGACTCTATTGACTTTCCCACTTTGACACCCGACCAGTTGGCGACCCTCGAGGCACCCATCTCTGTGGAGGAGATTGCAGCAGCCGTGTCCAAGTTCCCTAGATCTAAGGCCCCCGGCCTAGACGGCCTCCCGATTGAATTCTTCTCCCAATATTCGGAACTCCTTTCTCCTAAATTATTGGCTTTGTTTCAATCTCTATTCAAAGATGCAACCCTACCCCCTTCTATGCGGGAGGCGCTAATTGTGCTCATCCCCAAGCCGGGCAAGGACTTGCACGCCCCAGAGTCTTACCGTCCCATCTCTTTGCTCCCAGTAGACACTAAAATCCTTGCGAAAATTTTATCCCTCCGTCTTAACAAGGTGATCCTTTCACTCATACACTCGGACCAGGCCGGGTTCATGCCTGGGAGGAACACCTCATTTAACCTTCGCCGGTTATTCATGAATCTCCAGGCACAACACGACGGAATGGGTGGCAGGGTGGTGGTCTCATTGGACACGGCTAAAGCATTCGACTCGGTAGAGTGGCCATTTCTATGGACCTGCCTGGACCGATACGGCTTTGGACCTAATTTTATTAAGTGGGTCAAACTTCTATATAGCGCCCCGGTAGCTAGGGTCCTGGCAAACGGCTGGCAGTCGACCGCCTTCCCTTTATCCCGTGGCACTCGACAGGGGTGCCCCCTCTCCCCCCTGCTGTATGCCCTGGCCGCGGAACCCCTGGCGATGGCCATTAGAGCACATCCCGGGATTCGTGGCCTACGTAAGGGACCGCTGGAGGAGAAGATCAGCATGTATGCGGATGACACTTTGTTATATTTGGAAGACTCTCGAGAATCCCTGCTCACAGCCCTTTCTTTAATTGAACGGTACGGACGATTCTCCGGCTTTCAGATAAACTGGGATAAGTCACAAATTCTCCCGCTTGACGAGAGCCCGCAGGCGATCGCCCCCGCAAACCCGGCCCTACAATGTGTATCCCGCATTAAATACTTAGGGATTCAAGTGACAGCTAACTCAGCAGATTATGTCCCGGATAACGTTCAACCCTTGTTCCCTCTGCTTAAGGCTAAAATTCAAGTATGGTCCAAATTACCTCTGGGAGTGATGGGTAGAGTCAATTTAATTAAAATGATTCTCCTTCCCAAAATTCTCTATGTTGTATGGCACTCTCCTATTTACCTGCCACTCAGGCTGTTTAAGCAGATGGAATCACTCCTCAAGACCTTTGTTTGGGGTGCTAACCGGCACAAGATCTCCTGGCGCAAACTCAAGAATCCTACAAATCTAGGGGGGTTGGCCCTGCCGGATTTTAATCTGTACTATCTGGCAGCTCAGTTGTCCCAGTTCTTTCACATAGATAAAACGGATAGAGAACGCTTCTTGACCCTGCTCTGCCCTGGGTGGGCTCATCCCCTCGGGGACCCCCTCCTAGTTATCCTTAGGGGCGTCAGGGGCTCGCCGGAGCCCCTGTGCCCCAGATCTCTTCTATACCACTATTGTCGGATCGGGGCGGTGGTAGCGTCCAGGCTTCGGTGCCCTCCATTCCACACATTCACCCCTCTGTGGCATAATAGTACATTGCGTGAGTTCCTCTCCATCCCTGACCTGTCGGTATGGAGTGGGAGGGGTATTCTTCTCCTTAGCCATATCTCCACGACCACTGGTCTACGGTCTTACGAGACCTTGCGAGACCAGTTTGCGCTCCAGGGCCCCATGCACTACAGATACTTACAGCTCTCCCATGCCTATAGATCTCAATTCCCTGACGGCCCTCCTGAGATAGAATCGGTCACCACCCTTGAGATTGTTAAAAGTACAGAACCCAGTCACCTCATTTCCATGTTCTACTCTGAACTTCACACACCTTCCTCGACCACTTTAGCTTTTGCACTTAAGACCCGCTGGGAGCGCAGTGTGGGGGCCATGGAGGATGAGGAATGGGAGGATGCCCTGGAGACGTGCCGCAGAGTGTCGCCAAAACTGTCGGATCGCCTAACCCAGACGTTTATAATACACCAGGCTTATCTCACCCCACTTAGACTGTCCAAATATCACCCTGACTTGGTCCCCTCTTGTCCTATGTGCGGAGACCCTGATGCTTCCTTCTTTCATCTATTGTGGAGCTGTCCCCAATTACAGACTCTATGGCAACAAGTAGTCACATTTCTGCATGACAAGATGGGGTCTCCTCTACAACTCTCCCCTAAGGAGTGTCTCCTGGGGGTCTATCCGGATGGAGAGATGCCCAAAACCACTGTCATATTTCTTCAGGAAACTTTGTTTATAGCACGTAAATTGATAGCCAGGCGGTGGATGAGACCTACTCCTCCTACTCTAGGATTGTGGATTAAGGAAATTAATAGTGTCATCCCATTTCATAAACTTTTATATAAACATAGGGGGTGCCCTCAGAAGTTCAACAAGATTTGGGACAAATGGGTGCAGTGCCCTGATACGGCTCAGTAGTGCAGTGGGTAACTACTTTATGCTGACCGCCCCTGTTAAACCAATATTGTCTGCTTGAGTGTTGGGCCGACAGAAAGTAACTGACTACTGCCTTATTTTTACTATGTCTGTTCTGTTTCTAAGTGTTAATCACTGTGTATATTTGTATTTTTGTACCCCTGTGTGTTATGAATCTGATCGTAGTTTCAATGCACGGTTTATTTTTGTATTGTACCAAAAGTTTCAATAAACCTCACTGTTTTAAAAAAAAAAAGAAACTCTCCGCCATCTTGTGTCACACTCCTGGCCTGAGGCCCGCTCATTACATTCCCAGCCAGAGGAATTCATATTTGAGGATAAAGGAATGTCCACACACAGGTGCATTTCAGCACTTTACAGTAACTTACTGTGACATATCACATAAACATCCTGGCAAAATCTTCGGCACAGAAGGCCACATGTAAAGCAAGACATTTTGTTGCAGTCATTTTAGAGTTGAGGAGAAGTATACAGTACATTTTTTAAGCCATCTTCCCTTCACACCTGCATTCCTCTCCTAGGGGGGCACCACAGAGTTAGGACCACTTTCTTATGTATACAGGATTAAGCTTCCATCACAAAGTCACAGGAATTACAGCTAAGGGTCAGGGGGATCAAGGTGCTTTCTCTAGTATACCATTCTGTTCCCAATGTCCCTTCTATAGCATTGCCCTGCCGGGCATGCTCCCAGATGGCACATCCATTCCCAGGCTTCCATCGTTACTCACATCAAAAGACTCTGTCATAACTCCCAGCTGTCCCTGTTTTTGAGGGCTGTCCCTTATTTGGAACAAAGTCCCTCTGTCCCTCTTTCCCCCTCATTTGTCGCTAATTTTGGTTTGATCTATATAGTTGTATATAAAATGCACTTTTTGCTGCATTTGTAAATTTCAGAAGCCAGTATAAAGGAAAAGTGGTGGCAAAAAAAAAAGAGCTTGTGGGTTTAACTGATTATTTTTTTTAATTCTCCTTTAGGAGAGCATGGCAGGGGTGTGCTCCATACCTACATACCTTTGCTAATAGGTGTCCCTTTTTCCCATCTCAAAAGGTTAGGAGGTATGGACTCTGTTCAAGCCTCCAAGGCTTCATGCACCCCACTACAGGACCAGCAGAAGAAGGTCAAGGGAGACAGAGTGACTACAGCTATTCCCCCCATGTTCTGTACCACCTCTTCTGAGAATTCAGCCCTGCAAGGGGCCCCTTGAATCAGCTCTGCAGGAAACTACGTCTTAGCAGCTCTGGAGTATCTCACTCTCATGCCATGTAACCTGGGCTCCACTCACACTGGCATTTATATGGGCATTTATTACACTCATAACATGACTAAGGAGGGACTTTTCTAAAAGGAAGCTAACACCTAATTACAACTTTGCCCTTAGCATACTATAATGGCAACAGAGCCTTTTAGTGGCATGAAAGCAAACTGCATCTGCCAACTAGGGATGTACTTCGAGTTCGAGTCGAAGCTAAGTTCGACTCAAACATCGATCATTCGATCGTTCATCGAATGATGAACAAATGTGCTTCTTCGTGGGAAATTCGAGATCTCATAATGCACTGCGTGCGGCGCGTGCAGCACGTTATGTGATTGGCCAAAGCATGCACTATGACCTCATGCTTTGGCCAATCAAATGATCTCTGCCATGATTGGACAAAAGGCAGGCTGCTTTTAGCCAATCATGGCTCAGGGGCTAAGTACACGCCCCACACTACATAAAGGCTGCTTGCGCAGCTGCGCCGTGTAGTGTGAATGTGCGGGCGAGGAGACAGGGAGAGGAACATGTTTGAGACAGGGAGAGAATAGTTTTTTTGCAGTTTGTCAGACAGTGCAGTGAGACATTCCTAGCAGTGTAGGGAGGGAGAGAGATTTGTGCTTTTTACAAGTTCAGAGATCAGATAGTGAAGTATATTCAATAGTGCATACCATACATAGATCTCTATCTATATATAGGGCTATCAATTACATCATATCAGGTCATTGCGTATTTTATTGGTCACTTGCGTATACTGCATACCCATCACATCCCTATCTATATATAGGGCTATCGATTACATCATATCCGGTCATTGCGTATTTTATTGGTCACTTGTGTATACTATATATCCATCACATCTCTATCTATATATAGGGCTATCAATTACATCATATCAGGTGATTAAGTACTTTATTGGTCTCTTGTGTATACCCTATACCCATCACATCCCTATCTATATACAGGGCTATTGATTACATCATATCAGGTCATTGCGTATTTTATCGGTCACTTGCATATACTATATACCCATCACATCTCTATCTACAGGCAGGTCCATAAAAATTGGGACATTGACACAATTCTAATCTTTTTGGCTCTATACACCACCACAATGGATTTGAAATGAAACAAACAAGATGTGCTTTATCTGCAGACTTTCAGCTTTAATTTGAGGGTATTTACATCCAAATCAGGTGAACGGTGTAGGAATTACAACAGTTTGTATATGTGCCTCCCACTTTTTAAGGGACCAAAAGCAATGGGACAATTGGCTGCTCAGCTGTTCCATGGCCAGGTGTGTGTTATTCCTTCATTATCCCATTTACAAGGAGCAGATAAAAGGTCCAGAGTTCATTTCAAGTGTGCTATTTGCATTTGGAATCTGTTGCTGTCAACTCTCAATATGAGATCCAAAGAGCTGTCACTATCAGTGAAGCAAGCCATCATTAGGCTGAAAAAACAAAACAAACCCATCAGAGAGATAGCAAAAACATTAGGTGTTGCCAAATCAACTGTTTGGAACATCCTTAAAAAGAAAGAACGCACCGGTGAGCTCAGCAACATCAGAAGACCACGGAAAACAACTGTGGTGGATGACCGAAGAATTCTTTCCCTGGTGAAGAAAACACCCTTAACAACAGTTGGCCAGATCAAGAACACTCTCCAGGAGGTAGGTGTATGTATGTCAAAGTCAACAATCAAGAGAAGACTTCACCAGAGTGAATACAGAGGGTTCACCACAAGATGTAAACCATTGGTGAGCCTCAAAAACAGGAAGGCCAGATTAGAGTTTGCCAAACAACATCTAAAAAAGCCTTCACAGTTCTGGAACAACATCCTATGGACAGATGAGACCAAGATCAACTTGTACCAGAGTATGGAGAAGGAAAGGAACTGCTCATAATCCAAAGCATACCACCTCATCAGTGAAGCATGGTGATGGTAGTGTCATGGCGTGGCCATGTATGGCTGCCAATGGAAATGTTTCTCTTGTATTTATTGATGATGTGACTGCTGACAAAAGCAGCAGGATGAATTCTGAAGTGTTTCGGGCAATATCATATGCTTATATTCAGCCAAATGCTTCAGAACTCATTGGACGACGCTTTACAGTGCAGATGGACAATGACCCGAAGCATACTGCGAAAGCACCCAAAGAGTTTTTTAAGGGAAAGAAGTGGAATGTTATGCAATGGCCGAGTCAATCACCTGACCTGAATCCGATTGAGCATGCATTTCACTTGCTAAAGGCAAAACTGAAGGGAAAATGCCCCAAGAACAAGCAGGAAATGAAGACAGTTGCAGTAGAGGCCTGGAAGAGCATCACCAGGGATGAAACCCAGCGTCTGGTGATGTCTATGCGTTCCAGACTTCAGGCTGTAATTGACTGCAAAGGATTTGCAACCAAGTATTAAAAAGTGAAAGTTTGATTTATGATTGTTAATCTGTCCCATTACTTTTGGTCCCTTAAAAAGTGGGAGGCACATATACAAACTGTTGTAATTCCTACACCGTTCGCCTCACTTGGATGTAAATACCCTCAAATTAAAGCTGAAAGTCTGCATTTAAAGCACATCTTGTTTGTTTCATTTCAAATCCATTGTGGTGGTGTATAGAGCCAAAAAGATTAGAATTGTGTCGATGTCCCAATATTTATGGACCTGACTGTATATATAGGGCTATCAGTTACATCATATCAGGTGATTAAGTACTTTATCGGTCACTTGCGTATACCCTATACCCATCACATCTCTATCTATATATAGGGCTATCAATTACATCATATCAGGTGATTGAGTGTTTTATTGGTCACTTGCGTATACCTTATACCCATCTGATCTATATCTATATATAGGGCTATCGAATACATCATATCAGGTCATTGAGTATCTATTGGTCAGTTGCATATACCCTATATTGATCTCTATCAACATCCTGTCCGAAAAGGCCGACAAGGAGAGACAGATGCTCACAGGTCACGAAAAGAGGGCAAGCAGCCTCTGTGTCCACTGTGAAAAGTGGTGGTCACAGTCGACAAGGTGCATCCTCTTCAGGCGGGGCACGCCCGTCCTTTATTTCCGGTGCTGCCCATCTTATTCAGCCACAATATGTGGAAGAATTGGTGGAGTGGATAAATAAGCCGTCTTCATCCTCCTCCTTCTCTGACACCCACGCTCACGGTAGTTTGCCTTCCACCGCAGCTGCCAAAGCGGCCCATTCCACAGACTCCTTCTTCACAGCTACTCCTTCTGTCGCCCCACCATCATGCACGGAGGCGTCACCTGAACTCTTTGATCATAGTGTCAGTGACATGCTGCTGGAGGATGTGCAGAAATTTGAAAGCTGTGATGTTCGTTCGCAGGTTGATAAAGGGAATAACGTGAGCCTAGAGAGAGGGGATGACAATGACGGACAAGAAACCAGCAGTCATGTTGCCACAGCTAAAGCATACTGCCAAGTTTGATCCAGTGAGGAGGAGGGAGGGGATGATGAGGTCACTGACTGTACTTGGGTGCCTGACAGGATAGAGGAGGAGGAGGGGGAGGGGGAGGAGGAGGAGGCACAACTTCAATGAGGCAGGATGTGCTCCAGGGGCCGCCATAGGAGTAGCCAACCTATTGTGTCACAGCACAGAGCTCCACGGGTGCAGGGTGCTGCAAACTCCCCACAGACTCCCAAAAGTTCATTAGTGTGGGTTTTTTCAGCAAATGTGCAGTAGACCACAGCGTTGCCCTTTGCAACATCTGTCTTAAGCCGATTAAGCATGGCCAGAACACCAGCCGCTTGGGCACCACATGCTTGAAAAGGCATATAACGACCTGCCATGCAGTCCATTGGCAACAGTACCTGAAAGAGACACCAGATCAAAACAAGCATACATCACCTTTCTCCTCATCTGTGATCTCTAACCGCACTATACCTCATGCCTTCTCAAATACCAGCATTAAGAGGGATGATGGTATAGCGATGAGTGCCACAGAGACTTGTACCCAATCTGCTAGCAGTAAACCACCATTTGATTTGAGCAGCAGGCAAATTTCACTACCCCAGTTGCTGAACCGTAGAAAGAAATACTGTTCTCGCCATCCACATGCTCAGCGTCTTAATGCTAGCTTGGCCAAATTGCTAGCATTACAATTGCTGCCTTTTCATCTGGTAGACTCTGCTCCCTTTCTCAAATTTGTGGAATGTGCTGCACCACAGTGGCAGGTCCCAAAAAGCTATTTCTTTTCACGTAAGGCCATTCCGCTCTCTACCGTCATGTGGAAGGTAGGGTTTTGGCCTTGTTGGACAGAGCGGTCAGCAGGAAGTTGCACATTACTGCTGACTCTTGGTCCAGCAGGCATGGACATTCACAGCTCACTAGGTAACTCTGCTGGCAGCTGGGAAGGATGCAGGACAGGGTTTGGTGTTGCAGCTAGTTTTGCCACCATGCCTCCAAAAAGCTGTTGCTGGTTCTGCCACATCTGGCTAATCCACCACCACCACCTCCTTCTCCTCCTCCATGTCCTCTTCTGCTCAATTGTCCTCTGAAGCAGCAGTGCTCCCTAAGCATTCAAGGGGCTATGCAAGCAGTAAGGCTAAAAGATACCATGCCGTGCTTCAGTTGGTCTGTCTAGGGGATTGGAGTCACACCGGTGCAGAGATTCTGTCAGCTCTGCAGGGGCAGACTCAGAGATGGTTGACGCCAGGAATGGTTGTATGCAACAATGGCACCAACCTTCTCTGTGCCCTCCAACTGGGACACTTGACATATGTTCCATGCTTGGCACATGTTCTGAATCTGGTGGTGCAGCATTTCTTGAGCAGATACCCGTGCTTCCAAGATCTCCTGAGGCAGGCCAGAAAAGTCTGTGGCCATTTCCGTTGTTTGTAGAATGCCAGTGGTCGCTTATCTGACATTTAATGGGAATTCCAACTACCCACCAACCGCCTTATTTGTGACATGCCCACCAGGTGGAACTCAATGCTGGCAGTGCTGCAGTGGCTGCACATGCATCAGAGGGCCATTAATGAGTATCTGTGGGAGTATGGCAAAAGGACAGGGTCAGGGGAGCTTGTTTTTTTTTATGCCATGCCAGTGGCTCTTGATAAAGGATGCATGCACCGTCCTGTCACCATTTGAGGAGGCCACAAGGATGGTGAGCCGGGACTATGCATGCATCAATGACACAATCCCTCTAATCTAGCTGCTGGAGCACACGCTGCATGGAATCATGGACAGGGCACGTGAGGCAGAACAGCGGGAGGAAGAGGAGGATTTCCTTTCCTCACAAGGCCCCCTTTATGCAGATATCATTTCTGCAGAGCCACAAAACACACACAGAGGAGGAGGAGGATTTTGACAGCATGGATGTAGAGGATAGCATACAGCAGTCTTCAAGGGATGGTTTTGATTCCACCAGAAACCCCAGGAGTTGTACGTGGTTGGGGAGAGGTTGCTCCTGACAATGTCATCCTTAGTTACTCAGAAGCTCATGCCTCCTCCAACTTACATTGCATGGGCTCCCTGATTCAGCAAAGCCTGCGAAAGGACCCGAGGATTCGTGCTATCAAGGAGAGGGATAATTACTGGTTGTCAACCCTTCTTCATCCACGTTAAAAGCATAAAGTTGCAGGGCTCATCCTGCCTTTGCAGAGGGAGCAGAGGATGAAACATCTTGAGGAGACCTTGAAAAAAAATGTGTGTACCACCTTTCCAGACACTGGGAGGTCGACATTCTCTGGACGTGTTTATGAGGCATCATTCAGCCAAAGGAGGAGCGGTGGAGAAGGCGGCCGGCTGACCGATGCCTTTAAACAGTTCTTTAGTCCTTGGCAGCACCCAGGGCTGTGAGGTTTAAGCAACCATCGGCAGCATCTCCATCATGTGGTGCATGATTATCTAGGCGCAAGAGCAGACTTGGAGACCTTTCCAGCTGAGCATCCACTGGGTTACTGGGTCTTGAGGATGGACCACTGGCCAGAACTTGCTCAATATGCAATGGAGCTACTGGCCTGTCCTGCTTTCAGCATGCTTTCCGAACGGACGTCAGTGCTGCTAGATATTTTGTGACGGACAAAAGAGTGCATCTGTCCACAGACTCTGTTGACCAGCTGACTTTTATCACAATTAACCAGTCCTGGATCAACAAGAGCTATCAAGCCCCTGATGCTGATGTAACTGACTGCGTTTGCTAGGAGTCTGGCATCCCTTGAAGACTGCATATGCTGCCTATCCTATTTCTGAATCTTGATTATGCTAGCTTCCAACAATGTTTTTGGTTTAGGTCACTACTAGTGTTGAGCGAACACGGACTGTATTATTCGTGTTCGTACCGAATAATTGGATTTTTGTTACCCGAACACGGACACTTTACTGTATATTCAGGTAAAACTCCGTGTTCGGTCGTTTTATTTCCGGGTTTTGCATGCTTTGGCGCGCTTTTCATGGCGGGCTTTCAACAGCCAATCAACAAGCGTTAAACTGGTGTGCCTTAAGCCATCCCAGCCATGCCTACAAATGTATCAGTAGCTGTGATTGGCCGTCTGAAGCATGTGACCAAGTCTTTATAAGTTCGAGGCAGCGCCGCAGCGGCGTCATTCTGCTGCTTAGATCAGGGAGAGAGCACACATCAACGTGCTGGCTGCTGATTAGGGACAGACAGGCAGGAAAAAAACATTTGTGTCCGGATAGAATTGAGGGACAGGTCGGAGTGTTTTAGGCAGGGCGAGTTGTAGGCATTTTAGGGAGAGGCTGCTGCTGATTTTTAGGGAAATTGTGTTCTACAAACTACAATCGATATTGCTGTGTGGGGTGGGGTATGCACTTACTCCTGATCTACGATCTCTTATCAATCCTGTTAGGGATAGAGTCTGCTGAATTTTAGGGAAAGTGTGTTCTACAAACTACAATCGATATTGCTGTGTGGGGTGGGGTCTGCACTCTGCACTCAGTCCCGATCTACGATCTCTTATCAATCCTGTTAGGGATAGAGTCTGCTGAATTTTAGGGAAAGTGTGTTCTACAAACTACAATCGATATTGCTGTGTGGGGTGGGGTCTGCACTCTGCACTCAGTCCCGATCTACGATCTCTTATATCAATCCTGTTAGGGATAGAGTTTGCTGATTTTTAGGGAAAGTGTGTTCTACAAACTACAATCGATATTGCTGTGTGGTGTGGGATAGGAGATAGGCAGGTGTCAGTGATCCACATCCATTTTGCTGTGTGTGGGCTGCAGTGAACACAATCTTTTTGGGGTGCAGTGAACACAATCTTTTTGGGGTGCAGTGAACACAATCTTGGTGCAGTGAACACAATCTTTTTGGGGTGCAGTGAACAAAATCCTTTTGGGGTGCAGTGAACACAATCTTTTTGGGGTGCAGTGAACACAATCTTTTTGGGGTGCAGTGAACACAATCTTTGTGGGGTGCAGTGAACAAAATCCTTTTGGGGTGCAGTGAACACAATCTTTGTGGGGTGCAGTGAACACAATCTTTTTGGGGTGCAGTGAACACAATCTTTGTGGGGTACAGTGAACACAATCTTTGTGGGGTGCAGTGAACAAAATCCTTTTGGGGTGCAGTGAACACAATCTTTTCGGGGTGCAGTGAACACAATCTTTGTGGGGTGCAGTGAACAATCTTTTTGGGGTGCAGTGAACAAAATCCTTTTGGGGTGCAGTGAACACAATCTTTGTGGGGTGCAGTGAACACAATCATTTTGGGGTGTAGTGAACACAATCTTTGTGGGGTGCAGTGAACACAATCTTTGTGGGGTGCAGTGAACACAATCTTTTTTGGGTGCAGTGAACACAATCTTTGTGGGGTACAGTGAACACAATATTTGTGGGGTGCAGTGAACACAATCTTTTTTGGGTGCAGTGAACACAATCTTTGTGGGGTACAGTGAACACAATATTTGTGGGGTGCAGTGAACACAATCTTTGTGGGGTGCAGTGAACAAAATCTTTGTGGGGTGCAGTGAACACAATCTTTTTGGGGTGCAGTGAACAAAATCCTTTTGGGGTGCAGTGAACACAATCTTTGTGGGGTGCAGTGAACAATCTTTTTGGGGTGCAGTGAACAAAATCCTTTTGGGGTGCAGTGAACACAATCTTTTTGGGTGCAGTGAACACAATCTTTTTGGGTGCAGTGAACAAAATCATTTTGGGGTGCAGTGAACACAATCTTTGTGGGGTGCAGTGAACACAATCTTTGTGGGGTGCAGTGAACAAAATCCTTTTGGGGTGCAGTGAACACAATCTTTGTGGGGTGCAGTGAACAAAATCCTTTTGGGGTGCAGTGAACACAATCTTTGTGGGGTGCAGTGAACACAATCTTTTTGGGGTGCAGTGAACACAATCTTTGTGGGGTACAGTGAACACAATCTTTGTGGGGTGCAGTGAACAAAATCCTTTTGGGGTGCAGTGAACACAATCTTTTCGGGGTGCAGTGAACACAATCTTTGTGGGGTGCAGTGAACAATCTTTTTGGGGTGCAGTGAACAAAATCCTTTTGGGGTGCAGTGAACACAATCTTTGTGGGGTGCAGTGAACAAAATCATTTTGGGGTGTAGTGAACACAATCTTTGTGGGGTGCAGTGAACACAATCTTTGTGGGGTGCAGTGAACACAATCTTTTTTGGGTGCAGTGAACACAATCTTTGTGGGGTACAGTGAACACAATATTTGTGGGGTGCAGTGAACACAATCTTTGTGGGGTGCAGTGAACAAAATCCTTTTGGGGTGCAGTGAACACAATCTTTGTGGGGTGCAGTGAACACAATCTTTTTGGGGTGCAGTGAACAAAATCCTTTTGGGGTGCAGTGAACACAATCTTTGTGGGGTGCAGTGAACAAAATCCTTTTGGGTGTAGTGAACACAATCTTTGTGGGGTGCAGTGAACACAATTTTTGTGGGGTGCAGTGAACACAATCTTTTTTGGGTGCAGTGAACACAATCTTTGTGGGGTACAGTGAACACAATCTTTGTGGGGTGCAGTGAACAAAATCCTTTTGGGGTGAAGTGAACACAATCTTTGTGGGGTGCAGTGAACACAATCTTTGTGGGGTGCAGTGAACAAAATCCTTTTGGGGTGCATTGAACACAATCTTTGAGGGGTGCAGTGAACACAATCTTTGTGGGGTGCAGTGAACAAAATCTTTGTGGGGTGCAGTGAACAAAATCCTTTTGGGGTGCAGTGAACACAATCTTTGGGGTGCAGTGAACAAAATCCTTTTGGGGTGCGGTGAACACAATCTTTTTGGGGTGCAGTGAACAAAATCCTTTTGGGGTGCAGTGAACACAATCTTTTTGGGGTGCAGTGAACAAAATCCTTTTGGGGTGCAGTGAACACAATCTTTGTGGGGTACAGTGAACACAATCTCATACTTCTGAATATTTGAGGGTGCTGCCTGTTCCATACTCCTCCTACTCCTCATCCTGCCTTTAGGGGTACAAACAGTAGTAATTGGGGCCTAGTGTGCTTCTGTACGTGTGAGATACATACACTTTTTTTATCATATTTCCTATTCCACTATTCAATAAAAACCTTTGGGGATCAATTAAATTGCGGGATAGTCTGTGTCGGTACGTGTGAGATACACCTTTCCAATTTTTAGGGCGCATCTCATACTGCCGAGGTTTTGAGGGTGCTTCAGTCTGCCTCCTGCCTGCTCCTCCTACTCCTCTTCCTCATCCTGCCTTTAGGGTACAAAAAATTGTAATCGGCGGGGCCTAGTCTGTGTTTGTACGTGTGAGATACACCGTATTATAAAATTTTTCCTATTCCGCTATTCAATAGACACCCTTTTGGAGTGTAAAAAATTAAATTACGGCATAGTCTGTATCGGTACGTGTGAGATACACCTTTTAAATTTGTTTGGCGCATCTCCTTCCCCCGCCAAGGATTGCAGGGCGCTTCAGTTTGCCTCCTGTTCCCAACTCCTCCTACTCCTCTTCCTCATCCTGCCTTTAGGGTACAAAAAATTGTAATCGGGGCCTAGTCTGTGTTTGTACGTGTGAGATACACCGTATTATAAAATTTTTCCTATTCCGCTATTCAATAGACACCCTTTTGGAGTCTAAAAAATTAAATTACGGCATAGTCTGTATCGGTACACCTTTTAAATTGGTTTGGCGCATCTCCTTCCCCCGCCAATGATTGCAGGGCGCTTCAGTTTGCCTCCTGTTCCCAACTCCTCCTACTCCTCTTCCACATCCTCCCTTTAGGGTAGAAAAAAATTTAATTGGGCCTAGTCTGTGTTTGTACGTGTGAGATACACAGTTTTTTATCCTATTCCGCTATTCAATATACACCCTTTTGGTGTAAAAAACATTAAATTGCGGCATAGTTTGCATTTTTGACTGTGAGATACACCCGTGCGATACTGTTGTTGTTTTGTTCCGCTATTCAATAAACACCTTTCTAGGGCAAGATCTTAAATTACAGAAATATGAGGAGACCGTCAAATAAGGGCCGTGGCCTGGGTCGTGGTGCTGCTGGTAGAGCTCCTGTTGCAAGGAGAGGACGTGGTCGATCTGTGCCAGCTACACGCACAAGTCAAACACCTTCCTCAAGTGTGAGTAGGCGACAGAACCTGCATCAGTATTTGGTAGGGCATCATACGCCTCTAGAAGTGATGAGGCCAGAACAAGTGGAGGCGATAGTAGATTGGTTTGCTGCTGACAGTGCCTCCAGTTCCTTCACATTGTCTCCCACCCAGTCTACTGCAGAAAGGTCAGAGTTGGCACCTGCAGCCAATGTCCAACCGTCTTTCACCTCACCCCCTTGCAAATCAGGCAAGCAGTCTGAGCCCCAAGCCATACAGCAGTGTCTTATTCTTTTTTAAGACTCTGTCAGCAGGGTTTCCCAGGGCCATCCACCTAGCCCTGCCCCAGAAGCGGAAGAGATTGAGTGCAGCGATGCCCAACCACTTATTTCTCAAGATGAGTACATGCAAGGACCATCGCAGCATGTCTCCGATGATGACGAAACGCAGGTGCCAACTGCTGCGGCGTTCGGCATTGTGGAGACCGACAAGGAGGGCAGGGGTGAAGACTGGGTGGAAGATGATGTGGAGGACGATGAGGTCCTCGACCCCACATGGAATGAACGTCATGCAGGTGACCTGAGTAGTTTGGAGGAAGAGGCGGTGGTCGCACAGAGCCACCAACACAGCAGAAGAGGGAGCAGGGTGCAGAAGCGGAGCGGCCGTGCCCTAGACACTACGCCTGCTACTGCCCAACACAGCAGGGGAACGAGCGCACCAAAGTCAGCTCAAAGGAGTTCTCTAGCGTGGAAGTTCTTTAGAAAATGTGCTGATGATTTCACAAGTGGTTTGCACCCTGTGCAATCAGAGCCTGAAGCGAGGCATATACCTTCTCAACCTGAGCACAACCTGCATGATCAGGCATCTAAGTGCAAAGCACGAGCTGCAGTGGAGTACACACCTTCAAAACCAAGAAACGTCAGTGGGGGAAAAAATCAGGTGTGCACCACGCAACGCCATCTGTGCCAAGGTCCACCTAACTACCGATACGTGGACCAGTAAGCACGGTCAGGGGCGTTATATCTCCCCAACGGCACACTGGGTAAATGTAGTGGCGGATGGGCCTAATGCGGATAGCAATTTGGTGCATGTCCTTCCACCACCGAGGATTGCAGGGCGCTTCAGTTTGCCTCCTGTTCCTAACTCCTCCTACTCCGCTTCCTCATCCTCTACCGCCTCCTCATCCGGACAGCATAACACCTTCACCACCAACTTCAGCACGGCCAGGGGTAAACGACAGCAGGCAGTTTTACAACTTGCCTGTTTGGGGGACAAACCACACACCACGCAGGAGTTGTGGAGGAGCATGGAACAGCAGACAAATGAGTGGTTGCTGCCAGCGAGCCTCAAGCCCGGCCTGATGGTGTGCGATAATGGGCGAAATCTCATAGCAGCTCTGGGCCTAGCCGGTTTGACGCACATCCCTTGCCTGGCGCATGTGCTGAATTTGGTGGTGCAGAGGTTCCTTAAAAACTACCCCGACATGTCAGAGCTGCTGCAGAAAGTGCGGGCCGTCTGTGCGCACTTTCGGCGTTCTCACCCTGCTGCTGCTCGCCTGTCAGCGCTGCAGCGTAACTTCGGCCTTCCGGCTCACCGCCTCATATGTGACGTGCCCACAAGGTGGAACTCCACCTTGCACATGCTGCAAAGACTGTGCGAGCAGCAGCAGACCATAGTGGAGTTTCAGCTGCAGCACGCACGCGTGAGTTGCTCTGCGGAACAGCACCACTTCACCACCAATAACTGGGCCTCCATGCGAGACCTGTGTGCCTTGTTGCGCTGTTTTGAATACTCCACCAACATGGCCAGTGGCGATGACGCCGTTCTCAGCTTAACTATCCCACTTCTATGCCTCCTTGAAAAAACAATTCGGGCGATGATGGAATAGGATGTGGCACAGGATGAGGAGGAGGAGGAGGATGAAGAGGTAACATTTCCAAGGCTTTCAGGGCAGTCATTCGCAAGGGGCTCCGAGGGTGGGTTCCTGCACACACAAACGCCAGGGACACAATTGTCCAGCAGAGGCACAGTTCTGGAGGATGAGGAGGATGAGGAGGAGGAGGAGCTGGAGGAGGAGATGGAACCATGTTCACAGCAGGGTGGCACCCAGGCCAGCTCATGGCCATCACTGGTGCGTGGCTGGGGGGATACAGAGGACACGGACGATACACCTCCCACAGAGGACAGCCTTTCGTTGCCTCTGGGCAGCCTGGCACACATGAGCGATTACATGCTGCAGTGTCTCCACAATGACCGCCGAGTTGCCCACATTCTAACTTGTGCTGATTACTGGGTGGCCACGCTGCTGGATCCCCGTTACAAGGACAACGTGCCGTCCTTAATTCCCTCACTGGAGCGTGATCGCAAGATGCGCGAGTACAAGCGCACGCTGGTAGACGCGATGCTGCTGGCATTCCCATCTGACAGCGGGGCCACAGTGGAAGCACAAGGCAGAGGAGGAGGAGGAGGAGGAGGAGGTCGCCAACGCAACCAGGGCACCGCCAGCACCTCAGAAGGCAGGGTTAGCATGGCCGAAATGTGGAAAAGCTTTGTCAGCACGCCACAACAAACAGCAGCACCAGCAGCTCAGATGGAACGTCTTAGCAGGAGGCAGCATTTTACCAACATGGTGGAGCAGTATGTGTGCACACGCCTACATGTAGTGAATGAGGGGTCTGCCCCCTTCAACTTCTGGGTCTCCAAATTGGGCACATGGCCTGAGTTTGCCCTTTACGCCTTGGAGGTGCTGGCGTGCCCTGCAGCCAGTGTATTATCTGAACGGGTATTTAGCACGGCTGGGGGCGTTATCACAGACAAGCGCAGCCGCCTGTCCAGAGACAATGTGGACAAGCTCACGTTCATTAAAATTAACCAGGCATGGATCCCACGGGACTTTTCCGTACCTTGTGCAGAATAGCAATGGATACCGACCTTACCCACCCATTGTTCCATTTTTGCTCTTTCTCACTCTTTTGGGGTGTACCCTCATTTAAAATTTGTGAAAAGAAGCAGTGTTGGCTACCTCGTCCTCCTCCTCCACCGCCGCTTCCACCTACACCGCCCATAGGTGTGCGCAGCCTATTGCATTAGGGTGTGCACCCCAAAGTTTAAATACACATGCATGTGTTTGCCTACATGTACATGGCCCCGATACATTACTCTCCCTGCTGGCAAAGAGAAATAGAGCAGAGCAGGTCCGAGGGAGATCTTTCCCATCTCCTCACTGGCAAACAGAGTGATAATGCTATGTGCCCTAGGTGATTAGGGTGTGCCCAGGCACACCCGGCACACCCTGTGCGCACGCCTATGACACCGCCACATCCACCACCACCTCAACCTCCCTCCTACTCCATATGGGCCTCGTCCTTCAGAGATGAAGAACATTGTTTTATTTTTCAGTTTTTTTTTGTTGTTTTAAGTTATTTCCCTATCCACATTTGTTTGCAGAGCACTTGCCATGCTCTTAATTACGTTTTGCTGCCATTTGCAGCACTCTAGCCCTTTCCTTTGGTGTTTTAGAGCCATTTTAGTGCCTGAAAGTTCGGGTCCCCATTGACTTCAATGGGGTTCGGTGTCCGGGAAAAGTTCGGCAAAAGTCCGGGATACGGATCCGGACTTTTTTTTAAAGTTCGGCCGAACCCGTCGAACACGGACATCCAGGTGTCCGCTCAACTCTACTTAGGACCCTATTCTATGAAGTAATGTCTATTGTTAACAGTCGTCCACTTACAGTTGACAACATCAATGAATGATCCAACAAGTTTGGAACCTTTAACTCCTAACCATCTACTTCACCTTAAGTCTGATTACATACAACCACCACCTGGCAAGTTTACCAAAGAGGATTTATACGCCAAAAAGAGATGGCGAAGAGTTCAATATCTATCAAAACAGTTTTGGAATAGATGGAGGAAAGAGTACTTAGCCAATCTTACGCTAAGTAGTAAATGGCAAACACCCAGAAGAAATGTCCAAGTTGGTGACATAGTATTAGTGAAAGAAGAAGATTTACCTCGAAGTCATTGGAAATTGGCTAAAGTTCTAGAAGTCCAAAAGGATAAAGACAGACTAGTGAGAAGAGCGTTGTTACAATAAGGAGACTCAAAACTTGACAAAAAGGGAAAACATCTCACTTCAAGTTGGAACGTCCTATACAGCAGTTAGTTGTTCTACTTGAAAGTGATAAAAGACACTTGGAAGTTGATAAACCTGATGGAAAATTCCCCAAATTCATGTTCAAATCCTACCATAGAGAACATAGATTTATAGGTAATTTTGGTGGGAGTGTAGCTGGCCAGCTATAACCTGTCCTAGGTTGCTAATATGACCTACATGCATATACAGCTAGACCTGCTAATAAACTCAATACAGTGCATATGTTTATGTGTGAGAGACAAAAGCAGTTATTTACTGTGATTTCATGTTTGGATGTCATATAACAGTTGTATGTTGTGTTCACAGAAGCAAAAAGGAAATATGCCTGTAAGATTCATTTATATGCCTGTAAGGTAAGCTCAAACACAGCAGAATTTAAACCAGAAAGCACAGAGTTAAACTTTATTACCCATAAGGAGTTTGTGGCCAATCACAGCCAGTCTTACACCCATTTTTTTGTCAAAAGCCTCATGCTCTCAGCCAGCATTCTCATTCCACTACAGGGAAGAGCTGAACAGACACACAGATCCACAGAGCAGTTTTATGGAAGCAAGTGGCCAAAAATAGGTAATTAACAGTTATATATGTTCCTATTGTTAGTAATGTGATTAGAGCTGTATACTGAACTAGTTATGTGTTCACTTGTAGTTCCACCGAACACGAACACGAACTCAAACAAGCAAACAAACTTCAAACATTATAGCAAACAGCAATAGAGAGAGAAATATATCCATCATTTTGTTATACTTCATTCAACACATGTTTGTACATGGACTGTCTGCTGCAAAAGTGTCAGTGTTGTCTATGAAGAAAAGTTGAAGCCAATAAAGAAGATATCTTAAGCGTTTGGTGTGCTCTTTAAACCTACTGCTTTCCATAGAACGGTATTAGAGGAATTTATAGAGTAACAGACAGTCTGGTTAGACTGAAGTCAGAGAAATCAAGTTCTTCTAATGCCACAGCGCATAAGGCACTTCATAGTGCTGCACCTACCATACCTCCCCCCTCTATGAAACATGATCCAATTTGCTCCAGCATGGAAAAAAATTCCATCCTGATACCCCAGGAGGCAACCGGATAGTTCCTGGATCAACAATCTCTGGGGCTAATACATTTAAACCTTAACATTTAGATATATTTTGTGTGTTTAACACGCTCCCGCCCACCATATAGTACTTGTTCTGGGACGACGTCGCCCCTTTTGTGGGGGGCGCACAATGTGGCAATCGTGGGCGTGCCGTGTCCCTAGGACATGGCCCGATCCCAGTCTCGGCTCTTTACCCATGAGATTGTATGCGTCCAATCACAGTTAATCACATGTAAACACAGAAGTGTGAGGTGAGGAGAGCCAATCAGTGGCATTCCCTCGCAGGGGAGACCTGTACAGATAATCACGGCACTGATCATCAGTGTATAAAAGTGGATATTTCTGCGCTAGTGTAATTAATTAAGTGAAAAATTAGTATTATAGGGTGAGCTGCTGCACAAAGGAATCATAGAAAAAAATCCCAAGTGAATATTGAACGGAAATGTGCTGCGCTAAAATATAGTGAATACTGAAATCACCAAAAAAAAATATATATATACAAGAAATATATAATACAAAAAATTATATACCGCTCAATGTGTGTGTGAGGAAAAGGTAACAAGAAATTAATCGGTTGTTCCTTAAAAATGAGAATATCACCAATGTAAATCAATAATTAAATAAACATAAATCATCAAGTGCAAATTATAATGAAGTGAAAAGATAAGGATATTAATTAAATTCAATCCCAATAAAGTCCATACAAAAATTAGAAGAAAATCCAAGAAGGTGTGCCACAGGGTCCCAAAAAGTGCATCCACACAATTCCTTGTGAAAATATAATAGACACCGATGTGCAAATCACCCAGGGAAAACAGATGGCTGCTTACCAGAACGGGTAGGTCTCTCAAATTAATGAGTAGACCACAGAAAGCATGAGTGTAATGCCAAGGATGGCCACAGGATGTCTCCTTTAAACTCTCAATGGCGATGTCCACATAGTAGGAAATAAATTAGGACAGAAACATAGTGTAACTCCGTATATAAGGCATTTATTAATGATAAAAGGCAGATAAAAACACTCACATTTGCGATGTGAATTCAAGGCATCTAAAAGTTACAGGTACGCTGGAAACGAACGAACATCTCCCTCGCTGTTAGTGTCTAAGGAGCCGGCTTGTTGGGGGCGTGGTCTCGTCACGTCTAGATCACCCGACCGGTTTCGCTATAGGTTAGCGTCATCAGGGGTGTGATCATCGGACGTGACTCCACGCCTATATACCCCGTATTCATAAGGTGGGCGGGGCCGCACATGTCGTCTAAAGTATCTGTAAGGGAGGGCGGAAGTGAGCACTCTGAATGGCATCTTATAAGGGCGGAACAAACGTCACATAAAAAGGGCAGAAGTAAAACACTCAGCGTAGTATGAGTGAGGGCGGAAATGATGTCAAAGATAATACGAGAAGGAAGAACTTATTAGCGTCTCCAGGGCTATTTTATCCACTGCAACTTGTTTATTATATTGGAAGATATCAAACAAATTACCAATTGATATTTATATGTTAATGGGGTGACATAAATAATAATGTGACTAAATTAATAGTATATACAAAATAGTGAAAAATGTGTATAAAATAATGCACAGCGCCATCTAGTGGATAAAAATAAAATTATATAAATAAGTGAATATTATAAAGAAAAAGCAATCTGAAAAGAAAACAAACGAGGTGCTTAATCCCGATCCCATATAGATACAAATGGTATCAAAAATAAATTGGAAATTATAGCCTGGAGATGTTCGTTCCTTACATCAATCATATTCCGTCATATCACCATATATTAATATCACATAAAATCATTTTAAAATTACATAAAAAGGAAATTTTTAAAACAGATAAAAACAATGTAAAGTCATATTAGCTTTTATTAATGAAACTGTTTACGTCCCATTCGACATTTAAGCCGAACGGCACGTAAGACTTGAGACAATATATCCATCGTGTTTCGGCCCTTGAGATTTCTCTCTTGGCATTGGAGCCTCTCCAATGAGGGGTATATTTTTCTATTGCTGTGAAAAAAGTGTGTTTAGGGTTTTTATGATGACATAGGCTAAAATGTTTGGACACGTTGTGTCCAGGGAAACCTTTTCTTATGTTCCCAACATGTTCGCCAAGGCGAACCTGCAGGGCCCTGGTAGTACGGCCAACATACTGTTTCCCACATTTACATTGTAGCATATATACAACGTTTTTTGTGCTGCAGGTGATAAAAGAATTGATTGAATATTCTTTTCCTGTCTGAGTGGAACGAAACTTTTCAATCTTTCTTCCTTTAAAGCTGTTTATAGCGCAGATGTTGCATCTGCGGCACGGATAATATCCTTTTAGTTCAGCAAAGAATGTGGGTTTTCTTGGGATTTCTATTACATTCTGGGCTATTTGGTGTCTTAAAGATGGAACACCTCTGTAAACTACCACAGGTTGATCCGGTAGGGTTGGGCCCGGAATGCGATCATTTTTTAATACAGGCCAATGTCTTTTTAGGATTTTTTTGATGAGGTAATGTTGGGTTGAAAAAGTGGTTAGAAATATGTCTTTGAATTTGTTCTGTTCCAAGACATCACGCCTCTTGGGAACCAATAGGGTGTTTCTATCCATATTAATTACCTCACTAAGGGTGTTATCAAGGGATTGTTCATCATAACCTCTATCAATAAACTTATTTCTTAAATCTGAGGCCTGTCTTATGAAATCCCTATGGTGTGTACAGTTACGTTTTAAGCGTAAAAATTGACTTTTGGGTACACCCGTAAGCCAAGCCTGGTGGTGGCAGCTATCTTTGGGAATGAAGCTATTTCTGTCCGTTTTTTTGAAGTGAGTCCTTGTAACCAAGGAGTTGTTAGATACTTCTAGATTAAGGTCTAGAAAGGTGATACTTGTAGGGCTGCTAGTGTGTTCAAGCTTAATGCCTCTATCATTACGATTAAGGCCCAACATAAAGCTGTCTAAGGAGGCGGAGTCGCCATCCCATAGGAGGAGGACGTCGTCGATATACCTCCTCCAAAAAACAAGTTGAGGCGGACGGTTACCAAAAACGACGTCCTCCTCCCATTTCGCCATAAACAAATTTGCAAGGCTGGGCGCAAATTTCGCGCCCATAGCGACTCCGCGATCCTGCAAATAATATGTATGGTTGAACCAAAAAAAAATTGTGTGTCATGGCAAACTTGAGAAGTTGGAGCACAAAATTTCTTTGCTCCAGCGGTACTGTACCATCCATCTCTAGAAAGTATTTGGCTGCCTCTAAACCCTGATAATGGGATATGATCGTATAAAGCGAATTCACATCCGCTGTTGCCATTATGTATCCATCCCTCCACGTCAAATCTTGCACCAGGTTTAGGACATGAGTGGTGTCCTTTAGATAAGATGGCATCTTGATAACTAGTGGCTGAAGGAATTCATCTATATATTTCCCGATACGGGAACATAGAGAATCTATGCCACTTATAATGGGGCGTCCTGGAGGTCTTAGAGGGTTTTTGTGTACTTTTGGTAAAAAGTAAATAACCGCTAGTCTTGGAGCTAAAGGGGTGAGAAAAGTTTTTTCTTTCTTGCTAAGAATGCCTGTGTTGTAGGCTCTATCTATGATGCCTTGAAGTTCTTTCTTATATTTAAATGTGGGGTTGTTTTTTAAAATTTTGTATGTGTCCCTGTCATCTAAGATCCTTTTCATTTCTGAAATATAGTCTTCTTTGTCCATAACAACCACCCCCCCGCCTTTATCAGCGGGACGGATAACGATATTTTTGTCGTTTTTTCTCAACATCTTTAATTACTAGGTCTCTAAAGACCTGGACTGAAGAGGAGGATCCTCCGGGGGGGTTGAAAAGTGAAGCGTTAGCCAGTGAAGTATGGATGTATCCATTATTGTTGTTGTTTAAGGTCGAACGGGTAGGATTTGTAATAAGGTATCTTTTGATATTCATTTTCCTAACGTATTTTTGGACATCTATAAAGGTATTAAACTTGTTTAGAGTCTTCGGAGGTGCGAATTTCAGGCCTTTATTGAGAACCAGTTTCTCTTCCTCCGAAAATACCTTTTTAGATAAATTAAAGATGCCTATGTCCGTTATACCCGTCTTCTTTTTCGACCTGGCGCGCCTCCCCCCTCTGGTCCCTCTCTTTGTTCTGGATCTCTTAGGTAGGAATAATTTTCCCTGTTAAAATCCATAGGGTGTTGTTCTCTATTTTGATTGGAACTATAAGTTTGAAAGGGAGGTCCTGAGGGTTGTAAAGGTCTCCTCGGTGAATAAAACGCTTCTGGGCGTGGTTCTCTGTTACGGTACCAACCCTGATTGGGTGTGTGTGTCGAATGTTGGGTAATGACCCTATTGACACTAGGGGTGTCGAATTCTTGATCCTCCAACGGCGCGTACCGGTTATAGGTGGAAATGGGTCCACCCCTTCTTGGTGTCATGTTATGATAATTTTCATTACGTGGGGTGAAATTTGGATTCGAAAAATTCCCATTCCTTCCTTGGGAGGGTCTCGGTGAATACCAATTATTGGAGGGGTGTCTTGGACCTTGATTACCCCAATTAGGGGGTGGTGGTCTCTGGTAGTTATGTTGGTTATTCTGATTGGGTCTATAATTATTCCCAAATTTATTTGGGCGTGGGGCCCCTCCTCCTCCTCCTCTATTCCCCTGTTGGTTTTGTCCTCTTAAGGGGGTGTTGTTCCCTCTAATGTTAGGGGGTTGACGTAGTGGGACAGTATTGGCAGGTAATTCCATGGGTTCTTCTTGGTTAGAATCCCCCGCCACAGTGTTTTGTGGCCTGTTACTCTGCCATTTAAAGACTGTATTGTTTTTATAATCAGTAATGTCCCTATTAAACTTGCGTTTTTTCTTATTTTTTTGGTCGTTACCCTCTTTCTCTAAATGTTTTGAGAGGAGTTCTGATTTTTTCTTATATTCCTCACTGTCTTTTAGTTCTGTTAAGGAACTTTTTAGACTAACAATTTCAGTATCGATTTTAGTTAGTTTCAACTTTTTTCTAGATATCAGAAATTGAAGGAAATTTATCCCTGCCTCATTAAAATAAGTAAACCATTCATCAATATCCTCATCATTAGGCGGATTCACCTCCCACCTTAGGCTTCGTGGGACCATTTTGTCAGTGACATAGCGTTCTAAAAAAGCTATGTCCCAACTGACATGTATCTCTGATTCTAATTATAGACCCAATCAGAATAACCAACATAACTACCAGAGACCACCACCCCCTAATTGGGGTAATCAAGGTCCAAGACACCCCTCCAATAATTGGTATTCACCGAGACCCTCCCAAGGAAGGAATGGGAATTTTTCGAATCCAAATTTCACCCCACGTAATGAAAATTATCATAACATGACACCAAGAAGGGGTGGACCCATTTCCACCTATAACCGGTACGCGCCGTTGGAGGATCAAGAATTCGACACCCCTAGTGTCAATAGGGTCATTACCCAACATCCGACACACACACCCAATCAGGGTTGGTACCGTAACAGAGAACCACGCCCAGAAGCGTTTTATTCACCGAGGAGACCTTTACAACCCTCAGGACCTCCCTTTCAAACTTATAATTCCAATCAAAATAGAGAACAACACCCTATGGATTTTAACAGGGAAAATTATTCCTACCTAAGAGATCCAGAACAAAGAGAGGGACCAGAGGGGGGAGGCGCGCCAGGTCGAAAAAGAAGACGGGTATAACGGACATAGGCATCTTTAATTTATCTAAAAAGGTATTTTCGGAGGAAGAGAAACTGGTTCTCAATAAAGGCCTGAAATTCGCACTTCCGAAGACTCTAAACAAGTTTAATATCTTTATAGATGTCCAAAAATACGTTAGGAAAATGAATATCAAAAGATACCTTATTACAAATCCTACCCGTTCGACCTTAAACAACAACAATAATGGATACATCCATACTTCACTGGCTAACGCTTCACTTTTCAACCCCCCCCGGAGGATCCTCCTCTTTAGTCCAGGTCTTTAGAGACCTAGTAATTAAAGATGTTGAGAAAATACGTATTAAGAAACCTCTATGCAACGACAAAAATATCGTTATCCGTCCCGCTGATAAAGGCGGGGGGGTGGTTGTTATGGACAAAGAAGACTATATTTCAGAAATGAAAAAGATCTTAGATGACAGGGACACATACAAAATTTTAAAAAACAACCCCACATTTAAATATAAGAAAGAACTTCAAGGCATCATAGATAGAGCCTACAACACAGGCATTCTTAGCAAGAAAGAAAAAACTTTTCTCATCCCTTTAGCTCCAAGACTAGCGGTTATTTACTTTTTACCAAAAGTACACAAAAACCCTCTAAGACCTCCAGGACGCCCCATTATAAGTGGCATAGATTCTCTATGTTCCCGTATCGGGAAATATATAGATGAATTCCTTCAGCCACTAGTTATCAAGATGCCATCTTATCTAAAGGACACCACTCATGTCCTAAACCTGGTGCAAGATTTGACGTGGAGGGATGGATACATAATGGCAACAGCGGATGTGAATTCGCTTTATACGATCATATCCCATTATCAGGGTTTAGAGGCAGCCAAATACTTTCTAGAGATGGATGGTACAGTACCGCTGGAGCAAAGAAATTTTGTGCTCCAACTTCTCAAGTTTGCCATGACACACAATTTTTTTTGGTTCAACCATACATATTATTTGCAGGATCGCGGAGTCGCTATGGGCGCGAAATTTGCGCCCAGCCTTGCAAATTTGTTTATGGCGAAATGGGAGGAGGACGTCGTTTTTGGTAACCGTCCGCCTCAACTTGTTTTTTGGAGGAGGTATATCGACGACGTCCTCCTCCTATGGGATGGCGACTCCGCCTCCTTAGACAGCTTTATGTTGGGCCTTAATTGTAATGATAGAGGCATTAAGCTTGAACACACTAGCAGCCCTACAAGTATCACCTTTCTAGACCTTAATCTAGAAGTATCTAACAACTCCTTGGTTACAAGGACTCACTTCAAAAAAACGGACAGAAATAGCTTCATTCCCAAAGATAGCTGCCACCACCAGGCTTGGCTTACGGGTGTACCCAAAAGTCAATTTTTACGCTTAAAACGTAACTGTACACACCATAGGGATTTCATAAGACAGGCCTCAGATTTAAGAAATAAGTTTATTGATAGAGGTTATGATGAACAATCCCTTGATAACACCCTTAGTGAGGTAATTAATATGGATAGAAACACCCTATTGGTTCCCAAGAGGCGTGATGTCTTGGAACAGAACAAATTCAAAGACATATTTCTAACCACTTTTTCAACCCAACATTACCTCATCAAAAAAATCCTAAAAAGACATTGGCCTGTATTAAAAAATGATCGCATTCTGGGCCCAACCCTACCGGATCAACCTGTGGTAGTTTACAGAGGTGTTCCATCTTTAAGACACCAAATAGCCCAGAATGTAATAGAAATCCCAAGAAAACCCACATTCTTTGCTGAATTAAAAGGATATTATCCGTGCCGCAGATGCAACATCTGCGCTATAAACAGCTTTAAAGGAAGAAAGATTGAAAAGTTTCGTTCCACTCAGACAGGAAAAGAATATTCAATCAATTCTTTTATCCCCTGCAGCACAAAAAACGTTGTATATATGCTACAATGTAAATGTGGGAAACAGTATGTTGGCCGTACTACCAGGGCCCTGCAGGTTCGCCTTGGCGAACATGTTGGGAACATAAGAAAAGGTTTCCCTGGACACAACGTGTCCAAACATTTTAGCCTATGTCATCATAAAAACCCTAAACACACTTTTTTCACAGCAATAGAAAAATATACCCCTCATTGGAGAGGCTCCAATGCCAAGAGAGAAATCTCAAGGGCCGAAACACGATGTATATATTGTCTCAAGTCTTACGTGCCGTTCGGCTTAAATGTCGAATGGGACGTAAACAGTTTCATTAATAATAGCTAATATGACTTTACATTGTTTTTATCTGTTTTAAAAATTTCCTTTTTATATAATTTTAAAATGATTTTATGTGATATTAATATATGGTGATATGACGGAATATGATTGATGTAAGGAACGAACATCTCCAGGCTATAATTTCCAATTTATTTTTGATACCATTTGTATCTTTATGGGATCGGGATTAAGCACCTCGTTTGTTTTCTTTTCAGATTGCTTTTTCTTTATAATATTCACTTATTTATATAATTTTATTTTTATCCACTAGATGGCGCTGTGCATTATTTTATACACATTTTTCACTATTTTGTATATACTATTAATTTAGTCACTTTATTATTTATGTCACCCCATAAACATATAAATATCAATTGGTAATTTGTTTGATATCTTCCAATATAATAAACAAGTTGCAGTGGATAAAATAGCCCTGGAGACGCTAATAAGTTCTTCCTTCTCGTATTATCTTTGACATCATTTCCGCCCTCACTCATACTACGCTGAGTGTTTTACTTCTGCCCTTTTTATGTGACGTTTGTTCCGCCCTTATAAGATGCCATTCAGAGTGCTCACTTCCGCCCTCCCTTACAGATACTTTAGACGACATGTGCGGCCCCGCCCACCTTATGAATACGGGGTATATAGGCGTGGAGTCACGTCCGATGATCACACTCCTGATGACGCTAACCTATAGCGAAACCGGTCGGGTGATCTAGGCGTGACGAGACCACGCCCCCAACAAGCCGGCTCCTTAGACACTAACAGCGAGGGAGATGTTCGTTCGTTTCCAGCGTACCTGCAACTTTTAGATGCCTTGAATTCACATCGCAAATGTGAGTGTTTTTATCTGCCTTTTATCATTAATAAATGCCTTATATACGGAGTTACACTATTCCCTGTCCTAATTTATTTCCTACTATGTGGACATCGCCATTGAGAGTTTAAAGGAGACATCCTGTGGCCATCCTTGGCATTACACTCATGCTTTCTGTGGTCAACTCATTAATTTGAGAGACCTACCCGTTCTGGTAAGCAGCCATCTGTTTTCCCTGGGTGATTTGCACATCGGTGTCTATTATATTTTCACAAGGAATTGTGTGGATGCACTTTTTGGGACCCTGTGGCACACCTTCTTGGATTTTCTTCTAAAATTTGTATGGACTTTATTGGGATTGAATTTAATTAATATCCTTATCTTTTCACTTCATTATAATTTGCACTTGATGATTTATGTTTATTTAATTATTGATTTACATTGGTGATATTCACATTTTTAAGGAACAACCGATTAATTTCTTGTTACCTTTTCCTCACACACACATTGAGCGGTATATAATTTTTTGTATTATATATTTCTTGTATATATATATTTTTTTGGGTGATTTCAGTATTCACTATATTTTAGCGCAGCACATTTCCGTTCAACTGATCATCAGTGCCCTGATGGTCAGTGCAGCCCCAACAGTGCCCAGGAGTGATGCCAGCCTTTGCCCATCAGTGACACCAATCAGTGCCCATCAGTGATGCTAGTCAGTGCTGCATTTCAGTGCCCATCAGTGTCCATCTGTGCCACTCATCAGTGCCCATCAGCGACACCTATCATTGCCCATCAGTGTCACCTATCAGTGTCTATTAGTGCCGCCTATCAGTGCTCATCAGTGCCGCATATCAGTGCCCATCTGAGCAGCAAATTAGGGCCTCCTCATTAGTGCAACCTAATCAGTGTCCTTCAGTACCACCTAATCATTGGCCATCAGCGCAACCTATCAGTGCCGCCTCATCAGCGCACATCAGTGAAGGAGAAAAATTATTTATTTACAAAATTTTCTGACAAACTACGAAAAACTTAAAAAAAATGGTCTTTTTTAGTTTTTTTAGCAAAAAATAAAAAACCCAGTGGTGATTACCACCAAAAAGAAAGCTCTATTTGTGTGAAAAAATTATATACATTTTATTTGGGTGCTGCTGAAAACTGAAAATTGGACTGAGCAGGAAGGGGTGAAAGTGCCTAGTATTGAGATGGTTAAAGTAGTTGTACCCTAAAAAAAAAAAAAAAAAAAATGAGATCCTGTTTCTTTATAGCAGGGTTGTGCTGTCTAACCTGCTTCTCTGGAAACTGTAAAATACCTGACTGACCCTCTCAGTTTCTATTATCCCCCCTGTAAACTGACCACGGTTTATCATGGCTGCTGAGCTCTGTTACCGTGGTCAGTTTATGTGCCTCCGTCATCCGCTGTGTCTCCTCTCTGCTCCCCTGTCCCCCCGTCCTCTCCCCCCTCTCCTCGCTGCCTGTCAGCTGGGAAGTCTGTGTCTCTGATCCCCCCCCCCCCCCTCCCTGCTCCCATCTCCTTTAAGCTCCCATCCTGCACTGTATAAGTGTTTTTTTAGAAACTATACCTCTAAATACCTTTTTGTGCTGTATCTTCAGTCCGGTCACATGACTCCCGGCCGCTCTGCTATTACGATCCAGGGCTACAGCAGGGGGAGCTACTGTGGCCAGCTTGGCAGGCCCATGATTCCTGGCTGACGTAAGAGGGAGAGCTCAACTCCTCCTGCTGTAGCCCTGGATCTTATATAGCAGAGCGGCCGTAAATCATGCGACCGGCCTGAAGATACAGCACAAAAAGGTATTTAGAGGCATCATTTCGAGTTGGCAGCAAAGCATTATTTATGGTTACAAACCCTTTAAGAAGGTATCCAGCTCTTTTTTAAAACAATCTACTGAGCTGGCCAAAACTAGTTTTTAGTGAATCTTCACATTTTCACAGCTTTTACTCTCAGGAAACTTTTCTGTATTTGGAGGTTAAATCTCTTTTCTTCCAGACGTATAATGCAACCCCCTTGTCCTCTGTTATGGCCTGAAAATTAATAACTCTACATCAAGTTAGCTATATGGACCATATATATATATATATATATATATATATAGTGACCATACCACCTTAACCACTTGCCGACCGCCTCACGTCTTTTTACTGCGGCACTCAGCCGCTTACAGGCAAAGTGACGTAGACCTACGTCGCTTGCCAAAGAGCCTGTAGGGGGCAAGCGCATGCCGCCGGTGGTGCACTCCCATCCCTGCTCGTTCCCTGCGTAGTCAGCGGGTGTGACCGGCGGCTCCGATGGCCGCCGGCCACTCGCGATCTCCCGCAGGAGAGGGAGAAAGACAGACGGCTGATGTAAACACAGCCCTCTGTCATTCTCCCTGAAGTGATCACAGAGGATATGTGATCCTGCTATATAGGATCACATGTCTCTGTGATTACTTCACAAGCCACGCCCCCTAACAGTTAGAATCATGCCCCTAGGGACACACTTAACCCCTTGAACACCAATAAAGTTAACCCCTTCCCTGCCAGTGTCATTTTTACAGTAACAGTGCATATTTATAGCATTGACTACTGTAGTAATGTCATTGGTACCCCCAAAAGTGTCAAAAATGTCAGTCAGGGGTCCGATCTGTCCGCCGCAATGTCGCAGTCCCGCAGAAAAAAATTGCAGATTGCCGCTATTACTAGTTTAAAAAAAAACAATAAAAATGACATAAGTCTTTCCCGTAGTTAGTAAATGCAATAACTTTTGTGCAAACCAATCAAAATACACTTATTGCGATTTTTTTTTTTACCAAAAATATGTAGCAGAAAACAAATTGGCCTAAAATGTAAAAAAAATTTGATTTTTACATGTTTTTTTTTTTAGAATTTCATATAAAAAAAAATTGAAAAATATTGTTATTTTTTCAAAATTGTCGCTGTTTTTTTGTTTATAGCGCAAAAAATAAAAATCGCTCAGGTGATCAAATACCACCAAAAGAAAGCTCTGTTTGTGAGGAAAAAAAGGACGTCAATTTAATTTGGATACAGCGTAGCACGAACGCGCAATTGTCCCTTAAAATCACACAGTGCCGAATCACAAAATAGGGCCTGGTCATTGAGCAGCCAAATCTTCCGGGGCTGAAGTGGTTAATTGCCTCTTCTCAAAAGACAAAACATTTTCCATTCAGCTATTCATTCCTCATAACTGAGCTCATCCATGCCTCTTATCAGTTTAGTTGCCCTTCTCTGCACTTTCTTCAGTTCCCCGTTATCCTTTTTTGTGAACTGGTGCCCAAAACTGAACTGCATATTCCAGATGAGGTCTTACTAATGACTTGTACAGGGGCAAAATTACGTCCCTCTCTCTGGAGTCTATACCTCTTTTAATGCAAGTAAGTATTTGCTTGCTTTAAAAACTGCAGCTTGGCATTGAATGCTTTATTATGATTTACCAGAAAACCCAGATCCTTCTCCACCATTGACCAGTTGTGTACTCCTCCTAGTATGTATGATGCATGCATGTTTTAGCCCCCAAAGGCATCATTTTACACTTATCATTATTAAAGGATAAGTTCATTTAAAAAAAAAAAAAAGAAAATTTATTCATATATTTTACAGGTAAAACAATGTCCAATTTTTTTTTTTTTTGGAGCCTGTAAGGCATTTGTTGATCGCTGGTGCCATGCAGGTCTCTTGCAGACCTGTCAGCGTATCTGTGTACCCATCCACCCCATATGGGTACGCTGATAGACTGACAGGAGAAATCAATCAACTACCACACTGCACCACAGCGCCGTGGTAGCTCATTGAGAACTACAAGCCGGCATCTACAAAGGCTGTTGGTACTTGTAGTTCATTCATTCACAGAACTCTGTGAATGAATGACACAGCCATGTGGCCGGAGCCCCAAATGGCCACACTGATTTCAAAAACTGACAGCTAGTATAGGGAACTTCTCCCTGTACTACTGTCACAACGAGTGTGGGGATCGGGCATCGGCTGCAGCATTGGTAACATGTTACATGTTCCACCCTAAAAACGGGTGGAACATATAACATGTTCCCAACGATGAACTTATCCTTTAACCACTTCTGGACCAGAAGGATTTGCCCCTTTAATGACCAGGCCCTATTTTGCGATTCGACACTGCGTTACTTTAACGGACAATTGCGCGGTAGTGCGACGCTGTACCCAAACAAAATTTACGTCCTTTTTTTCCACAAATAGAGCTTTTTTTTGGTGGTATTTGATCACCTGTGCGATTTTTATTTTTGCGCTATATCCAAAAAAATAGCGACAATTTTGAAAAAAAAAAAAAAAACAATATTTTTCACATTCTGCTATATGATATTCTCAAAAAAAAAAAGTAAAAATCTAAATTTTTTAACATTTTAGCCCAATTTGTTTTCTGCTACATATTTTTGATTGCTTTGCGCAAAAGTTATTGCGTCTACTAACTACGGGAAAGATTTCTGTCATTTTAAATGTTTCTTTTTTTTTTTGTTAATAGTAATGGCGGCAATCTGCGATTTGTTTGCGGTACTGTGACATTGCGGCGGACAGATTGGATCTCTAACTGACATTTTTGACACTTTTGAGGGGACCAGTGACATTACTACAGCAATCAGTGCTAAAAATATGCACTGTTACTGTAATAATGACACTGGCAGGGAAGGGGTTAACAGTATAGGGATCAAGGGATTAAATGTGACTCTAGGGGAGTGATTCTAACTGTATGGGGGTTGGACTTGTGAAATGATCACAGAGACATACGATCCTATATAGCAGGATCACATGAGCTCTGTGATTATTCCAGGGAGAAGGACGGTCGGCTGTGTTTACAACAGCCGACCGTCCTTCTCTCTCAGCAGGGAGAGATTGCGGGGTGTCAGGTTGCAATCAGAGCATTGGCTTCTCCTCTGACGATCGGGAGCCTAGCGACATTCAAGAGAGCGATGTAGACCTACGTCGTTTTGTCTGTCTGTGCCACCCTGCAGCAGTAAAAAGGGGACGGGTGGTTCAGGAATGGTTGAACCTCATTTGCCACATACTGTAGTTGCACAATTAAATAGTGCATTAAGGTCAGCTTGTAAGTTGTAGACATCCTATAAGGATGTTACTCCACTGCATAGCTTGGTGTCATCTGCAAACACTGAAATTGTACTTTTATCCAAAACTCTATATCCTTTATGTAGTCAGGTGCTTGGCTAGAAACAGAGAGTGATTTAGGACACTGGGTTGCAGTGCTACATAACACAATGGATACACAACACCTCACCTCTATCCAGGGGAAGCTGACAAGCAGAAGGAGCTCAAGAGACTTGATGGTGGGCAGCATTGAATCATGGGAGATGTAGTGCAGGGGAAGGATCATGCTATGGGAGTCTATATTGTAGCACTACAATTCCTCATGTGAGCTGGGTATTAAGACAGAGAGCTGCATTTTCACAGGCTGAATACCAAGACATTTCCTCTTTGCTAGGAGGAGACTCAGGTGTGCAATTTGCTGCTCCTGTGTGCACAAGCCTGTGGTTGTGTGCTGAGGGCTGGAGTAGCTCCAGGCAGATCCTGAAGTGAGTTGACATCTAACAGTTAGACCCATGTTGCTTTATCTCCTAGGACTGGTGAGAGGACACAGCTGCCTTTAACCTGCAGCTGCTAGCATAGAATGAGCACATAGGGACTGGCTATCTAACTAGCAGCATTATTTACAGCATGCAGACTTTACTGGGACTGTACTCATGTGTACCACTGTAAAGACTGGGCCCCAATGCTCACCAGCTGAAGAGCTAGGGCTTAAGACTGCTCACTCCAATAGCATCTTCACAGGAACTTTGTTATCCATATTAAGAGGTACCTCTTGGAGTTTCAATTTCTATTAACATCTTTCATATAGAGTGCACTCTAAAGTAAGTATAGCCTGATATTTACAGAGGAGCCATCGTAGTACTGATTACCATTGCTGTTACTATTTTCTAATATCAATACTTGTTGCTGATTTTGTGGATTACCAGGTTAGCTCTAATTTAGCTGCATAGAACCTTATTCTATGCTGCTATAGCTTAGTAAACATATTGTCTAGTGAACTGTAAATGACCTTATACTTTACTTACTCTTTATGTGCATACTGCTATTTACTGGAGCCCATGACAATATATTGGGTTAATTTAACACTAACCAGTCTGATGTTTGATTTTTGATGCTGAAACCTAGGTGCATGCAGGGTATCTATATTTGTGCTCCCAGTAGCGATATCCATTTGCTTAACCTGGTGTGCCAGTGGGGCTGAGGTTGTTCTCAGAGTTGAACAAGAAGAACAGGGAACCCAATGTACCAAGTGGCTCCGGCGGGGGTAGCGCTACATTTGTATATATTTTAAAAAGTAAGGGTCCCAATACTGAACCTTGGGATACACCACCAATAACCTTGGACCATTCAGAGTATGAATCGCTACCCTGAATATGTTTTTTTTAGCTAGTTTTATATCCATTTACAAACTAAAATGTCTAAGCTTATAGACTTTAACTTATACATTAGCCATATGGGGAACTGTGTCACATGCATTTGCAAAATCTATGTATACTATATTAATAGTTCCTCCTTTGTCTCAGTGTTTGCTTACTGCCTCAAAAAAGGAATCAAATTTGTTTGACAAATTTGGTCTTTTGTGAATCCATGCTGTCTATTGCTTAAAATATTGTTTTCTAGCAAAAACAATTCTATGTGGTCTTTTCAAACTCTCAAGGATCTTTCCAACTATAGAAGTTAAACTAACCGGTCTGTAGTTACTTGGTAAATACTTTGATCCCTTTTTAAATATAGGTGCCACATTGGCCTTGAGCCAATCCAGTGGTATCAGGCCAGTCATTAAAGAGTCTCTAAATATTATAAACAATGACTTTGAAATAAAAGAGCTCAACTCTTTGAGGACATTTGGGTGTAAACCAGACGGTCCAGGTACCAAATCAGACCATTGTAAGCAAGCAACAGTGTTCCTGATCGCTGCCACACCAGTCCCAATGTCACAAGACCAGTATAAGTCAGCAACTGTGTTCCTGATTGCTAGCCACACCAGTCCCAGCATTGCCAGACCACTGCAGACAACAATAGTGTTCCAGATTGCTGCCACACCAGTAGCAGTGTCACTGGACCAGTGCAGCCAACAACAGGGTTCCTGATTGCTGCCACACCAGTGCCAGTGTCACCAGTGTTAGTGTAATCCAGCAACCGTGTACAATTGCATGCTTGCTGGGCATTAACCCCCCATGCACCAGAGCATCTCTAATTTCGTTCAAATTCTGAATATGACTGATTAGATCAGCAGGGAGACCTCACAGTCAGATTCAGAATATGAACCTATGAGAAGTAGCAGTTCATTGGTGGCCCCCTCTGTTTAAAGAGTCAGTCGTACTATGTCACCAAGCACTGAACATTCTATTGAATTGCAGCAGGAAAGTATCAGCAGCACAGTACTTCCTGGTGAAGTGGCAAGCACAAGTAGCGGGGTGTTACAACATCACCAAGAATTATGGCCCATACTAGTGCCTCACAGTCACTTTCAAATCCTTTGTGGCTACTGTCTGCTTCAGCCCAACAAGGTATTCAGGTGAAGACAGAAAATGTTATACCCATTATATTTTTTATTTAGTTTTCACCAAATAAGTGTATGAGTTTATTTCACCAATTGAGTTTATACCCAACAGTTCATTTCCAGTTATCCCAATTTATTTTATGCCTATTCATTTGAGTGGAAGCCTATAAATGTTTATAAATGTATCACCTTTTCTTTTGGTCGACACGATTTAGCATATGCCATTATATTCTTCAGTAATGTCCAGGGCAGGCTATTAAATAATTTGTTTTTTTTTTGAATTTCAATGACCAGTCGCTGTGCCATTCCTGAAGCTACCCACATATGATAGGCTCCACAAAATTAAGCCACTTATAATTTTTTTCCCCCAAAATATTTAGAAAATGATACCCTTCAAAATATTTATAATAATGTGTCGATGTGTCCTTCATACATT
This sequence comes from Pelophylax lessonae, assembly GCF_965119305.1. Classification (NCBI taxonomy): domain Eukaryota; kingdom Metazoa; phylum Chordata; class Amphibia; order Anura; family Ranidae; genus Pelophylax; species Pelophylax lessonae. Next base: position 48,919,853 of record NC_138774.1, read on the forward strand.
TACATGCAGGCAGTGTATGTGGAGTCTTTCTTAAAAATATTGTTATACAAAGAGCAATTGGGATGTACCCATATTTATCGGCGTATAACTCGCACTTTTTCCTCCTCAAAATGGAGTGCAAAACATGCATGCGTGTTATACTCTGATATTACAAAAAAAACATAAAAAGCCAATTGGGGGAGGGGGTCAGGCAAGGCCAATCCTGGGCGGGTACACAGAGTGCGCCGTGCCCAGTGACAGAGGGGGTGGGCTGGGCCGAGGAGAAGGGAGGGCGAGTTTCGCCGGATTACTCCCGCTTACCCAGCAGTCGCTGTCATACAAAGTCCCGCCTCCTATTATAGACAGCACCTGGGACGTGTGACGTCTATCATAGGTGGATCTCACACGTACCGACACAGACTATCCCGCAATTTAATTGATCCCCAAAGGTTTTTATTGAATAGCGGAATAGGAAATATGATCAAAAAAAGTGTATGTATCTCACACGTACACAACCACATTAGGCCCCAATTACTATTGTTTGTACCCCTAAAAGGATGGATGAGGAGGAGGAGGATGAAACAGGCAGCACCCTCAAATCTTCAGAAGTATGAGATTGTGTTCACTGCACCCCACAAAGATTGTGTTCACTGCACCCCACAAAGATTGTGTTCACTGCACCCCAAAAGGATTTTGTTCACTGCACCCCACAAAGATTGTGTTCACTGCACCCCACAAAGATTGTGTTCACTGTACCCCACAAAGATTTTGTTCACTGCACCCCACAAAGATTGTGTTCACTGCACCCCCACAAAGCTTGTGTTCACTGCACCCCAAAAGGATTTTGTTCACTGCACCCCAAAAGGATTGTCTTCACTGCACCCCACAAAGATTGTGTTCACTGCACCCCACAAAGATTGTGTTCACTGCACCCCAAAAGGATTGTCTTCACTGCACCCCACAAAGATTTTGTTCACTGCACCCCAAAAGGATTTTGTTCACTGCACCCCACAAAGATTGTGTTCACTGCACCCCACAAAGATTTTGTTCACTGCACCCCACAAAGATGTTGTTCACTGCACCCCACAAAGATTGTGTTCACTGCACCCCCACAAAGCTTGTGTTCACTGCACCCCAAAAGGATTTTGTTCACTGCACCCCAAAAGGATTTTGTTCACTGCACCCCACAAATATTGTGTTCACTGCACCCCCACAAAGATTGTGTTCACTGCACCCCAAAAGGATTGTCTTCACTGCACCCCACAAAGATTTTGTTCACTGCACCCCAAAAGGATTTTGTTCACTGCACCCCACAAAGATTGTGTTCACTGCACCCCACAAAGATTTTGTTCACTGCACCCCACAAAGATTGTGTTCACTGCACCCCCACAAAGCTTGTGTTCACTGCACCCCAAAAGGATTTTGTTCACTGCACCCCAAAAGGATTGTCTTCACTGAACCCCACAAAGATTGTGTTCACTGCATCCCAAAAGGATTTTGTTCACTGCACCCCAAAAAGATTGTGTTCACTGTACCCCACAAAGATTGTGTTCACTGCACCCTAAAAGGATGTTGTTCACTGCACCCCAAAAAGGATGTTGTTCACTGCACCCCACAAAGATTGTGTTCACTGCACCCCACAAAGGATTTTGTTCACTGCACCCCAAAAAGATTGTGTTCACTGCACCCCAAAAGGATTTTGTTCACTGCACCCCAAAAAGATTGTGTTCACTGCACCCTAAAAGGATTTTGTTCACTGCACCCCAAAAAGATTGTGTTCACTGCACCCCAAAAAGATTGTGTTCACTGCAGCCCACACACAGAAAAATGGATGTGGATCACTGACACCTGCCTATCTCCTATCCCACACCACACAGCAATATCGATTGTAGTTTGTAGAACATAGTTTCCCTAAAATTCAGCAGCAGCCTCTCCCTAACAGGATTGAGAAGAGATCGTAGATCGGGACTAAGTGCAGACCCCACACAGCAATATCGATTGTAGTTTGTAGAACACACTTTCCCTAAAATTCAGCAGCAGCCTCTCCCTAACAGGATTGAGAAGAGATCGTAGATCAGGATTAAGTGCAGACCCCACCCCACACAGCAATATCGATTGTAGTTTGTAGAACACACTGACCCTATAATTCAGCAGACTCTATCCCTAAAATGCCTACAACTCGCCCTGCCTAAACACTCCGACCTGTCCCTCAATTCTATCCGGACACCAATTCGTTTTGCCTGCCTGTCTTTCCCTAATCAGCAGCCAGCACGTATGTGTGCTCTGTCCCTGATCTAAGCAGCAGAATGACGCCGCTGCGGCTGCCTCGAACTTATAAAGACTTGGTCACATGCTTCAGACGCCAATCACAGCTACTCATACATTTGCAGGCATGGCTGGGATGGCTTAAGGCACACCAGTTAAACGATTGTTGATTGGCTGTTGAAAGCCCGCCATGAAAAGAGCGCCAAAACATGCAAAACCCAGTAATAAAACGACCGAACACGGATTTTTACCCGAACATACAGTAAAGTGTCCGTGTCCGTGTTCGGGTAACAAAAATCCAATTATTCGGTACGAACACGAATAATACAGTCCGTGTTCGCTCAACACTATCCAGGAACATCTTATTGAGTGTGTGTATATCTGTATGCTGAAGCAGACAGGCCCACGGTGATGAGTCTGGAGAGTTGGATCTGGTATTCCAACACATCTCTACATGACTGCTGAGTGGAGATTCTGCAGCTGCAAATCCAGCTTACTATAAAAACGCAGGAGCGTTACAGATTGAACGAACCCAAAAAATGGATTCAGCAGAATTACTCACTCAAGTGACACAATTAAAACAACAAGTAAATGCATTAATACTTGCTCTTACTGAAGTAAAAGAAGACAATCAGACTCTGAGACAGCAGGTAGCCCAGCTTTCAAAGCTTGCTGCTGCTCAGTCCCCTGAACCCAAAATACACCCTCCTCTAGTGTTTACAGGTGATCGGAAAAAATTTTGTGAATTCAAAAACGCATGTCAATTACTTTTTTTGCTAAACTCTCGTACTTACCGTACTGATCAAATTAAAGTCTGTACCGTCATTTCATACCTAACGGGTGATCCACGGGCCTGGGCAGACTCTCTCTTTTAGAAAAATGATCAGCTTCTCAACTCCTATCCTTTATTCCTAGCGGAACTCGCTAGTTTATATGATGACCCCAATAGGCAGAGTACTGCTGATATCCAATTGAGGGCCTTAAAACAAGGAAGGAGACCTGTAGAAGACTTTATAGCAGAGTTCAAAAGATGGACCCTTGATTCAGGGTGGAATGATACATCTCTGCGAACTCAGTTCAGACTCGGGCTGTCAGAAGCCGTTAAAGACGAGCTTGCCCGAGCGGATTTACCTGGCACCTTGGATACCTTAATACAACTCAGTATCAACATTGACAGGCGACTGCGAGAAAGAAGGGCTGAGAAAATGGGAATGCCATTGTCTAGTTCTTCTCGGATTTCGGCCGTTGACCCTACTCCCATGGAGGTAGGAACCATACGCCCACCTTTATCAACTACTGAACGATCCAGGAGAAGATCCAGTAATCTCTGCATGTACTGTGCATCCCCGGATCATTCGATAAGCGTCTGTCCCCTTGTCCGCAAAAAAGAGGGTGAGTGTTCACATGTCTTACTAGGGGGATTAACGACTTCCTTTTCTAAATCCTATCTTTTTGTTCATTTAACATTACAGTGGGACCAGACTAGGATTACCACCAAGGCTATGATCGACACAGGATCTTGTGGAAACTATATCGATACACGTTTTGTTACCTTAAATAAAATACTTATTATTTCAAAACCTAAACCTGTTTCTGTTAGTTTTATTAACGGTACTCCGCTACCTTCTGGTCCAATCACCAATCAGACACAAGCACTCCTTGTCACTGCTAACGAGTCTCATATGGAGACCACCTCCTTTGATATACTATCTTCACCCCATTTTTCCATTATTTTGGGACTTCCCTGGTTACACACACATCAACCAATCATAGATTGGAAAAAACGGTCTTTAATTTTCTCTTCTCACTATTGTGAGATTACGTGTAACCTCCCATCCTATGGAAAGATCCTGTCTGTGGTGTCAGACGAGATTGCACCACTATGCTATCAGGATCTGTCCGAAGTATTCCTTGAGAAAAATGCTCAAGTGTTGCCTCCCCATAGGGATTATGATTGCACTATCGACCTACTCCCTAACAGCAAATTGCCTTTCGGTCATGTTTATCCTCTTTCACAGGATGAACTCTCTCACCTCAAGGAATACTTGGATGAAAATTTGACAAAAGGGTTCATCAGACCCTCTACTTCTTCTACAGCTGCAGGACTTTTCTTTGTCCGCAATAAGGATTTAAGTCTTAGGCCTATTATCGATTATAGGCAATTAAATACCATTACAATAAAGGATCGCTATCCTTTACCGCTTATCCCTGAACTCATTGAACAAGTACGTGGGGCTACTTATTTCACTAAATTGGACCTAAAAGGGGCATACAACCTAATCCGAATCCGTGACGGAGATGAGTGGAAAACAGCATTCAGAACCAGATACGGATTATTCGAATATCTTGTGATGCCATTCGGGTTGTGTAATGCTCCCGCAGCTTTTCAAGGGTTCATAAACGACATCTTTAGAGACTTACTTGATGTCTGTGTTGTAGCAGTTCTCTCTCAATGACCAACAAATACTTCACCATTTCACCCAGTTGCTTTCTTCTCAAAATCACTAAGCAGCCCAGAGGTGAATTACCCAGTGGGTGAAAAGGTGTTGCTTGCCATAAAATTGGCACTGGAGAATTGGCGACATCTACTTGAGGGTACCCAATTACCAATACTCATATATACAGATCATAAAAACCTTCAATACCTCCAGACTAACAAGACTCTTTCCCATCGGCAGGTACGATGGTCATTATTCTTCCTAAGATTTAACTTTTTAGTGACCTACACGCCTGCAGACAAAAATAAAAAAGCGGATGCGCTATCAAGATTAACTGAAGATAACTGCGCCGAAATCCCTTCTATTCCTATAATACCCTATGAACGTATTATTGGTGTTGTTCGTTCCCTGAAGGAAGAGATTTTGCACAGTATAGGATTGGATTCACCTCCACCACAACTAAGTACTGATGCAGAAGGCTTCCTCTATTACCCCGACAAACTCTACATACCCCCTACTATGCGCACCAAGATTTTGGAATTATCACATGATGTGCCCATGGCAGGACATATGGGTATGACGAAAACCCTTAATTTGCTTACCAGACAGTTTTGGTAGCCTAATATGAAGACGTCTGTACAAAAATCTGTTTTCTCTGTCGCTCATTGATAGACGTAGTCTTCTTGATTCTCAAGAACTGGGTTATGCTGCCTCCGCAGGAGTAGGACTAGGCAGAAAGAAAAAAACCTTCTGGCTCCACCCAAGGGGCAGTCCCAGAGGGTATATCCTCCCTCTCTCTGCTACAATGAATCAGTTTTTTTCTGTCTAGTCAGGAGTAAGGACCTAAGTTCCTTGCTGGGATCTCTGGTCCTGGCAAGATTTTTTTTAGAAAAAATATTTTTAGGTAGTTTTCTCCAGTGGTTTTTTTCCTGTGAGATCTTCAAGCAAAAAAACGCCGGACTGGGCGACACTAGTGGTCACCCCAGCCGGCCTACGAGCGCGCGCATACCATTGCATCGCGCTTGGTCGGCCGCGACACATTCAAGTAAGTATGCGGGGCCGGGCGACGGGCTGGATGTTGAGATCCAGTGGTCACCCCGGTTTCTGCCTACGAGCGCGTGCAGACCAGAGCTCCGCGCTGGGTCGGCCGCGACGGAGTCCCATGAGGACTGACCTTGCGAGTTAAAAGTCTCGCTTGGACGCCAGGAAACCAGAGAGTCGAGGCGTCCGGAGTGGTCCACAACCCTCCACCCCGGGGGAGAGGGTATTGTGAAGAGAGGGTGCCTGTCGGTCGGTATGGTGAGTAAATGATTCCCTTTTTTCCTCGTTATGAGGCAGTTTGGAATATGGGCCCCTCCATACATGGTCAGTTTCTGTCTGACACTAAAGGTCCCCCCTTGTAAATACAGCATGTGTTTGGTGGAAGGGGACTTGGTTTGAGAGCTAACACTCTACCCAGCAGACTGCAGTATTGCAGCAGACACAGGAGGTATAATCCTACCTTAATTGTAGTGGACCTCCTGCAGATCGATAAACCGCCATTTAGCAGAATGCAGGTGGATGTGCTGTGGAAAAACGATCTCGGCAATCTGCCGCCATTTTTCTGTAGACCAGGTGCATGTATGTCCTCAGATCACGCCGGCCGCCATGTTTTTGGAGTCTATTGTCTCCCGTATGGGGGCGGCCATGTTTGATGAGCCCAGCTAACCTCGTGGAGAGCTGGGAACGCCGGAAGGCGTACACAGGGGGCGGAGCCACTTCCTTTCTACCCGGGAAAACGAACACAGCTCTTTCCAGTCTGTAAAGACAAACGCTGACTGCAGTGGGTTGAGAAACTTCTCTGCATCGGGTGGTGAGCCTTGAGGGTCCCTCTCTCTCTCTGTGGGGATCAAGAAGCAGGTACTCTGAGGGGCGCTATTGCGCTAGGGGGATACATATAAAAAAAAAAAAAAAAAAAAAGTTTTTTCTTTTCTGACAAAAGTGTCCTGGGTTAATATGGACCCTGCCACTCATGTATCTCCACCGGATCCCCTCGAGGGGTCTGCAGAATCCTCCAACACCCCATTGACGATTGAATCATTGTCAGCTATTATGGAAACTTTTGTGTCCTGGATGGAAGTGGCTTGTCAGGGACAGGGCGCAAGAAAGCGACCCCCGCCTAACCCCATATTATCTGAAACTTCGAATTCAGAATCTGAGCTTATTTCTGCAGTTGCAGGTTCCTCATCTGGGATTGGTGTCTCGGGTACTGTCTCTTCAGACAGTGAGGAGGATGTTTCGGCATCAGCCATAGCCCGAGAGGAAGCGTTGGTAAACGCACTCATTGTATCTGTTCAAGAAACCTTAAGATTACAGGGTACTCCGTCGGAAGTAACTGAAACTGAAATCCCCTTTGGGACTAAAAAACGCATCAAAGTGGCGAAGGTTTTTCCATTGCCCAAATGTTTTGGCAATCCAATCAAAGAAGAATGGAGTCTGCCAAAACGCACTTCTGCTATTTCTAAACGCATTAACAGGCGTTATCCGTTTGAGGAAACCCTCATTAAGAAATGGACAGAACCACCTGTGGTGGATTCACCAATTGCTACATTGAATAAAGCCACGGTTATTCCTTTAGAAGACGCTGCGTCTTTTAAAGATCCGGTGGATCGCAAGATAGAAGCTATGTCTCGCACCATGTTTTCCTTGATTGGATCAGCTTTCAGACCAATAATTGCTATTGGGCTGGTGTCGGAGACTGTAACTGAATGGACCAAGTGGTTACGCCGGGACTTAGAAGAGGTCCCTCAGGCGGTATCAGATTTGTTGGAACAGATGATACAAGGGTTACAGTTTGTGTGTGATGCGGCGTTAGACGCCACTCCACTATTGGCACGAGCCTCAGTTTCAGCAGTGGTTCTCAGGCGTACACTGTGGCTAAAAGGTTGGTTAGCCGACCAAGGTTCCAAAAAAGCATTGGCTAATATCCCCTTTTCAGGAGAGCGTTTATTTGGAGCCAACTTAGATGAGATCATTAAGGATCTCACGGGAGGAAAGAGCTCCTTTTTACCGCAAAATGCTAAGGGTAATGGACCTCGTCAAAGACGAGGGCCTTCTTTCTCTGCTCACAAAAATTTTTTTCGCCCCGCGGGTGAAAAAATGAAGTCCTCCAAAGCTCCTTCAGGAGGCTTCAGGGGACGTTGGTCGGGCAAGCAAAGGCCCGCCCCCTCCAGACCTGAAGATAAGTCTACCAAAGCCTGAAGGTGCGCCCCACCCATAACTGGGGTGGGGGGATGTCTTCGCCGGTTCCCGGATCCATGGCTTTCCAGAATCCCGGACAAGTGGGTATGCGAAGTCATAAGGTCAGGGTACAAGATCGAGTTTCGATCTCTTCCACAGGCGCGATTCTTCCCTTCCAATATCCGACTATCCCCGGATCGTTTAGAAGATCTGCGGAGAGCAGTCACGGATTTACTACAACAAGGAGTGGTAGTCCACGTTCCTTGGACAGAACGTTTTCAGGGGTTTTATTCAAACCTATTTACAATACCCAGGAAAGAGGGCAAAGTGCGTCCAATTCTGGACTTAAGGGCACTCAATTCTTTTGTCAACATAATAAAATTCAAAATGGAATCCATTCGCACAGTAGCGGCCTCCCTGCATTCAGGGGATGTCCTAGCGTCCATAGACATCAAGGACGCATATCTTCACATTCCCATTTTCGCAGGACATCAGCGGTTTCTACGTTTTTCCGTAGAAGAGAACCACTATCAGTTTGTGGCGTTACCTTTCGGTCTCGCCACGGCTCCTCGGGTCTTCACGAAGGTGTTGGCCCCAATGTTGGCACTACTGCGTCAAAGAGGCATATCGATTCTAGGTTACCTAGACGATCTTCTGCTTCATGCAGAGTCTCCACAGACCCTGCTACAAAATATAGAAATTACTATAATTTCTTTACAGGAATTCGGGTGGCTGGTGAACCAGCAAAAGTCTTTTCTGGTTCCCACCCAGAGGCTCGAATATCTGGGTCTAATTCTAGACACAGTCAGGACAAGAGTTTTCCTTCCGGTAGGGAAACTCCAGAAGATTCAATCAGCAGTCCAGTTGTTACTATCCAACAGCTGGTCCTCCCTTCGGACTTGCATGAGGGTTCTGGGGTTGATGGTGGCTTCCTTCGAAGCAGTCCCATTTGCCCAGTCCCATACCCGAATTCTTCAGCAAGAGATTCTTCTCAGATGGAATCGGAATCCGGAGTCCCTGGACTATCGGATCCAATTGAGCAAACAGATCAGAGAGTCTCTGGTCTGGTGGCTTCGGTCTCCGATGCTCAGCCAGGGAAAGTCATTTCTGCCAATATATTGGACGATAGTGACCACCGATGCCAGCCTATCCGGATGGGGAGGAATTCTAGGTCAGTTATCCGTTCAGGGACTTTGGTCCCCGGAAAAATCCAGGTTACCGATAAATGTATTGGAACTGAGAGCGATCAGACTTTGTCTGATTCACTGGACCGAGCAGCTCCAGGGCAGCTCGGTTCGGATCCAGTCGGACAACGCCACGGCTGTGGCTTATGTCAATCACCAGGGGGGCACCAAGAGTGTCCAAGCGGCCAAAGAAGTGGCTTGCATTCTTCGCTGGGCGGAACAATTTGTTCCAGCTATCTCTGCGGTGTTCATTCCGGGGGTGGAAAATTGGCAGGCAGATTATCTCAGCCGTCAGACTCTGGATCGGGGGGAATGGTCCCTCCATCCGGAAGTTTTCCACCAGTTGTGCCTACGTTGGGGCACCCCGGATGTGGATCTGTTGGCATCACGATTCAACAGGAAAGTACAGAGATTTGTGGCTCGCTCCCGCGATCCTCTAGCAGAGACCTCAGACGCGCTGGTCGCCCCGTGGGGGCAATACCAGCTAATGTATGCCTTCCCTCCTCTCGGGTTACTGCCAAGACTTCTTCGCAGGATAGAGGAGGAAGGAATTCCAGTAATCCTGGTAGCTCCGGACTGGCCTCGCCGAGCTTGGTACTCCGACTTGGTCAGACTGGTGGCGGACGTCCCGTGGAGACTTCCTCTCAGGGAGGACCTACTGTCTCAGGGACCGATCTTCCATCCTGCTTTACGATCGCTGGCTTTAACGGCCTGGCTATTGAGACCCAGGTGCTGAAGGACAAGGGATTGTCAGCTTCAGTTATTCCTACTCTAGTTAAAGCAAGGAAAGCGACTTCCAGAAAGATTTATCATCGCACATGGAAGTCCTACATTGCATGGTGTGAACCCCTGGGGTTCCACCCACGATCTTATTCGGTTAGTCGAATATTAGCTTTTCTGCAACAAGGGGTTGAGCAGAAACTGGCCTTGAGCACTATCAAGGGTCAGGTCTCAGCATTAGCCATCTTCTTTCAGAAGCCTGTGGCTACTCATTCCTTGGTGCGGAATTTCATCCAGGGGGTGCGACATCTGGCTCCGCCAGTGCGCGTGCCGTTACCACCCTGGGATCTTAATTTAGTATTGTCGGTTCTTCAGAAACCTCCCTTTGAAGATATTAGGGAGATTCCTCTACCTACGTTGTCCCAGAAGGTGGCCTTCTTGGTGGCTATCACTTCTGCACGCAGGGTGTCAGAACTGGCTGCATTATCTTGTCGTTCCCCATATCTGGTGGTTCATAGAGATAAGGTGGTTCTTCGTCCGAATCCATCCTTCCTACCAAAAGTGGTTTCAGAATTTCATCTGAATGAAGAAATTGTATTACCTTCCCTGTGTCCTAAGCCCAGCCATCCTCGTGGAGTTTGCTTTACACTCCTTGGATGTGGTCCGGGCGATCAGGGTATATTTGAAAACGACAGACTCGTTTCGCAAGACGGATTCACTTTTTGTGGTCCCGGATGGACCCAAAAAGGGGTTGCCTGCATCTGCCGCGACTATTTCCAAATGGATCAGGCAGACGGTGGTACAGGCTTATTCTATTAAGGGTCGGGAGCCCCCATTCCCTGTTAAGGCGCATTCCACTCGGGCACTTAGTGCGTCATGGGCCTTTCGCCATCAGGCGTCAGTGGTCCAGGTGTGCAAGGCGGCTACCTGGTCGTCGGTGCATACCTTTACAAAACACTATAAAGTTGACGTAATGGCATCGTCTGATGCCTCGTTTGGCCGCAAGGTTTTGCAGGCCGCCATTTGAGGAGACCAGTGGTCTACCTCGAGGGTTCTTTTCCGTTGGAAATTTTTATTTGAGTCTCATTCTTTTTTTATAATGAGCCTTTAAAACTTCTAGTTGGCACCGGTTGGGCCTTCTAGATTGGATTTTGATTTCTGTCAATCCCACCCCTCATTTGTGGCACTGCTTCTGGATGTCCCAGTTCTTGAGAATCAAGAAGACTACGTCTGTCAATGAGCTAAGAGAAAATCGGATTTTTGTAAGATCTTACCGTAAAATCCTTTTCTCTTAGCTCATTGACAGACGTAGTACCCGCCCCTCTATCATTGAGTTGGGTTGGGTTAAATTCTCTGTTGCTGCTTTGTGACAGAACTGATTCCTTGTAGCAGAGAGAGGGAGGATATACCCTCTGGGACTGCCCCTTGGGTGGAGCCAGAAAATTTTTTTCTTTCTGCCTAGTCCTACTCCTGCGGAGGCAGCATAACCCAGTTCTTGAGAATCAAGAAGACTACGTCTGTCAATGAGCTAAGAGAAAAAAAAGATTTTACGGTAAGATCTTACAAAAATCCGATTTCCTCATGTGACATCTGTGCGAGGTCCAAAATAGACACTACAAAACCATCTGGTCTACTCTGCAGTCTACCAATACCCCAGGTCCCATGGGAAGTTGTATCCTTAGACTTTATAGTAGAACTGCCTCCTTCCAAAGGATTTAATACCATTTTAGTGTCAGTGGACCATCTGACAAAGATGGCACATTTCATTGCTATTCGCAGACTACCTTCATCTAAACAAACAGCGGAACTACTAATGAAACATGTGTTCAAATTACATGGATTACCAAAGACTCTTTTATCCGACCGTGGTTCACAGTTTATCTCTAAATTTTGGCAAGCTCTATGTCAAATACTGCGGATTGAGCGAAAGCTCACTTCTCCCTACCACCCTCAGACCAACGGACAGACTGAAAGAGTCAACCAGTGTATAGAACAATATCTGCGTTGCTACACATCATACCTACAGGATGATTGGGTGGACCTCCTCCCTCTGGCGGAATTTGCTTATAACAACGCAACCCACAGTACTACTAAGCAAAGTCCGTTCTACTTGAACTATGGGTTTCATCCCACACTTCTTCCACCACGCATCCTACCATCAAGTAACCCAGTAGCCTCAGATTATCTTACCCAAATAAAAGACTCTCTGGGTTTACTTAATACCACCATCTCACACGCTCATAGTCAACAAAAAAGGTACTACGACCTTCGTAGAAGACCTTCTCCGCAATATGCTATTGGGGACCTCGTTTGGCTATCAACAAAAAATTTAAGACTAAAGATCCCTAGCAAAAAGCTTGGACCTTTATTTCTGGGACCCTTCCCAATCAAGAAACTCATTGGAAAAGCTGCAGTGCAACTCAAAATACATCCTATCTTCCATGTGTCGCTACTGAAGCCACATGTTCCTAACCAAGGAATAAGGCCTACCATCTTACCTCCACCTCCGGTACAAGTTGAAGGCGGAGAAGAATATGAGATTAAGGAGATTTGAGATTTTCGTATCCACAGAGGAAGACTCCAATATCTCATAAGATGGAAGAATTATGGACCCCAAGACGACACCTGGTTGGATACCTTTGATGTTCACGCACCTAGGCTTATACGAAGGTTTCACTCGAAATACCCGGAGAAACCAGTGCTATAGGCCTTCCGGAGCCGGCCTTAAGGGGGGGGGTACTGTAAGATTCTGGTACCTTTGGTACCCTTATTTATCATTTTCTATATTCTTTGCAACATGCGTCCCACCTTTCTGATCAGGTGGAACGCATACACCTTTAAGACAGATGACGTCATTGCTGAGCGCCGCAGAGCGGCTATTTCAATCGCCAGCGTTCTCTCTCACGTCGTTCGTTCTAGCCGCATGGTTAGTTCATTCAAGCCGTCTGTGAAGCAGCCATACCTGATGTCACTCGCTCCTGTATCTCGCTACCTGAACTTGTTTCATTACTGATCCTGTATCTCGCTACCAGATCACTCTTGGTACTGCTTTTACTCACTATGCGTCTGTGTGTGCCTCAGCAAGCTTACAAGCCTTGTCTCACAGTCGGAACCTCCAGCTATTTGCTTTTACCTGGAACAGACCGGAACCTCGCTACTGATCTCGTATCTCGCTACCGGATCACTCCCTCACTACTGGACCCTCTACTTACTAATCTTACCTAGTGATAAGTACCCCACAGGGGAATCCTCCATAACTAACTTCCACTATCATCTACTGCACATTAAGGACTGTTACTCTCTATGTATACTAATTCCACCATCTGCACTGTTACATAGATTGCTAGCTCTTGAGTCTACTACCATCTATCCTTGCACTGGGTTAGTCTATCCTATATGTCATCTGCTGTCCTTACCACCTATTACCATACCTGATTACTAACCTATCTGCATTCTACCTACTACCATCTACTACTCTCCTGAACATCACTATTAAGTGCTTACCATTACTGTCACTGTTCACACCTGTCCCTTCAGCACATCACCTCCATACTACCATGTACATCCCAAAACTCCAGGAACATCTTATTGAGTGTGTGTATATCTGTATGCTGAAGCAGACAGGCCCACGGTGATGAGTCTGGAGAGTTGGATCTGGTATTCCAACACATCTCTACATGACTGCTGAGTGGAGATTCTGCAGCTGCCAATCCAGCTTACTATAAAAACGCAGGAGCGTTACACAGCCCTCCTCGGGGCCTCCCGGGAAGATGGCTGCATGATCAGCGGACCTCCGTGGTCTCTTCACTGCGGTTCCCAGGGGCCGACTGGCTATTAAGAAGGTGGCGGTGGATCGTGGTACCCCCCACGCTTTGGGAATGGAGGAGGACAACCCGCTGGCGGGAAGCCCCCTACGGCAGCTACAAGGAGGTAACATAGACACATTACAGAGCTTAATTACAGACTCACCTCAGGCCACTGATCCCGGGAACAAGGAAGAGGAGTGGGATTGAAAAGCTCACATCAGGGCCCTCCCAACTAAACAAGAGATTGTTCTTGTTCTAATACGGTAGCAAGCTATATAGATATTGTCTTAATACAAGTGTTATGTTTTGTTTTATTTGGATATTGTTGTCCTTTGCAGATTTCTTTTTAGATCTGTACATTAATCCAGCATTAAACAACTCCTGCAGTTTGCCTCTGTTCAACATTTTCTTGTGATAAAGACCGATCACTGCTGCTCTCACTCCTTAATACAGGCTTGTTGGTGATGTTTTTGCCCTTCTGTAGTTTTCTGAAAGCAGCCTGTAGCGTGTGGTGCTGCTGAGTCCAAACCAAATTTTGGCTTTGTGATTACAGTTTGTAGAGACATTTCTTTGTGGCTATTAAGAAATGTAATTTAATTGAAACGTTTTGCTTATGCAGAGCAGATTTAAGCTCCATCCCCCTTCCAGGGATAGAAACTAACAGCAGAAGGTTTGGTTTGCACTGCTGTAAATCTTTTGATCCCTGAAGGAGTCAGGCCTCTAACACTCATTTATTGATGTTTACCTCTTCCCGACTGCGCTAAAGCCTAATGATGGCTACAGTGCGGCTGCAGATTTCCAGAAGGGCGTCTAATGATGTCCACCTGTGATCGTGCTTCCCGTGTGCCCCCATCAGCGGGGATCTGGGATCTGTGATCTGTGTCCTTCAGACACAGCTGATCACAGATCGGGGTGAAGAGCCAATCACAGCGGTTTTTTTACCATGTGATCAGCTTTGTCCAATCACAGTGTAAACAGGATTTGTCGGTTATTGGTACTCCTCTCCTCATGTTGACAGCGTGTGAGGAGAGGAGAGCCGGTAAGTGGCAATCCACACAGGGGACATCTACACTGATAATCAGGGCACTGATCATCAGTTTCCTGATTATCAGTACAGCACCATCAGTGCTGCCAATCAGTGTCCATCAGTGCTGTCTGTCAGTGTCCATCAGGGATGCCTATCAGTGCTGCCTATCAGTGCCCCTCAGTGCTGCCTCTCAGTGCCACATATCAGTGCAGCCTCATCAGTGTCTCCTCATCAGTGCCGCCCCATCAGTGCCGCCTCATCAGTTTCTATCAGGGCAACCTATTAGTAATAAAGTGCAAATGATGCAAAATACAGTACATGGATGCAATAATGTGCAAATACTGCAAATCACTTAAAACGTATATAAAAGTGAAAAGCTTGTGCAAAATCGTTCCAAAGTGTCCATAACAAATATCATATAATAAATAAGTCCATATCGTAATAAGTGACAACGGATATCCAAATAGTAGAATACACTTGGTGACAAATGCAGTTGGTAGCAATATACACCTCCACCAGATCACCCAGAGTGTATATGTGCTTACCGAAAGCCGTGGACCCCTTCAATTACAGGGGGTCAATAGAGAAGGTAAAGGGACAAACACCAGACATCAGATAGGGCACCGCCTCCACGTATTCCAAGGTGATTCCACTCCAATATTAACCTGGGGATGGGGCTCCCATTCAGTACACCCAGGAAAAACAGAAGGGTCTTGATAGTGAAGTACGTTAAACCAAGTAAAGTTTATTAAGAGATGGATGCACTTACAAATAGCAGATAAAATCAGGGCATAAAGGATAAACTCGTGGTCTCCGGTTCACGGACGCCTTCCGCGTTCCATTTTCATGCCACCAGGAGCCAGAAGTAGTGTGTTGGCGCAGTCACAGGTCCTACGTCCGACGCGTTTCGTCAGCACGTTGTACGACGTCATCAGGGTCATAACCCTGATGACGTCGGACAACGAGCCTGATGTGAAAAACAGAAGCCAGGGTTAAGAAGCAAAAACAGCTAATCAGAGGAGCAGGGATTAGGAAGCCAGGAATTAGCGTAGTCAGAAACCAAAGATCAGGATCAGGAACCAGAAGAAATGTCAGCCAAGCAAAGTCATAACAGGAACACAGCAAGGACACACAGGATATGTTGACAAGGCAAAGGCACCGATTGAATGAGCAAGGCAGTTTAAATAGGAAAAAGAAGTTGGCTGTACTGATGAAGCAGGTAATGGTAACCATGTAAGTCATTGTGGAAGCAACTAATGGCTGGTAATTAACTGACAGCTGAGTAGCCTTGAGCCCTGAGAAGAGAGCTGCTAGAAGCCCAGCCCTAACAGGTAGCTAAAAAAGAAACCAGACCAGGATAAATACTTGCTTTAAACCATTCCCAAAATATTTTTCGGCTATTTATAATATGTATTAAACATCTCTGGGTGGTTTTCCTGATTCTGATAAGGGGGGTAGTGTGTCAGTGGTTATGAATGGTGATCTTGGGAGAGTTGAGCGGTCGAGAACTTTAATCGTGTAGATTAATGTTGTAGGGGGTCCAGTCCAGTATTGTGTAACTAGAGTTGAGAGGATAGAAAGAAGGCAAAGACAATCAGGTGGGCTTGAGTAGGTTCTGGGGCTATTGAGATAGAAGATATTTGTTTAGCTATGAACCTAGAGTTCAGTTAAACGAGAAATAATCGTGCTATAATATATGTATATATATATATATATATATATATATATATATATATAATATATGTATACATACACAAATACTTTAACTTATTTATAGTTTTTTATTATATTATAATTTATGATTTTGTGTTTCAAAATTTATCATACCCGAGATGTTATAAAGAAGAACGCACAGAAAAAAAAATCATATGAAAATAGTTGGTTTGGGCTGCTCATTCTTAAGAATTACATGCAAAATAATGGTATCGCTTTAAGCACCTAAAATCCGAAAGAATCATACCACCAAGGAGGTTAATGGAGTTAAAGTGATACTAAAGTCCAGTGTTAATTTTGGCAGCAAATTTCAATTTAGTTTTAGTCTTAGTCTTAGGACTAAAATGGCATTTTAGTTTTAGTCCTATTTTAGTCTTCTGCAAGTGTTTTAGTTTTAGTCGTATTTAGTCTACTAAAACTCCAGTATATTTTAGTCGACTAAAACGCCCTACATTTTAGTCGACTAAAACTCATTTTAGTCATCTATAATCAAATGGGTGAAGTTCAATTGTAATTTGTAATGCATTATTTAAGCATTTCTCTACAATTTCCAAACTCATTATACACTACTGCTGGTCCTGGAGTGAAAAATCTAATGTGTTATTATTTATGCTTTGAGCATGCACCAGTGTTAATTTTTGGCAGCAAATTTCGATTTAGTTTTAGTTATAGTCTTTTGACTAAAATGCCATTTTAGTTTTAGTCGTATTTTAGTCTTAAGACTAAAATGCCATTTTAGTTTTAGTCGTATTTTAGTCATCTGAATTGTGTTAGTCGACGAAAACGTTTTAGTCGGTTTTAGTCGACGAAATGAACACTGCTAAAGTCTCAGTTTTTTTTTCTCTAAAATAACAAACATGTCATACTTACCTTCTCAGTGTAAAGGTTTCGCATAGAGCAGCCCAGATCCTCCTCTTCTCGTGTCCCTTGCCAGTGCTCCTGGCTCCTCTCCTCTGTTGAGTTCCCCTACAGCAAGCAGCTTGCTATTGGGGCACCTGAGCCGAGCTGCTGTTCTGTGTGTCCATTCAGACATGGAGCTGTGGTTCAGCCCACCCACTCTCTCTCCTTATTGGCTCACTGACTTTGACTGACAGCAGCGGGAGGCAATGGCACCACGCTGCCATCTCAGCTGATGAGGAGGGAGAGTCCTGGGCAGCAGAGACACCCCTACAACATCACTGGATTAAAATGGGCTCAGGTGAGTATTAGGCGGCCTGAGGGATAAAAAAAAAACAGAAGGTTTTTTAATCTTAATGCATAGAATACATTAAAATATAAAACCTCTGACTTTACAGCCAGTTTAAATGGCACTGGGCCTGTGTCCTGTCAAAGATGCTTTAACTAGAATCAGTGGTGGAACTACCAGGGTCACAAAGGTCGCACTTGCGACTGGGCCCTGGTGTTCTGTCACCGTGGTGGGGGGAGGGGTGGCCCAAGACGGCTGTGTGTGTGGGGAAGGCTGGCTGCTGTTGCTGCCGCTCGCTGACTGCTTGTTCCTTTTCTCTGGGTTTGACCAGCTCTTCTGGGGTTAACCCCTGTGCCAAAGATGGAGGAAGTCAAAGCTGTATTACCCTCAGCTCCGACCACTGCCATAGTTCTGCAAAGCATGAGGCAGGGGTGGACACACAGCACAGTGATGGAGCAGGGTTCTTGCTAAGGTATGGTCAGCCTGCAGGCAGGGGGGCAAACTTGGATTGTCTGTTCTAGAGACTTGTTGCTTGTTGCTTTTTTAATGGAAGGAAGGGGAGTGGGGGGGCTGTCATCCTGCCTGCTGAGCCAGGACATGTGAATGGCTGATCCTGGTGACACTGACCGCAAGGTGTCATAGAACAGACAGGGACAGCACAGAGCCACAGGACCCAGTGACAGGCTTTGCAGGAGAGGGGACATCACTGCCATAGTGTGTGCATGACAGAGTTAAGGGGCTGGGGAGCACAGTATCCCCATGTCATTGCTTGATTGGTGTCACCATTGCATTTATTGATTGGAAGTTTGGTGTCCCCATATCATTTGTTGATTGGGGATTGTGGTGTCTCCATGTCATTTATTAATTGGTATCATCGTGTCATTTATTGATTAGGATTATGGTATCCCCATGTAATGTATTGATTAGGATCATGGTGCCCCCCTATGTAATTTGATTGGGATTGTGATGATCCCATGTTGTTTGATTGGGGTCATCCTGTCCCCATGCCATTTATTATTTGGGATCATGGTGTCCCCAGACTCAGAGGGAAGGCCCCAAGGATCAAAGAAAATGGCTAAAGAACCAGTGAACCTATGGCAAGGGCCCCAGAACAAGTCGCAAGAGCCCTGGGACTGATGGAAGGGGCCCCAGGATGGGGTCAGGGGGGCCCTTCATGGTTTCTTGCACCGAGGCCCTGAAGGTTCTAGTTACGTCTCTGACTGGAATGAATTAAAGGGATTCATAATGACCTGCTTTGAGTTGTTTCAGTCTGGTCTGCAGTATTCCATAGCTACAACCTCTACCACACAGATATAAGATTACCTCCATCTCACAGACAAAAATCGAATGGTTTTGTCATTGCCTTGCACATTTTGAGGGAGGCACTGCTTTTAGCACAACTTACCATCAGACCTTATTATCGTCACACCACCAGCCAGCAAGTGTTTGATGCTCAATGGGCATACTTGCACTTATTTCAGTTGCTACATTGTATGCCAAGCACAGTATGTACAGAAGGCCTATACAGCAAGCTATATATTGTCTTAATACAAGTGTTATGTTTTGTTTTATTTGGATATTAATGTCCTTTGCAGATTTATTTTAGATCTGTACATTAATCCAGCATTAAACAACTCCTGCAGTTTGCCTCTGTTCAACATTTTCTTGTGATAAAGACCGATCATTGCTGCTCTCACTCCTTAATACAGGATTGTTGGTAAAGTTTTTGACCTTCTGTAGTTTTCTGAAGGCAGTCTGTAGCGTGTGGTGCTGCTGAGTCCAAACCAAATTTTGGCTCTGTGATTATAGTTTGTAGAGACATTTCTTTGTGGCTATTAAAACATTTAATTTAATTGAAACGTTTTGCTTATGCAGAGCAGATTTAACCTTCCTAGCGGTATTCCCGAGTGTGACTCGGGGTAAGATTTTAGAGCCAAAAGCGGTAACCCCCGAGTCACACTCGGGGTAGCGCTAAGAAGATCGCTGGATGCTGGAAGAGGTTTTACTTACCTTTTCTCCGGGATCCAGCGATGTCTGCGGGCGGTGTGCGGCGGCGGAGCTTCCTCCCTATCGTCTGTGAGCCCCGGCTTCCGTCTCCGGCGACGTGAAGTCCGCCGGGGGGTGGAACCGGCGGCAAATTCAAATGTAAAATGCACCAAACACACTGATACCGTTCAAAATAAAATAAAATCACATTACATTGCCCCCCAGTGCCCTTTCCTGCAGTTTTACTGTACTTTTTATGTAAATATATGTATATATATATACAGTATATATATATATATATATATATATATATATATATATATATATATATATACGTATATATATATACACATATACATATATATATATATATATATATATATATATATATATATATATATATACGTATATACATATATACATATATGTATATATATATATATATATATATATATATATATATATATATATATACGTAATTCTTGTGAATGAGCAGCCCAAACCAACTGTATACATTTATATACGTATATATATATATATATTGAAAGAAAATAGGTGCGTGAACCTAAAAGTAATAGAAGGTGAAGTGAAAGCAGCACTGAAATATGAATTAAACGTGGAAAAATAGTAATATATGAAACATTACCAAAGTGCGCTAAACAAATTAAGAAACAAATGTTCAAAAATTCATGGATGGTGTCTGGGTTGACACCAAAAACATATGCATTCAAATCCAAACAAGTGCAAAAACTATAAAAAGTCTTTCTTTTCAAATTGGAGTGAAGGTAAGGGAGTGTTGGGAGGTGGGTGGGGCCTCGTCCCAAAAATGGTGATCCAAACTGGTTTTCAGTGACCTGGTATACACATGTGAACACCCAGTGTGAGGAGTGGACTCTTACCACAATGTGGAGAGATGTGAGCATGTACTGTGTTATGTCCAGAAGTCCCAACTGATCGAGCTGACAGGGATGGCTCTCGGAATAGACCGGATCAATCACCTGCTTCCAAAGTGGGGGGGGGGGGATCTGTAGGCTTCCAAACAGGGGAATATGCCAAGAAAGAGCGTACCCAGAGAAGAGAAGAGGACTATAGTGCATTACCTTCGGCTTTATTTATAAATTGAATGAAGAGACACTTACACAATCCAGACAAAAAGACAGCAAATACAGGATGGTCGCGGATGTCTGCAGTACAAACCGGGACCTATGACAGCACGGCTGGCTCCCCCCGACGCGTTTCCACTAACAAGTCGGCTTCTGGGATTATATATATATATATATATAATAAATGTATACAGTTGGTTTGGGCTGCTCATTCACAAGAATTACACCACCTAAAATCATAAAATTACAGCACCTAAAATCCAAAAGAATCATACCGCCAGGGAGGTTAAGCTCCATCCCCCTTCCAGGGATAGAAATTAACCTCAGAAGGTTTGGTAAATGAGGAATCGGTCTGTCTATAAAAGGAGAAGTACTACAATAAAGTTGAGATGTACTGCTGTAAATCTTTCGATCCCTGAAGGAGTCAGGCCTCTAGCACTCATTTATTGATGTTTACCTCTTCCCGACTGCGCTAAAGCCTAATGACAGCTACAGTGCGGTTGCACATTTCCAGAAGGGCGTCTAATGATGTCCACCCGTGATCGTGCTTCCCGTGTGCTCCCATCAGCGGGGATCTGGGATCTGTGTCCTTCAGACACAGCTGATCACAGATCGGGGTGAAGAGCCAATCACAGCGTATTTTTTACCATGTGATCAGCTGTGTCCAATCACAGTGTAAACAGGATTTGTCGGTTATTGGCAGTCCTCTCCTCATGTTGACAGCGTGTGAGGAGAGGAGAGCCGGTAAGTGGCAATCCACACAGGGGACATCTACACTGATAATCAGGGCACTGATCATCAGTTTCCTGATTATCAGTACAGCATCATCAGTGCTGCCAATCAGTGTCCATCAGTGCTGTCTGTCAGTGCCCATCAGGGATGCCTATCAGTGCCACATATCAGTGCAGCCTCATCAGTGCCGCCTCATCAGTTTCTATCAGGGCAACCTATTAGTAATAAAGTGCAAATGATGCAAAATACAGTACATGGATGCAATAATGTGCAAATACTGCAAATCACTTAAATTGTATATAAAAGTTAAAAGCTTGTGCAAAATCGTTCCAAAGTGTCCATAGCAAATATCATATAATAAATAAGTCCATATCGTATTAAGTGACAACGGATATCCAAATAGTAGAAGACACTTGGTGACAAATGCAGTTGGTAGCAATATACACCTCCACCAGATCACCCAGAGTGTATATGTGCTTACTGAAAGCCGTGGACCCCTTCAATTACAGGGGGTCAATAGAGCAGGTAAAGGGAGAAACACCAGACATCAGATAGGGCACCGCCTCCACGTTTTCCAAGGTGATTCCACTCCAATATTAACCGGGGGATGGGGCTCCCATTCAGTACACCCAGGAAAAACAGAAGGGTCTCGATAGTGAAGTACGTTAAACCAAGTAAAGTTTATTAAGAGACGGATGCACTTACAATTAGCAGATAAAATCAGGGCATAAAGGATAAACTCGCGGTCTCCGGTTCACGGACGCCTTCCGCGTTCCATTTGCATGACACCAGGAGCCGGAAATAGTGTGTTGGCGCAGTCACAGGTCCTACGTGCCGACGCGTTTCGTCAGCAATGTTGTCCGACATCATCAGGGTCATGACCCTCTTATGTATTGTGTGTCTTGGGTTTTGTGTTTTTTATTGTGGCGGTACACTTTATTTTGCACAGCGTGATTAGTAGGGTGTAGGTCCTTGGGCCTGTCCCTGAAAGTCTTGGGAGGGGGTGGATATGGCCTTCTGGCTTAGTTTGCCCTCTCTCATGGAGTCTCTCTTTGGGAGAGCCCCACCTAGTGCTTGGGCTGGTCTGTTTCAGCAGACCTCCTAAAGAACGGGGCTGCCTGGTTTCGGCCAGGTTAGCCAGTGTAAGTACCCCAGTCCCTGTCAGGAGCCTAGCGCCCTGGGGGATCAGGGTCAAGGACCATGTGTACACCCTGTGCACTTTTTGTGTTTCACTTTTTTGGTGTGCACTTTTTTATGCACCCACCGGGTGATAGTCGGAGAGTCTTTACACACCACGGGCTTAAAAAAAAAAAACAGCTGGTGGTCTCGGTTGTTGCGGCGTGCCGACAAAGCTTTTCCCCATTTCATACATGCTGGCGACCTCCTCCTCTGCCTTCGCCTTGTGCTTCCACTGTGCCCCCGCTGTCAGGTGGGAATGCCACCAGCATCAGTTCTCAACCTTTTGGCTGAGATCAAGTGTAGTATCTGTTGTTATCAGTTATCTGGGTGCCACCTTGCTGTGAACATGGTTCCTCCTCCTCCATCTCCTCCTCATCCTCCACTTCGTCATCCTCCAGAACTGTGCCCTTGCTGGACAATTGTTAACCTGGCGTTTGTGGGTGCAGGAATCCATCCTCGGAGACACTTGTGAATGACTGCCCTGAAAGCCTTTGAAATGGTCACTGCTCTGGATGCAGAGGCGGTAGAGGATGACGAGTAGGAGGAGTTAGCAACAGGAGGCAAACTAAAGCACCCTGCAATCCTTGGTGGTGGAAGGAGATGCGCCAAACAAATTTAATGGGTGTATCTCACAGTAACATAATCAGCAAACGCTGCAAAATTATTAATTTTCCCCTAAATGGGTGTTTATTGAATAGCAGAATAGAACAACAGTATCCAAATGGTGTATCTCTCACGTACAGATACAGACTAAGCCGCAATTTAATATCTTTCCTTCCTCTAAATGGATGTTTATAGAAAAGCAGAATAGAACAACAGTATCCAAAGGGTGTATCTCTCACGTACAGATACAGACTAAGCCGCAATTTAATATCTTTCCTTCCTCTAAATGGATGTTTATAGAAAAGCAGAATAGAACAACAGTATCCAAAGGGTGTATCTCACACGTACAGATACAGACTAAGCCGCAATTTAATATCTTTCTTTCCCCTAAATGGGTCTTTATTGAATAGCAGAATAGCACAACAGTATCCAAAGGGTGTATCTCACAGTAACATATGCAGACTAGGCCGCAATTTAATATATTTTCCCTTTATGGGTGTTTATTGAATAGCGGAATAGAACAACAGTATACCAAGGGTGTATCTCACATGTACAGATACAGACTAAGCCGCAATTTAATATCTTTCTTTCCCCTACATGGGTGTTTATTGAATAGCAGAATAGAACAACAGTATCTAAAAGGGTTTATCTCACACGTACAGATACAGACTAGGCCACAATTTAATATTTTTTCCCTAAATGGGTGTTTATTGAATAGCGGAATAGAACAACAATATACAACGGGTGTATCTCACACGTACAGATACAGACTAGGCCGCAATTTAATATTTTTTCCCTAAATATGTGTTTATTGAATAGCGGAATAGAACAACAGTATACAACGGGTGTATCTCACACGTACAGATGCAGACTAGGCTGCAATTAAATTTTTCCCCTAAATGGGTGTTTATTGAATAGCGGAATAGAACAACAGTATCCAAAGGGTGTACTCACATGTACAGATACAGACTAAGCTGCAATTTAATATCTTTATTTCCCCTACATGGGTGTTTATTGAATAGCAGAATAGAACAACAGTATCTAAAAGGGTGTATCTCACATGTACAGATACAGACTAGGCCGCAATTTCATATTTTTTCCCTAAATGGGTGGTTATTGAATAGCGGAATAGAACAACAGTATACAACGGGTGTATCTCACACGTACAGATACAGACTAGGCCGCAATTAAATTTTTTTCCCCCTAAATGGGTGTATCAGATATCAAGTGCTGGAGGCCAATGGAGAGAGGGCTTCCCTTGCAGCTAAGTGCCAAACTCCCCTGGAGATGAGACAGGAGGAGTTAGGCCCAAAGTCGCACAGGTCGCCTGCAGAGTTGCTTGCAGAAAAGGGTTCAGGGATACCGCTGTGGTGCTGCGGGGTTACTGCAGGCAGGTGGCACCTGTGAGATGAAGCAGGTACTTAGGATCGCTGAGACAGAGGGTGGTTGATTCAAGCTGAGGTTCGATGCCAGGTGGGTAGCGGAGGAGACAAGGTCAAGTGGTAGCCAAGGTCTGGACAGGTAGCAGGCAGAGGAGATCCGTTAAACAAGCCGAGGTCAAAGTCAGGAAGCAAGCTGGAGATGGAGGTGTAACAAGCCGAGTCAGGAACCAGGAATCACAGGAAACAGGATGTTGGTAGAAGCTGAAGATCAAACAGCACTTAGAGAAGGGCTGGCTTCCTTATAAAGGCCCAGGTAAGGGGCTGACGGAGTTGCTGGGTCCTAGAGCCCTTCTCCTATTCTGACGGATACTGGGTCCTAGAGCCCTCCTGCTATTGGTACCCTGACAGTGCCCCCCCCCCCAATGGGCAGCCTCCGGATGCCCAACTGGGCCATCTTCCTTGGATATCTGGCATGAAATTCCCGAAGGAGTCTAGGGGCATGGATGTTGATCTTTGGTTCCCAAGAGCTTTCTTCGGGTGGATACCCCTTCCATTTGAACAGATATTGGATTTGCCTGCCTTGTTTCCTGCAATCCAATATTGACTCCACCTCATATTCTGTTTCTTCACCAACAGTTACTGATGGTGGAGGAAGTTCCGCTCTCCCAGGAAATGGATCTGGAATGGCCGTTTTTAGGAGAGAGGCATGAAAAACTGGGTGAATCCTATAAGAATCCGGCAGGGATAATTCAAAAGCCACTGGGTTTACCTCTCGTTTAATTGGAAACGGACCAATGTATTTAGGCCCTAGCTTCTTCGATGGGCAAGGTAGTTTCAGATTGGCCATAGACAGCCATACCTCATCCCCAAATTTAAAGGAGGGATTCCCCCTGCGTTTCTTGTCAAAAAATTTCTTGTAGTCGGTTTGAGCCTTCAGTATGCATTCTTGAAGGGTTTGATAGTTTTTCTGTATAAAAGCAAGTCTATCCTGGACCGCAGGTACTGCAGATTCGATATAGTGTCAGGCAAGGCAAGTGGGTGGAATCCATAGTTGGCCCAGAATGGAGACTGGTTTGTGGCTGAGTGTAGTGAATTGTTATAAGCAAACTCCGCAAATGGAAGCAACGAGGCCCAGTCATCCTGTGAAATGGCTGAGAAACAGCGGAGGTACTGCTCCAAGGTTTGATTCGTACGCTCTGTTTGTCCATTGCTCTGAGGATGGTATGCTGATGAGAGGCAAAGTTCTATTTTCAGGGCGTTACACAGAGCTCTCCAAAACTTGGAGGTAAATTGTACCCCCCGATCAGAAACAATGCTTCCGGGAAAGCCGTGGAGTCTCACAATTTCCTTGAGGAAGATGTGGGCAGTCTCAGTTGCTGAAGGAGTGCCTACCAAGGGTAGAAAATGGGCCATCTTCGACAGGCGATCCACTACCACCATAATGGCAGTAAAACCCTCCGAGGGTGGAAGCTCCACAATAAAATCCATTGAGATACCTTCCCATGGACGGTTAGGAATAGGTAAGGGTCTCAGTAGTCCCCAGGGCCTTGTCTTGTCACCCTTGCTACGTAGGCACACAGAGCAGGATTTAACATAGGCTCTACAGTCTCGACTAAGGTTGGGCCACCAGAAGGACCGTTGGATGAGCTCACTTGTTTTACGAACTCCAAAGTGGCCGGCTAACTGGTGGTCGTGGTACATCTTGAAGACCTGAAGCCTTGCCTCCTGAGGCACGAAGACCTTATCCTGGTGCCAGAGTAATCCATCTTGTTTCCTTAACGAGACCTGCTCAGATTCAGGGCATGAAGCAGAGGCTCGTTCAATGACCGATTTCAAGCTGGGTTGAATCAATAAAAAGTTCTGGGCCGAAAGAATAGTGCTCGGTGGAGCAGGTTCTGTGGATTCAGGGAACATCCGGGACAAGGCATCCGCCTTCCCGTTCTTGGATCCTGGTCTATAGGTTAAATGGAAATTGAATCGTGAGAAGAATAATGCCCATCTAGCTTGTCGGGGTCTTAGACGTTTAGAGGACCTCAGATACTCTAAGTTTTTGTGGTCCGTAAAAATCATGATCGGGTGATTGGCGCCCTCCAATAGATATCTCCACTCTTCAAAGGCCACTTTAATAGCCAGAAGCTCTCGGTCACCTACGTCGTAGTTTCTCTCAGCCTGGTTTAATTTCTTAGAGCAGAAGGCTACTGGGTGTAATAGAGCTTTTGGGCCCATCCGCTGAGAAAGCACGGCTCCCGTCGCCACTTCAGAAGCATCTACTTCAAGAACGAAAGGGAGCGCTGGGTCCGGGTGTTGCAGCACCGGAGCAGGTAAACAAGGTTTTGAGTTTTTCAAAGGCTACTTGGGCTTCCTGATTCCAGAGGAAACGGGTGTGGAGACGTGTGAGTTGAGTAATTGGGGCGATGATAGTGGAGAAGTCCTTAATAAATCTCCGGTAAAAATTGGCAAAGCCTACGAATCTTTGGACTCCCTTTCGGTCTGTAGGTGCAGGCCAGTCTAGGATTGCTGTGACCTTCTGGGGATCCATCGAGATTCCCCCAACGGAGATTACGAGGCCCAAAAATTTAATAGATTGTTTTTCAAAATCGCATTTCTCGGCCTTGGCATACAAACCGTGCCTGCGGAGGGTACTCAATACCTTCTTGACGTGGATTCGGTGGAGCTCGAGAGAGGGGGAGAAGATCAGGATATCATCCAGGTAGACAATCAGGAATAAGTCAAGGTATTCTCGGAATATATCATTGACCAGGTGTTGAAATGTTGCGGGGGCGTTACATAACCCAAATGGCATTACGAGGTATTCGAAGTGGCCAAAGCGTGTTCTGAAGGCCGTTTTCCACTCGTCCCCCTCTCTGATGCGAACTAGATTATAAGCCCCTCTTAAGTCCAGTTTTGTAAATACCCGGGCCGCTCGAAACCTCTGGAACAACTCCGGAACGAGGGGAAGAGGGTACCTATTCTTGATGGTAATTTTGTTGAGCTCCCGTAGTCGATGCAGGGTGTGAGGGAGTGGTCTTTTTTTTCAACAAAGAAGATGCCTGCGCCAGCAGGTGAGGAAGAGGGACGAATGAAACCTTTGGCTAGGTTCTCATCTATGTATTGTCTGAGAGCCTCCAATTCCACCTCGGACAAAGGGAAGATGCGCCCGAAGGGAATTTCCGCTCCAGGGAGCAATTCAATAGGACAGTCATATGATCGGTGTGGAGGCAAGGTTTCGGCTTTCTTTTTGTCAAAGACGTCAAGGTAGTCATGGTAGACTGAAGGGACTACTAGACTGGTGTCTGTTGCTGTTTGTATGGTCAGGCAGGTATGGGGGTTGGTTAGCGTGGGGATACCGCAATGCTGGCGGCAGTATCTGGATGAGAAGGTGACCTCCCCTCGGGACCAGTCCACTGATGGGTTGTGGGCTTGTAGCCGCGGGATTCCAAGAATAGCTGGAAAAATTGGAGAACTGATCACATCAAAACAGAGAAGTTCCTGGTGCCCTGTGTCTGTGGTTGTGAGAATAGGGACTGTTTCTTGGGTAACAGGTCCTGAACTAGGTTGACTTCCATCAGCTAGGTGTATGTCTAGTCTTTGATCCTTGGTAGTCAGAGGAATGTGCAGGTCTTTAGCCAGGTTGATGTCCAGGAAGCAGCTGCAAGCTCCAGAGTCAATTATTGCCCGCAGTTTGACCTCCCTTCCAGCCACCTGCAGAGAGATGGGGAGAATAATGTGAGTAGATAGTGATCCGGACAGCTGAAGATATGTAGGGTACAGGTGCCTGGACTTACTTGGCCGAATCGGACAGTTGCGAAGGTAGTGTCCTGATGCTCCACAGTAGAGACAGAGATTGTTTTGCCTCCTGCGTCCTCTTTCTTCTGGGGTTAAAGCAGGTCGAAGCAGACCAATCTGCATTGGTTCTATATTGGAGGTATTTAGAGGAGCAGCAGCAGGAAGTGTTGGAGCCGGGACCTTGGGCAGTACCCAGGTTGGCCGAAAGGTCTGAAAACGCTCAAAGCGTCGCTCCCGCAGACGCCTATCTAGCTGGATGGAAGTTTGGATCAGAGTCTCTAGCGTGGCGGGAGCTTCAGACCTGGCCAGCTCATCCTTGATTGTTTCGGATAGGCCTAAACGGAATTGATACTTCAAAGCTGCATCATTCCATCCGGTATCAGCTGCCCATCTACGGAACTTCCCAATGTAATCCTCTACGGGTCATCTTCCCTGCACCAGGGAGTGAAGGGCGGATTCTGCGGTGACAGTTTTCTGTGGGTCATCATAGAAAGTAGCCATGGCTTCAAAAAACAAGGAGACTGAGTTCAGCACCTCATCCTTTCGTTCTATGAGGTTATGGGCCCAGGATTGTGGTTCATCAGATAGAAGGGAGATGATGAACCCCACTCGGACAGTTTCTGAAGCGAAGGTCCTAGGTTGCAGGGCAAAGTAAAGTTCGCAGGCATTCCTGAAAGCTATGAACCTCCGCCGGTCCCCTGAAAAACGCTCAGGAGTGGGAACTCTGGGCTCTGGAGGAGGCAGTACCACAGCGGGTGGAGCGGCAACAGCTGATGTGGAGGACGCTGGTGTAGAGGCGGGGCTAGAGGCTTGGTTTGATTCGGTGGAAGTCATGGAACCTGTGAGGGCATGGAACCGCCCCTCAAGATGGAAGTAACCTTCCTGCAGATTTTTGACTGCTTGTGTCAGAGCCGCCATCTGCTGACATAGGGTTTCAAGTGCAGAAGCACCTCTCTCGGGCCTCAGACATCCTGGCTGTTTGATACTATCAGATATCAAGTGCTGGAGGCCAATGGAGAGAGGGCTTCCCTTGCAGCTAAGTGCCAAACTCCCCTGGAGATGAGACAGGAGGAGTTAGGCCCAAAGTCGCACAGGTCGCCTGCAGAGTTGCTTGCAGAAAAGGGTTCAGGGATACCGCTGTGGTGCTGCGGGGTTACTGCAGGCAGGTGGCACCTGTGAGATGAAGCAGGTACTTAGGATCGCTGAGACAGAGGGTGGTTGATTCAAGCCGAGGTTCGATGCCAGGTGGGTAGCGGAGGAGACAAGGTCAAGTGGTAGCCAAGGTCTGGACAGGTAGCAGGCAGAGGAGATCCGTTAAACAAGCCGAGGTCAAAGTCAGGAAGCAAGCTGGAGATGGAGGTGTAACAAGCCGAGTCAGGAACCAGGAATCACAGGAAACAGGAAACAGGATGTTGGTAGAAGCTGAAGATCAAACAGCACTTAGAGAAGGGCTGGCTTCCTTATAAAGGCCCAGGTAAGGGGCTGACGGAGTTGCTGGGTCATAGAGCCCTCCTGCTATTGGTACCCTGACAGGGTGTTTATTGAATAGCGGAATAGAACAACAGTATACAACGGGTGTATCTCACACGTACAAATACAGACTAAGACGCAATTTAATATATTTCTTTCCCCTAAATGGGTGTTTATTGAATAGCAGAATAGAACAACAGTATCCAAAGGGTGTATCTCACAATAACATATGCAGACTAGGCCGCAATTTAATATTTTTTCCCTAAATGGGTGTTTATTGAATAGCGGAATAGAACAACAGTATACAACGGGTGTATCTCACACGTACAGATACAGACTAGGCTGCAAATGTAATATTTTTTCCCTAAATGGGTGTTCATTGAATAGCGGAATAGAACAACAGTATACAACGGGTGTATCTCACAGTAAAATATGCAGACTAGGCCGCAATTTTTTTTATTCCCTAAATGGGTGTTTATTGAATAGCGGTATAGGACAACAGTATCCAAAGGGTGTATCTCACAGTAACGTATGAATGAAAAATTTTAGTTTTTCCCTTTAATTGGTGATTTTTGAATAGCAGATTAGAACAGCAGTGTCTAAACACTGTATGTCACAGTAAAATATGAAAGAAAAACGTTTTTTTTTTTTTTTTAAATCCAGATCAGGCAGACACATATGCACTGAGCTTGCATTACATTGCCGCTACATGCTGCACGCCACCCACCTAACAGGTTGGATACTGTTGTTGTTCTATTCCGCTATTGAATAAAAACACATTTGAATGAAAAACTGAAAAATAATGATTTTTGAATAGCAGATTAGAACAGGAATGTCTAAACACTGTATCTCACAGTAAAATATAAAGGAACAAACTTTTTTTTTTTAATCCATATTAGGCAGACACATATGCACTGAGCTTGCATTACATGGCCGCTACACGCTGCACGCCGCCAACCTAACAGACTGATAAAAGTTTTTTTTTTTCTCTCTCCTCCTCACTGGGCTCAGGTCAGGGCAAAAAGATTGTGCACTGCACCCCCACACAATAAAATCATTGTAGATCGCTGTCTGATTAAAGAAGATTCTCCTATTCTTTCCCTGAAAGCAATCTCCAGCCTGACCCTACAATAATCTCCTATCCCTCCCTCATATCAGCAGGAGCAGGAACCTCTCCCTACAGTAGTTAGAGCAGAGTGATGTGCGGCGCTACAAGACTCCAGCTTATATAGAGGCTGGAGTCACATGCTGCATTGGACAATCACAGCCCTGCCATTAGTAGGCATGGCTGTGATGGCTTCTAAGGGCACACTAGTTTAACGCTTGTTGATTGGCTGCCCTGCAGCTGTTGAAACCACGCCATTAAAACCGCGCCAAAACATTAAAACCGCGCCAAAACATGAAATAAAATTACTGAACAATGGACTGTATCCCGAATATACAGTAAAATGTTCGGGTCGGTGTCCGGGTACAAAGAAACAATACAAATGTTTTCAAGAGGCACAAAACAAAATATACAATAGCAAAGAACAAGCACATTGTATTTAATATACTTAGATAAACAGAGAGTCCCCCTGGGCTGTCGTCTCTTCTGCAGCTGATAGAAACATATATGTAGACCAACAACATAATATGTGAGAGTGTGCCAGGCATGGACAGGTCATCTCATTGAATTAAACATGCCAGAGAACACAACTAGAAAAAAAGGGGGGGGGGGTGGAATGTAACAGGAGGTAAAGAATAAAAGATAGAGAAGGAAATACTGTTTTGTTACTTGGGTGTGGTGAGTACTAACTTAAAGGGAGGCAGCATGGTGTAATTCTCTTTCGAGTTATATTATGTGTGGATCAACTGCTTACTACGAGGCAAGGGGGAGATATACTCAATCGCTGGGTATCTCATGCTCATAATACAGCCATCCCATTCATATGTCTCTAAATTTTTCTTGTTGCTCCCTGACAAAATGTATCTAGCGTTCAGCCTCCATAATTGTATTCACCTCCAGTTTCCAATCAGATATAGTTGGACAGGTAGATTGTTTCCAAAATCTGGGTATCAAGGTCTTTGCGGCATCCCAAAATTCTCTGATCTTGGGACGTGACCACCAGATGTGGAGGAATGTGCCTCTTTCATTACATCCCCGCCAGCATCTGTTGCTAGCAGTAGCGAATATCTGAGCCAAGCGAGATAGAGCCCTATACCATCTACTAAGGAATTTATAGGATGATTCTTGGGTACGGGAACTAGCAGAAGCATTGTAGGTTGATTTAATGATTTGTTGGATCTGGGGGGTGGTAACTTCCAGTCCATGTTCCTTCTCACATTCCCTAATGTAATAAGGGACCATCGTAGAGTATTTGCTTAAGGCCAACTTGTACATTTGGGATAACAAGTGTCTGTGAGATATCTACACATAGACTCAAATGTCGTAAGACTCGTCATAGGGCACAGTTTATGGTCTAGTTTAGAAATAAAGTTGGTCAGTTGGTGATACCTCCATGCCATAAAGGGAATGGTACCATAGGAGGATAGCAAGGGGTAATAGATTGTGTACAGCTTGTATAACAGTGTAAATTTGCTGTCCCCTCAAAATAACTAAAAACACAGCCATTAATGTCTAAACCGCTGGCAACAAAAGTGAGTACACCCCTAAGTGAAAAAAGTCCAAATTGGGCCCAATTAGCCATTTTCCCTCCACGGTGTCATAGGACTTGTTAGTGTTACAAGGTCTCAGGTGTGAAAGGGGAGCAGGTGTGTTAAATTTGGTGTTATCGCTCTCACTCTCTCTTACTGGTCACTGAAAGATCAACATGGCACCTCATGGCAAAAAACTCTCTGAAGATCTGATAAAAAGAATTGTTGCTCTACATAAAGATGGCCTAGGCTATAAGAAGATTGGCAAGACCCTGAAACTGATAAGCAGCACTGTGGCCAAGACCATACAGCGGTTTAACGGGACAGGTTCCACTCAGAACAGGCCTCACCATGTTCGACCAAAGGAGCTGAATGCACATGCTCAACGTCATATCCAGAGGTCGTCTTTGGGAAATAGACAGCTGAGTGTTGCCAGCATTGCTGAAGAGGTTGAAGGGGTGGAGGGGTCAGTCTGTCAGTGCTCAGATCATCAAATTGGTCTGCATGGCTGTCGTCCCAGAAGGAAGCCTCTTCTAGAGATGATGCACAAGAAAGCCCATAAACAGTTTGCTGAAGACAAACAGACTAAGGACATGGATTACTGGAACTATGTCCTGTGGTCTGATTAGACCAAAATAAACCTATTCGGTTCAGATGGTATCAAGCATGTGTGGTGGCAACCAAGTGAGGAGTACAAAGACAAGTGTGTCTTGCCTACAGCATGGTGATGGGAGTGTCATGGTCTGGGGCTGCATGAGTGCTGCCAGTACTGGGGAGCTACACTTCATTGAGGGAACCATGAATGCCCACATGTACTGTGACATACTAAAGCAGAGCATGATCCCCTACCTTCGGAGACTGGGCCACAGGGCAGTATTCCAACATGAAAACGACCCCAAACACACCTCCAAGACGACCACTGCCTTGCTAAAGAAGCTGAGGATAAAGGTGATGGACTGGCCACGCATGTCTTTCCAGACCTAAACCCTATTGAGCATCTGTGGGGCATCCTCAAATGGAAGGTGGAGGAGCGCAAGGTCTCTAACATCCGCCAGCTCCATGATGTCATCATGGTCGAGTGGAAAAGGACTCCAGGGGCAACCTGTGAAACCCTGGTGAACTCCATGCCCAAGAGGGTTAAGACAGTGCTGGGAAATTATGGTGGCCACACAAAATATTGACACTTTGGGCCCAATTTGGACATCTTCACTTAAGGGTATACTCACTTTTGTTGCCATGGGTTTAGACATTAATGGCTGTGTTTTGAGTTATTTTGAGGGGACAGCAAATTTAAACTGTTATACAAGCTGTACACTCACTACTAGGGATGATCAAACTTTTCAAAAGTTCGGTTCGGCCAGAACATCCGAACATCTCGAAAGTTCGGCCCGGATTTCAGAACCCCATTGAAATCAATGGGACCCGAACTTTGGTAATCAAAAAACACAATTTTGAAGCCCTAAAACCCAATAAATGCCCCTAAAAAGTGCCTAGGGTTCTGGGTCATACCCCAGGGACTATTAATCACACAAAAAAAAGTTCTTAAAATTTTTTATTTTTGATAGAGAGCCAATTATTGCAAAAATTAAAAAAAAAAAAATCTTTTGATTTAGTGTCTGGGGGGGGGTCTAAAAAGTGTACCTGTGAAGTTTCAGCTCTGTAGCATGTCCAGAGCCAGAAAAAAAAAGATTGTTTGTATTAGGTCACTTATAGAACAGGGATATGGCTCCGCTATTTTCACACCTTGTCGGTTTTGTAGCAAGCGTTTTTTTGGGCATTTTTTGGGGGACTTTGAAGGCAGGCAAAACATCTGAACTTCTGTGTAGGGGTATATATACAAAGACCCATGTGCCCAAAAAAAATGCCAGCTGCAAAAACACACCTGGGCATATATATATGTGTATGTGTATATATACAGACATGGGTGTATGTATATATACCCCTACACAGAAGTTCAGATGTTTTGCCTGCCTCCAAAGACCCCAAAAAAATGCCCAAAAAAACGCCAGCTGCAAAAACACACCTGGGCGTTTTTGTAGCTGGCGTTTTTTTGGGCATTTTTTGGAGGCAGGCAAAACATCTGAACTTCTGTGTAGGGGTATATATACATACACCCATGTCTGTATATATACACATACACATATATAGGTGTGAAAATAGCAGAACACTATGCTTGCGCTAATGAAATAATGAACACCAATATGTCTCCGCTCCTATCACACCTATATATGTGAATGTGTAAAAATAGATATAAGTGTGTGTGTATATATAACCCTATACAGAAGTTCAGATGTCATGCCTGCCTCCAAAGACCCCAAAGAAATGCCCAAAAAAAAAAGCCTGCAATAACACACCTGGGCGGTTTTTTTTGGCGCAGGCGTTTTTTTGGGCATTTTTTGGGGTCTTTGGAGGCAGGCAAAACATCTGAACTTGTGTATAGGGGTATATATACACACATACTTATATGTTTTTATACACTTACACATATATAGGTGTGATAGGAGAGGAGCCATATTGGTGTTAATTATTTAATTAGCGCAAGCATAGTGTTCTGCTACTTTCACACCTATATATGTGTAGGTGTAAAAATAGATATAAGTGTGTGTGTATATGTAACCCTATACAGAAGTTCAGATGTCATGCCTGCCTCCAAAGACCCCAAAGAAATGCCCAAAAAAAAAAGCCTGCAATAACACACCTGGGCTTTTTTTTTGGCGCAGGCGTTTTTTTGGGCATTTTTTGGGGGTCTTTGGAGGCAGGCAAAACATCTGAACTTGTGTATAGGGGTATATATACACACATACTTATATGTTTTTATACACTTACACATATTTAGGTGTGATAGGAGAGGAGCCATATTGGTGTTAATTACTTAATTAGCGCAAGCATAGTGTTCTGCTACTTTCACACCTATATATGTGTAGGTGTGTATATATACCACTATACAGAAGTTCAGATGTCATGCCTGCCTCCAAAGACCCCAAAAAATGCCCCCCAAAAAAAAAGCCTGCAATAACACACCTGGGCGTTTTTTTTTGGCGCAGGCGTTTTTTTGGGCATTTTTTTGGGGTCTTTGGAGGCAGGCAAAACATCTGAACTTGTGTATAGGGGTATATATACACACATACTTATATGTATTTTTACACTTACACATATATAGGTGTGATAGGAGCGGAGCCATATTGGTGTTAATTATTTAATTAGCGCAAGCATAGATTTCTGCTACTATCACACCTACAGTATATATGTCTAGGATGTCTATATACATATAAGTATGTGTGTATATATACCCCTATACACAAGTTCAGATGTCATGCCTGACTCCAAACATGTCCTCAAAAAAGCTTCTATTGCGGTTATCCTGACATGGAAGGGTTTGGTCACCCTGCCATAGCAGTCAGAGTCAATTCACCCTACACTACACTACGGTCACCCTGGCACTTAACACTTTCCCTACAGAAACTAAATTTTTGCATCTAACTAAAGTGTAAAAAAGCACTCTAACTACACTAGATATCCATTTCCTCACACTAATAATTGCTAAATGACACTTTGAAGCAGAAGTAACAGAACTGCTGCCACTCTCTTCCATGTCCCTGTATTACAATGCTAGGAATTTGGCGGGCCTATCTTATATACTGGGGGGCGTATTCACTAATGATTGGCCTGTGGACCCTCTAGTCACTCCAATCACATTCCTAGCATTCTCCTGCCCCCTCAATTGGCTTTTACTAATGGTTCTGGTCCAATCACGGGATTTTAAAGCCCATTTCCTGTCCCATTGCATTTTGGTCGGTTCTGGTTGCCGAATTCTGAACTTTTTCAGCAAAAAGTTTGGAATTCGGCCGAACCTCGAACAGCCAATGTTCGGGTCGAACTGATGGTCGACCCGAACCGTTCGATCATCCCTACTCACTACTTTACATTGTAGCAAATTATCATTTCTTCAGTGTTGTCACATGAAAAGTTATAATAAAATGTTTTTACAAAATGTGAGAGGTGTACTCACTTTTGTGAGATACTGTGTATATATATATATATATATATATATATATATATATATATATATATATTATGTGACGGTATGCGAGGTGAAATAGTAGATAATCACTATATTTCACCTCGCATGCGTTCTGTAGTGAGAGACTGAACCGGAATCCGGCCGGGTTTTTCCAGCCTCCGTGACAGGCTAGGTTCCGGTCCAGAGATTGTGAGTTACCTGAGTCCATGCTCAGGTGGACTTTAAATGAACAGGAAAAGAGCACAGAAATGCTCTGGCCTGAGACTCAGAAGGGGATCTGAGAGAGGAGCTCTGTTTGGACTTTAAAAGGTTTGCTTTCCCATGTGTTTTTGTGGGTGATGGAGACCAGCCCCACACTGTATAGTGAGGAAAATTCCTGTATAGTTTAGCACCAGAAGGCAAGGATTTATTTTGCTGTTTTGTTGTTTGTTTCATATTGGCAAACCTCTGCTGAATAAAGCTGGCAACCCACCAGACTTTTAAGAAATTACCTGCATGCTGACCTTATTTTGCTGGAAAAGGTGATCCCTGTGAGCTAATCTCCCACACGTGGTGGACTCAGCGGGCATTTTCTAAAGATGGAGGAAATGTTAAGGGCCCTGCTACAGGCCAATGCAGCTCAGCGGGATACAAACCGCCAAATCGCAGAGGCCGCTAGAGCACAACAGGAGGTTGCTGCAGCACAACAGGCAGCACAACATGAATCGGCAGTTTGCAGAGGCTCTGCTGGAGTTGAAAAAATCATTTGCATCTCCTGTGCACGCTGAACCAAAATTGGTACGTGCCTCGTACCACCTGCAAAAGATGACACCGGCCGATGATGTGGAAGCATACCTGGCGACTTTTGAGAGGGTCGCAGTCCGTGAAGGTTGGCCAAACGAACAGTGGGCGGGTCTGTTAGCCCCATTTCTGACAGGAGAACCGCAAAAAGCATATTTCTGACCTGGACCCAGATAAGGCCCAGGACAATGAGACTTTAAAAATGGAGATACTCGCACGCTTGGGTGTCACCATGGCAGTCTGGGCCCAGCACATGCATCAGTGGACCTACTCCAGCAAATGTTTGACCTGGTCCACCTCACCAAAAAGTGGTTGCAACCAGAGACCTTGACGGGCCACCAGATCGTGGAGCGTGCTGCTCTGAGGAAGTGGGTCGGAAAGGGGGACCCCAAAACTGCAGCCCAATTGGTGGACCTAGTGGAGAGGTACAGTGCTACTGAGGACTTCGTGAACCCATCTACGCCCCACTTCAGTGTGTCTAGGGGTGCAAGATCGCCCAGCGGTTCTGGTAAGACTGTTCCAGGGTTCAAGTGCATGGGGAAACTAGATAAGACTGTTGTTACAGCTAATGAGACTGTTGGTCCTAGGCCTGGAGACTGGCCAAAGAAGCCAGCAAGGTCTTTGGGACCGCTAAGAGGACTGGGGGTAGAGCACATACAGTGTTTCCGCTGCCATGCAATTGGGCATATTGCTGCAAACTGTCCTATAAATGATGAACCTATGCAATGCGACTGCATGAACAGCACCTCCTCCTCTCCTCTCACATCTGCACATAGAGCTCCTGGTGGCTATCAAAACAGCACTGTGTACCGGTAAAGGAGGAGTTATCACGTGTCTTCACCATGGCTGACGTTCTCACACAGCTCTTCCAGTACATTGACAGCCACCAGGAGCTCTATGTGCAGATGTGAGAGGAGAGGAGGAGGTGCTGTTCATGTTTCTACCAGCTGGAGTGGAATCCTAAGGGGATCGCCATCCGAGAGTGGAGGATCACTTGTTGAACAAGGCGCTATACCCTAGCGTTTAAGGGTACGTGTTCACTCTTAAGGGGGGGAGCACAGCGGTGAGGTGAAGGACTTTGGTGGTTGCTGAGTGATCAGTAAAGAAGTCTTGTTTCCACTGTATACATCAAGTTTCCCATGCACCCTGGTTTCTATGTGACTCTACCCTGAGAGCTTTATGGACTTTATGAACTTTTGTTCTTTAGAATCCACTCACTTCACATATTCTGTTTAATATATAGCCATATATCCGTTACCTTGATAGAGGCTGTGTTTTAGCGCTGCTAGTGCTTATATGGGCTGTTGCTCTTGTACGCACCTTTTTTGGATATAAAGTCTACCAACCAGGGAAAAGGAAACCACAACAAATGTATCATGTGAATCTCTTAAAGCCCTGGAAGGACAGAGAGACTTTATTGGCCGCATCTCCGTCCCCAGCAGACCGGGTACTGGGGACACCTGACGTCCCGATAACAGATTCCCTGTCGGTGGCACAACAAAATGATGTTAGGGGGTTTGTGTTCAAAAATAGAGACTTTTTCTCCCCCTTACCTGGACTGACCAATGTGATCCAGCATGATATAGTGACGGAACCAGGGATTTGCGTACATTTTAAAGCCATATAGAATCCCAGAGGCCAGACGAGAGGCAGTCGCAAAGGAAATAAAAAATATGTTAGAGTTGGATGTAATAGAAGAGTCCCACAGTGAGTGGTCGAGCCCCCTTAGTATTGGTCCCAAAACCTGATGGCACTATCAGGTTTTGTAACGATTTTAGGAAACTCAACAGTGTATCCAAGTTCGATGCATACCCGATGCCTCGGGTCGATGAACTCGTGGACAGGTTGGGACAGGCCGTTACATAACAACCCTAGATCTTACAAAAGGCTATTGGCAAATACCCCTAACTGAATCAGCCAAAGAGAAGACTGCCTTTTCCACTCCTGAGGGCTCATTTCAATACAAGCGGATGCCTTTCGGTCTGCATGGGGCCCCTGCATCCTTCCAGAGAATGATGGACAAAACTTTGAGACCACATCGCTCATACGCAGCTGCTTATTTGGACGATGTGGTCATCCATAG
The DNA here is from genome assembly GCF_965119305.1 of Pelophylax lessonae. Taxonomy (NCBI): domain Eukaryota; kingdom Metazoa; phylum Chordata; class Amphibia; order Anura; family Ranidae; genus Pelophylax; species Pelophylax lessonae. The sequence continues at coordinate 48,959,149 of NC_138774.1, forward strand.
CCCAGATTGGGACTCGCATCTGCCCAGAGTACAAGCAGTGGTAGATTCCCTTAGGGAAGCAGGTCTCACGGCCAACCCAAAAAAGTGTGCCATAGGCCTGGAGGAGGCCAAATACCTTGGGTATGTTATTGGTCGGGGACTGGTCAAGCCTCAGACCAATAAGATTGAGGCAATTCAAAAGTGGCCCCAACCGGTAAACAAAAAACAAGTTCGGGCCTTCCTAGGCATTACGGGGTATTACCGGCGGTTTATACCTAACATTGCCACCATTGCCGCCCCTCTGACTGACCTAACGAAGGGTAGAGGGTCGGTCATGGCCAAATGGAATCCTGAAGTGGAGGAGGCGTTTCAGAGGTTAAAGCAGGCCCTTTGTGTACTGCCGGTGCTGGTGACTCCGGACTTCACAAAGGAGTTTGTGGTACAGACTGACGCCTCCGAGGTGGGCCTAGGTGCTGTACTATCTCACAACAGAGGTGGTGAGGAGCACCCGGTTGTATACCTGAGCCGAAAGCTAAACAAGCATGAGAAAAACGATGCAATTGTTGAGAAGGAATGTCTTGCTATTAAGTGGGCTTTGGAGTCCCTGAAGTATTACTTGTTTGGGAGGTCGTTTAAGTTGGTCACTGACCATGTTCCCCTAAAGTGGATGTGTGACAACAGGGAGAAAAATAGCCGCGTGACAAGATGGTTCCTGGCTTTACAGCCGTTCAAATTTACAGTAGAGCATAGGCCGGGCAAGCTCCAAAACAATGCAGATGCCTGCTCTCCCATGCCCTCTATGGTTGGGTCGATTGCCCAATCGTCGGCGCTTAAACAGAGGGGGAGGATATGTGACGGTATGCGAGGTGAGATAGTAGATAATCGCTATATTTCACCTCGCATTCGTTCTGTAGTGAGAGACTGAACCGGAATCCGGCCCGGGTTTTTCCAGCCTTCATGACAGGCTAGGTTCCGGTCCAGAGATTGTGAGTTACCTGAGTCCATGCTCAGGTGAACTTTAAATGAACAGGAAAAGAGCACAGAAAGGCTCTGGCCTGAGACTCAGAAGGGGGTCTGAGAGAGGAGCTCTGTTTGGACCCTAAAAGGTTTGCTTTCCCATGTGTTTTTGTGGGTGATGGGGACCAGCCCCACACTGTATAGTGAGGAAAATTCCTGTATAGTTTAGCGCCGGACGGCAAGGATTTATTTTGCTGTTTTGTTGTTTGTTTCATATTGGCAAACCTCTGCTGAATAAAGCTGGCAACCCACCAGACTTTTAAGAAATTACCTGCATGCTGACCTTATTTTGCTGGAAAAGGTGATCCCTGTGAGCTAATCTCCCACTATATATATATATATATATATTTATATATAATATATATATATATATATATATATATATATATATATATATATATATATATATATATATATATATATATATATATACAGTATCTTACAAAAGTGAGTACACCCTTCACATTTTTGTAAATATTTTATTATATCTTTTCATCTTTTTCAGCCTACCAATGGCACCACTGCTGTATCACAGCCAATCAGGAGGAAGAGTCCCAAAACGGCAGAGGGACTCATGGACATCGCTGGACAGAGAGGGGTCACAGGTAAGTATTGGGGGGTGCTGGGGAGGCTGTTGCACACAGAAGGTGTATTATCTTCATGCATAGAATGCATTAGGATAAAAAACCTTCCTGACTTTACAACTCTAAGTCCTCAATGTACATAGTTCCCATTCTTGGAGTATCCCGCCACTACCTTCATCCCTACCCAAAAATAAAAACCACATTCCCTAGATTCCCTGTTTTTTGGAGAAGAAAGAATGAGCTTGTTGCGTGCCTGGCTGCAGGGCTGATGTTGAGAAGTTCTGGACAAGTAATTTCTACGGGAGAAGCACTACACATTTTTATACAATGCTTATTTCATACATTAACTTTTGGTAGAGGTATAAGTTGTGATGAAATTATGTATCGTTCTTGTTTATTGCCCGGCAACAGTTCACTAATTTTTCTCATCTCTTCTCCAGGAGAGTCGGTCCATAGTCAGTCCGGTGATGGATCTGTATCTTCTGTTTAATTTGAAAAACAACCTTGGTTAGTACCTGTCATTTTGCAGTTAGAGGAATCTTTATATCTTTTACAAAACAAACACATCACAGTGGTGCTCGAGCAGCTAAAAAGCAAATACTGGATCCACTTTTCTATAAACTGATTGTAAAATAGTATGTGTAATGATCAGAGATGGGGGACTTGAGTCACATGACTTGACTTAATTAAGTCACCACTTTGAGGACTTGAGACTTGCTTGACTAAAATTAATAAAAGACTCGACTTGACTTTGACTTGGTATTCATGACTTGAGACGTGACTTTGACTTGGTATTCATGACTTGAGATTTTACTTTGACTTGAGACATATGACTCGAAATGACTTTACTTTTTTAAGTTATTAAATATTTGCATTTTTTCAAGATGTGTTAAAGCAAAATTAATGTGCCTGTTATGTTTCTGACACCTCAGTGTGTTCTGATTTTAAGGACACTGGCTGTTTAACAATGGAAATACTTAAAGCGGAGTTCCACCCATTTTAATAAGTTTAGATGTACGTAATCCCCTTTAAAAATGCTTTTACCAATGTAAACTATTTTTTATTTTTTTTTGCAAGGAAATACCTTTTTTTACTTCTTTATTCATCCCCCTTCCGGGTCCGGCCGCCTATAGGCGAGTACGATGTATCCCAGCAGGCCTTGTGAATCGCCTAGTGACAAAATCTCATATTATTACACCGGCACCAGCTGTACTCAGGGATTTATTGCTTGGAGTCCGCGCTCTGCCCCACCTCCTCTCAGTGAGCTCTACGGAATGTAATGCTTTCAGTCCACACTCACTGAGAGGAGGCGGAGCGGAGCGTGGACTCAAAGCAATACATCCCTGAGTACAGCTGGTGCTGGTGTAATAATGTAAGATTTCGTCACTAGGCTATTTGCATGGGCTGCTGGGATACATCCCAGCAGCCCTTGCGAATCGCCTAGTGACGTAATCGCCTATAGGCGGCTGGACCCGGGAGTGCGGATGAATAAAGAAGAAAAAAAGGTATTTCCTTGCAAAAAAAATAGTATACATTGGTAAAAGCATTTTTAAAGGGGATTACGTACATCTAAACTAATTAAAATGGGCGGAACTCCGCTTTAACATGTTTTTAGTGACTGTGGTGTTGAAACATGACCGGACAAAGGATTTTGAGATGTTTGGGCATTCAAAGTGTTTCTTTAATATGCCAAGAAAAAAGCACTAAGCAGTTTTGTTAATGTTGAAAAAAAACAAAACCTTCCCTGACCACTGACTTTTAACTGATTTAAAGGTGAAAATTGAGATCAGTATTTTGACTTGATTTGTGACTTGACAAAAATAAATGACTTGACTTGACCTGTTTGACTTCTAGCAGGGACTCGACTTGACTTGCTTGCTTTTCGCCACAGTAACTTGGGACTTGCTTGGGACTTGAAGGTTAAGACATGAGACTTGCTTGTGACTTGCACATGTGTGACTTACTCCCATGTCTGGTAATGAATGATGACTAAATATGTTGAAATCTGCTTTAAGTCTAACAGAATGAGTGATTGGCTGCGCTGGGCTCATATTTTCAATCTACCTGGCTTGCTTAGTGAACTAGTAAATACCGGTAGGTTGTAAAGGGTCTAATTTTCTTCAGTTCAAATGAGTGTGAGGAACATACCCCAGCATTTCTATTAACTCTTAGGTACCTTAATCCAAGCACCACAGTGTCATGTAATGCATCAAACAGATGCTGATTATTCAAGAAAAAGATTGCATAGCTCCCAACTGTCCCTGATTTCGAGGGACTGTCCCTGATTTGGAACAAAGTCCCTCTGTCTCTCTTCCTTCTTCATTTGTCCTTCATTTTGGTCTGATCTACATAGTTGTATATAAAATTCACTACCTACTTATCTATCAAAAAGTGTTTCCCAGTGCCAAACCTTTTATCCAATTCTAAATAGCTGCATTTGTAAATTCCAAAAGCCAGTATAAGGGAAAAGTAATGATTAAAAAAGATGAGATAGTATAGCGCTTGCTGGTGTGTGCAGGGAGCTAAAGGAGTGGGTATGCAATATAATAATTTCTAAAAATCTCTAAAACTCTTAAAAAGGGCTGTGCCCCTAAAACATAGATATCATAAAGGATAATAAAATCAAATAATTAATGTGCCAAAATCAAGTCCAACAATTCACAGTAATAATAATAATAAAGTGCTGAGTGACATTCAAAATAGTTCATAGGTGACTCAGTGGTGAGTATTTCAAAAAAGTGCCAAAAAAGGGGAAAAAAGTGCTGGTGCTTGGTGCTGGATCCTCCAATGAACCAGGATATCCAATCATGCAAGTATTAAGGGTAGGATGTAAACTCACCAGATAAGGTGGGTCTCAACTACCTTACGGCAAAGAGACCAGTAACGCTTTGGTGACCCTCCAGGTCAGAATGATGGCAACTGCTGGGCTCCTATCCCTCTTGGCCGGAAACCCCCAGATGGGGTAAACGGGTTCCTCACGGTTTCTCCAGATGTAGTTTCAGGGAACAAAAAGGACAGGCTCCGAATGGTGCAGTACCATTAAATCGAGTTTATTAAATAAAAAGGCTGACAAAGCTGGTAAAAGATAAAAAAAACGCTGTGCAAAACCCTCTATTGGATGTCTGTAGCGTGGAGAGAGGCTTGCGTTCCAAGCTAACTTCCGGGTTTGACGGCGTGCGTTCCACCTGACGCGCATTTCGTCAGAGCATAGTGACGTCCTCTGAAGAGGAACCGGAACCCGGAAGTTAGCTTGGAACGCAAGCCGCTCTCCACGCTACAGACATCCAATAGAGGGTTTTGAACAGTGTTTTTTATCTTTTACCAGCTTTGTCAGCCTTTTTATTTAATAAACTCGATTTAATGGTACTGCACCATTCGGAGCCTGTCCTTTTTGTTCCCTGAAACTACATCTGGAGAAACCGTGAGGAACCCATTTACCCCATCTGGGGGTTTCCGGCCAAGAGGGATAGGAGCCCAGCAGTTGCCATCATTCTGACCTGGAGGGTCACCAAAGCGTTACTGGTCTCTTTGCCGTAAGGTAGTTGAGACCCACCTTATCTGGTGAGTTTACATCCTACCCTTAATACTTGCATGATTGGATATCCTGGCTCATTGGAGGATCCAGCACCAAGCACCAGCACTTTTTTCCCCTTTTTTGGCACTTTTTTGGAATACTCACCACTGAGTCACCTATGAACTATTTTGAATGTCACTCAGCACTTTATTATTATTATTATTACTGTGAATTGTTGGACTTGATTTTGGCACATTAATTATTTGATTTTATTATCCTTTATGATATCTATGTTTTAGGGGCACAGCCCTTTTTAAGAGTTTTAGAGATTTTTAGAAATTATTATATTGCATACCCACTCCTTTTAGCTCCCTGCACACACCAGCAAGCGCTATACTATCTCATCTAGTTTGGGATTTCTTATACATCCACTTTGCACTTTATAGCAGCTGCTCATCCAGTACATTTATTTATTCTATCTAGTAGCCACATTACCTATCTGATTAGGCACTCCTAAGCGCGAGGAATATATTCAATTGAATATATACATCTGCAATGATTACAAAAACATTTGCAGGATTAACCATTCATTCTTTTTGTACAATTCCCTCTTAAGGGGGCGTGGCAGGGGATGTGTCCTATGCCTACATACTTTTGCTTATAGGTGTCTCGCATTCCCATCTTAGAATGTTGGGGAGTATGTGATTGTATGTGTAAAAGTTTGTACCACAAAGTTGAAGCTGCATGGCTGAAGTTGTGAACTGTTGTCAAAATGCCAGAGTAGAGATGATACAGTATGTGGGTGATAAATGGTGTAGAATGCTCCCACCCCTCTTTAGGGAAGGTTTTTCCAGTAGTAGGATGTAAATGTCCCCTTTAACCACTTCTTGCAAACCAGTTCTCTTCTCTGCCCACATTGTGCACTTCACTGTCCTGTAAAGAATGGGACTTTAACCACTTCAGCCCCGGAAGGGTTACCCCCCTTCATGACCAGGTCATATTTTGCGATACGACACTGCGTTACTTTAACTGAAAATTGCATGGTCGTGCAAAGCTGTACCCAAATAAAATGTATGTCCTTTTTCCCCCACAAATAGAGCCTTTTTATTTTGGTAGTATTTTATCATTCCTATATTTTTTGCGCTATAAACATATAAATTTGAACAAAAAAAAAAAAACATTTTTTTTTTACTGTATGCTATAAAACATACCCAATAAACATTGTAAAAAGTCAAATTTATTCATCAATTTATGCCAATATGTATTCTGCTACATATTTTTGGTAAAAAAAATCCCAATAAGTGTATATTGATTGGTTTGTGCAAAAGTTATAGCGTCTACAAACTATGGTATGTTTTATATGGAATTTTTATTTGTTTGTTTATTTTTTACTAGTAATGGCGACGATCAGCAATTTTTAGTGGGACTGCAACATTGCAGTGGACAAATTGGACACCTAACTGACACTTTTGATGCTTTTTTGGGGTTCAGTGAAACTAATACAGTGATCAGTGCTAAAAAATGCACTGTTACTGTACTAATGCCTCTGGCAGGGAAGAGGGTTCACATCAGCGGCGATCAAAGGGTTAAGTGTGCTCCTAGGGAGTGCTTTCTAACTGTGTGGGGGGTGGCTTAACTGGAGAAAGACAGAGATCAGTGTTTTTGCTTAGCAGAAACACAAGATCTCTGTTCCTACTCTCTGACATAATGGTGTTCTGCCTCTCCTGTGAACGATCAGTGGGCCCTGGCAATCTTTGCATCAGCCAGAATGGCTGATTGGCTCCTGCTGTGTCCAATCATAGCGGGAGTGGGTTGCCAGCAGCGCGCACACACACCCAAGACATTATCTTCTAAATCACGTATAGGTACGTGATTTTGTACTGGAGGGCAGCCCTGCCACAATGTATCTGCGTGGGATAGTCCATAAGTGGTTAAACAATTACCAAATTCAGTTACTATGTGATGCTCAAGCCCCAAAAGGTGAACAGAAAATATCCTTTACCTTCCCTGAGTGAGGGCCGGTTCACACTTCTGCGAATGCGCCGATCGCATGTAATTCGGAGCGCACTGCTCCTTCATTACATGCGATCGGAGGTGCAGATGCGAATTTAGTCATACACTTTGTATGGCTGAATTCGCACTGTATCCGCACCAAACATGCACATGACCCTTTTTTCCAGCCGCATCAGTATCGGATCGCACAGTGGTTCACACTTGTGCGATCCGATCCTGTGCGAACTGTCAGATCGCACTGCGATATGCGATCAAACTGGGGGTGTCGTTAGGATTTCATTGACACCCCCTGCGTATCGCATATGGCAATGTGAACTGCCAGGGGTGCGTTTGCGATGCGGAAACAGGCTGCGAATTCGCAGCCTTCCCGCATCACACAAGTGTGAACCGGGACTGAGCCAAATCCTCCTTTATTTGTGTATTACATGCTCTCCCTCCCAGGCCCTCCAACTCACAGTGGGAGAGTTTAACGGCTTGCCGACTGCTCCACATACATGTACTGCGGGGTGGCAGCTCCTACAGGCAGAAGCAAGTACCTGTACATAATTTTTAGTTCCAGGTTTTGATTGGGCAAAGCTGGAGCCAATCAGCGTGTCCGGCGCCCTGATGTCCACCGGGACCCGCTGATCGTTCCTGACAGAGGCAGAATGGTGGTCTGTCTATGTAAACAAGGCAGATCACTGTTCTGTGACAAGGGAATACTGAGATTCCATGTTTCTGCTAAGCAGGAACACAGGTCTTTGTTTTCTCAGAGTACAAGCCCCCCCCCCCCCCACACACACACACACACACACACACACACACAGTACAAACACTTCCTAGGGACACATTTAACCCTTTGATCGCCCCTAATGTTAACCCCAATTCCCTGCTGGGTGCCCTCATTACTAGTAAAAAATTATTAAATACATAAAAATTCCAAACAGAAGATCAGATACAGTAACGGGTAGCAGATATGTGGGAAATACTTGTGAACAAAGGGCAAGGTCCTAGTGCATCAGTGCTCTTTAAATAGCCTGCTTGGCACCTGTCCTAGTTGCGGGCACATGTACGCACATGGGCACGACCAACAGGAGTTCTGCTCTTGTGCATAACTATGTGTCTTCCACCTTTCTTGACAGCACTGTACTAATATATAATTTAATGTACCAACAGGATGATATAGAAAACAGAACAGGTGTAACCATATACCGGTCGCCCCCTGCGGCCCCCACCAGTTTTGCAATGTGGCACACAAGAATATCAATCAATATAAATTATCCCTACGCTTTTCTGAGAAAGCTAATGACGAAATGCACAAAACATTAATTTTTTCCCTACAACTAAAATGGTAACTTCACTTTTGTGGGAAAAAATAGGAAATTAATAAAAAATAATATAGCATATAGAATTGCGACACAAATCATGTTGTAATTGAATGCTATGAAAAATTATCTTTCCTTTTCAATCTGCAACCTCTGTAATTTTCTGAAAATGCAATGCAATATGGCCGCCTGGAGCGGTTCTGTACACAGAATGTATACTGACCACACCCCAGAAACATCATTTCCTGCTTGTGTGTTTCGCTCACTGATTTTCCCAGAAGTCTGCCTGAGTTACAAGCCAGATTTCAGGCATCCCCTGCAACAGAAATGTCATTTTTGGTGATACTCCCAATAGGAAATCCCGTCTAAAGGGATGCAGACCCAGCAGATTTCCTTATTAGTGCTCTGAAGCTCCACAGCTGATTGATAATTATGAAACCACTCCCATTAGACGTACGCAGCACAGAGGCACAGAGGAACAAGCAATGAGTTCTTCAAAATAACAAAAGGTAGGAATCTGCAACAAAAGTTGTTATAATCCCTGCAACGTACAGAGATCACCCAGAGGGGAATGTTTTTTTCTCAACAAAAGTGGATTAACACTTTAAAGTAGAACCATGGCCTTCCATTAAAAATACAGACAGCAATAAAAACCTAACAGGTGTTCTATCCCCTCTCCACTCTATACAAAACGGAAAAAAAAAAAAATACTTTAGGTATACTGCAACTACATAACTTTTCACTGATTTTCTCAGATCTCTGTTGTGGTGCCTACTGATTTTTTGCAAGCAATGCCAACATTTGTGCATCATCTCCATTAAGGCTACTTTCACACTGCTCTGTTGCAGAAACAAGGTAAAAAGGTATATGCGTTTTTGCAGCATTTCCAGTGCATTTTGCACCTGTGAAAAAAGGAAATGTGACTCAAAAACTCACCAAAAATGCAACCTCGGGTGCATTTTTATGCGTTTTTGCCACATTTGTGATGTGATTTCTATTTATTTCAATAGAAAGGTTTGTTTTTGATGCACTAGAAATGCAGCTTTCAGGACTCAGAATTCAACAGAATTGGAACTGTGAGAAGAGTTCCATAGGATTTAATGGTCATGCATTTTTCTTGTGCTTTTTTTCTTACACAAAAACGGAAGAAAACTGATCAGTGTAAAAGCAGCCTTACAAGCTAAAAGATAAAGAAGGAAATATAACAACTTAAACAATGACAAATATTCTTATTAAATGGTAAGAAAAAAATGATCATGCACTACAGCATGAAAAATGTAATTTGCACATAAAATTACAAAAAAAAAATAGTTTGAGTGGATAACTAAAATCAGGGGATGATCTTATGAAGTCATACTTCTAGTGTTTGATTGGTAATGATTGTGGATTTTAAGGGATGCTTTTTTTCTACAATACATTTACAGTATACCTCTTGATGATGTCTTACCTGCGCTTTGTATACAACTTCAAAAAGCATGCCAGTCCAACTACACACACCACAGCAACTGTTATTCCTATAATCAGTCTGATTGGGGAGTGATCTTCCTTATCTGCAGAGGTGATAAAATTAGATCAAAAATCTTAAACTGTGACACCAAGGTTAAATAAGAAAAACTACTATATTTAAATAAGAAATATTACATAAAGTCCACTTAAAGTGGTTGTAAAACCTAACATATACCAAGTGAAGTGACTGGCCACAGGTGATACACAGAGATGAAACAAATTCTCCTACATACGTTGTAGAAGGTTATCTAAAGTCTTCTATTCTCTACAGCAATTCAAAGTGCTGAATATATGAAGCTTGTCTGAGCTTCCAAAAAACAGGGGGCAGAGAGCTTAAATTACTCTCTTAGGCGGAGTTCACACTGGTACGACATAATCTCTGACTTGGGGAGTACATGTCGCACGACGTGTATAAATCAGTGGTTCAATATGAGAGCCGTGTTAATTGGTCCGAAACAAGTCAGTCCAACTTTGAAAAAGGTTCCTGCACTACTTTGATCTGACTTTGGTCCTACTTCAGCCCACTGAATATCATTAAAGTCAGATCAAAGTCAGATCATCATCATCTTAACTGATCGGACTTTGGAATGTGACTTGTGCTCTGAGGATCTTAAAGGGGAACCCCACACCAAAATGTTAAAAAAACAGAGTAGGGTCCCGCCCCCAATTCCATACCAGGCTCTTTGGGTTTGGTATGGCTCTTGAGGGGAAACCTCACGCCAACATTAAAAAAAAAAAAACAGTGTAGGGTCCCCCCCCCCCCCAAGATCATACCAGATCCTTTGGTCTGGTATGGATTTTAGGAGGAACCCCTACATTCATTTTTTTTTTTGCCATGGGGGTTCCCCTTAAAATCCATACCAGACCGAAGCATCTGGTATGGTCTTGGGGGGGACCCTACGCTGTTTTTTTTTTAAATTGGTGGTGTGGGGTTCCCCTCAAGATCCATACCAGCCCCAAAGGGCCTGGTATTATCGAGATCAAAGTCGCATTACTGAAGTCGGAAATTAAGTCTCAGGGCAAAGTCGGATCCACATACATATGACTGTCGTGTCGTACCAGTGTAAACCTGGCCTTAAACTGAAATTACGCTCAGTGAGGAGAGCTCTAAGAGCTGATTGGAATAAAGGGATACCCCCCTTCACACAACACACTGGAACAGAGAACGGAGTCCTTAGAAACCAATGATAACAAGTGTGTGTTACCTGCCCTGCAGCACAATTCTCCTCCCAACTACCAACTCCTACCTGCCTCTGCTACCGAGATTTCCCCTACAGATGGGAGTACCAAATCTAGAAGTGACAACCTAGAAAAGGGATTATAAATCGAAAGGTTTTGTAGTCCGATTTGATGGTGCTTGGAGGAGTGGAGGCTGAGACCAGAGTTAAGCTGATGGTTCAAAGGCATATTAAATCTGTGGTCTGGTGAGTGTTCATTGCCCTAAGGGTTGAGCACAATCGGTGTGGTGAAGGTACATGCCATTAAGCCCTGTGAGATTTGAAACACCGGTGGAGGAAAGAACTTGCCTTGGAGTTGGACTATATTTTCTTAGATGTCTGATATAAAAAACATGTATTGTTTATATTAAGGACATAGTAGTGCTGCTAATGTTATTATTTCTTGTTTCATGAATTGATACTGGTTAAATTAGCATAAGTGTTACATGGGAACAGAGATAAGGCTTTCAATCACAGGCTGTGTGCTGGAGGTCCTTCCCCTGACACCTTTTTTCTCTTGGCGTCAGGAAAACTTGTCGGAAGTGATTCATGCAGATAACAGAGGAAGGAGATGGCAGACAAAAATTACACTCAGTACTCTTAATTTAGACTAGTACACAATATAGAAGAATATGCTTTTTTATATTTTATGCCTGAAATTTACAACCACTTTAAGGTATGTGAACCAAATCTCTAACATCTCAAACAAAAATGTAAAGAAGTATTGCCACATCTACAAAACATTTGTTAACTCCCAGAGGTAATCCAGTGCACATAGAACTTGTTCCATTTTAAATCTATGCTGTGGTTTCTGAGCAGCATTGCTGGATAGCTGGCCTCTCCTCCCTTCCACTACCATCCAACAACAATGGATGATGAAGATGGCAGTTCTGAGTGAAAGCTCAGAGGAGAGGGAGTGTGAAGGAGTAGTGCATGGAACCCACACAGCCTTTGCTCCACTCCTCTGCAAGCTGTCAGCTCTCCAATCTGTGCCTCCTCTGGTCCTTTACATGTACAAAAAACACTAGTTTGACTGAGCCCAGACCCTCCCGCTGTTTCGGAGCAGATAGATTATCAATCTGTTAATTCAGTTTTCTTGTGAATTTCACCGCCGCTGTACATGACAAGGTGCTTTCTCAAGAGGAACACACACACAGGGCTTTCAGAGGCCTAATAAACTTTATGATGATTGTAGCAATCACAATAAGATAACATGATGACACACTGGACAATGTAGCAGTTTCAGTACATCTTCTGTAATGTAATTTCATGGTAAGGTTACTGGAGGACGGCCTCTGCTGGAGGGGTGACGGTTCCTTGTATAACCACAGCTGAACTTGCTCCCTGCAAGAAATACTGAGAAAGCGCTTCAGTATCCCCTGAACTATCCCTACTCACCAGGAACCTTTCCCTGTGCTAAGCACTGTCCCTCCCTAACCATCAAATTCCTTTCCCTAACCTGCCGCTCGTTAATAGCGTGCCCAATTGACATGGGATCCCTTATTTAAAGGTTCCCTCATTAAGATGGTTGCAGGAATTTGACATCAAATCAGACACCTACCTTCCTAGAGTATACTAAAGGAGTCCATAAGAGGACGATTACTTTTTTTAGACTCCTCTTCCCTTTTAGCATGGCACTGTGCCGTCTACAGGTAGGATGAATGCCTGCACCTGTCTGCACCCATACTTAGCCAATGCCATAATTTCTATAATCTTTTTTCTAACAAATTGTTTACATTCCAGTACTTAATGGATTACTTACCCAGATGTACTATGAGTGGTTCTTTCAAACTACTGTGCTCCACTCGGCAGTAGACATTTTGCGATGCTAGAGAATTTGCAGTGATCAACACTGTTATCTGGTAGGTCCCGTCTCCATTGGGTAAAGTCACAGTTGATATTGCATCCTCCATTGTGTCATCCTTCCACAAACTTACATTAATTGGTTTTGGATAGAAGCCAGTTACCATACAGATAACCTCTATGTCAGAGTTATAAGGTTTCTTGGTAATGTAGACCTGTGGTTGGACTGAGATATATGGAGGAAAGTCAATAAAAAACAACACTGGTAAAGGCACATACAGTATGTGATGTGGGAAAAGCTATTTTCATCTAACATAAAACAGGAAGGACATGTGGAGCCAAGAAATAGGCTATTTATCTATAGCCACCTTTGGATAGAATGTAGAAAGGTTGAAACTTTTTTTGCTAGTGTAGCAGGTTTTCCAGACATTGAGCCTGATGTGGGTCAGCCATTGTTACCGGTTACCTCCCCAGCACATGTGTGCTGCAGCCACAGGTGTGAGAACTGAGTCAATGATAATTCCGGCATCTTTGGTTTGTGTTTTTATTGTTTTTAGGGGATGGGTGAAGGGAATGAGTGGGATACTCCTTTGACTCAACTAGGTACTACTTTGGGACTCGTCTTAGCAAAAATGACGGTTAGCGCTGTCTTGACGCCAGCAGACGCTAGCCAATGCTTACTGATGCTTTAACACTGTGTAACACTGAAAACTGTGCTGGAACCTCGACTTTAGTCCAAAAGATTCAGGACTGTAGAAATACTTGACTTGTAACATCACTTGGCTGAAAGTCACTGAATGGCTCCCTCCAGCACTGCACTGGCTGAGGTAGCTCCTTGTAAATTCCTGTACTGCTGCAACTCTCAACTGGCACACTTCACACTGTGCACAAACTCTACAGGGCCCAAACTGCAGGTGCCCTCTTTACACTTCAGGGTCCTCAACCTAGGTACCCCCTCTATTACTGCAGGGTAACTCTGACTAGGCACCCATTTTACAGCTAGCTGACACTTGGATCCTAGAACCTCTTCCGGAGTGGTCCCCACTGACACTAGGCAGACCCCCAGGGGCAATCCTCAGTACTCGAGACCTGTGTAGGTTTTCCTGGGACTGGACCCCTCTCTCTCTCTCTGCTGGTTCCCGGCACACCGGATCCCCTTCAGCTCAGCTCAGCACTCTCTGGATTCCCCAGCAGCACCCAGGGACATCCACTTCCTCAGACAGGAGGAGAGACAGCCGTTTTCTCCCTCCTGGGACTCTGCTTCCTGCCAAAGACGCTGAGTCATGCACTCCCCTCAAAGCGGAGTTCCAGCCATTCACTCACCTGTCCAACGGTCCAGCGATGCGGCCGCCCGAAGCCTCGATCCTCTCCCTCGGCGCCGGCATCACTGCTGTGGGCACCCGGCTGTGATAGTTTGCGGCTTCACAGCCGGGTACCCACTGCGCATGCGCGAGTTGCGCTGCGTGCCGTGATTGGCCGGCAGTCTTCTGGGACCTTTGACATGTCCCAGAAGATTGCAGGGAGGGAGGGGGAGAGGAGAACTTCCGCTCAGGGCGCCGCGGCGATCCGAGCGGAAGTGGGAGCGGGTACCTGTCAAAACTAGGTACCCGCTCCCCCCCCCCAAAAAATGACATGCCAAATGTGGCATGTCAGGGGGTCAGGACTCCCTAAAGCGGAAGTTCCACTTTTGGGTGGAACTCCGCTTCAAACTTATACTCACTCCCAGAATCTGCCGTCTAGGGTAGATACAGGCCTCTCTGATTGGGTTTCCTCCACCCCCAATGAGAAGCCTCTCACAGAGCCAGTGGGGAGACTCCCCTCTCAGCAGACACACCTGGGAGCCATGACAACCTGACTGACAAAAAGAAATCATGGCTCTGCTGTTAGGTAGACAAAGCCCACTCTATTTTACCTAGCACCTACCTGTAGGGTGCTACATTAGGTTTTTGAGTGCTGTCTGCAATTCACCATCTTTATTTATTTTGGTGAATATTGTCACTGGAACAGATGGTGATGGAAAATCCAAAATTTTACAGTTGTCATCTTAACAGGTGGTGGGTGGAGATGGATATCTGTCTAGTCAACTGTCTAAAAGGGAATTTCCATTCAGTTTGTGGAAATGTCCACTCATTTCCGGTTGTATCTCCAAGGGAACAATTTAAGGGAAATCTTGGATACAGAGGGCAAAGGCAAATACTATGTCCAAATCAAAATAATAAAAAAAAAGTTTGTTATCTGATTCTCTTAAAAGAACACCTTTCATGAGAAAAATACAGAAACTTCCACTGTTAGCTTCCTGAACCCAAAGACCCAAAAAATACCCTTGAAGTGGGTACCCTCTCCACTGCAGTGCTGCATATCAGTGCCACCTATCAGTGCCCATTAGTGCTGCATATCAGTGCCTCATCATCAGTGCCACCTCATCAATGCCCATCAGTGCTGCCTCATCAGTGCCCCCTCATCAGTGCCCGTCAGTGAAGGAGAAAACTTACTTATTTACAACATTTTTTAACAGAAACAAAGAAAAACCCAGTGATGATCAAATACCACCAAAAGAAAGCTCTATTTGTGGGAAAAAATTATAAAAGTTTAATATGAATACAGTGGTGCATGGCTGCGCAATTGTCATTCAAAAATGCAAAAGTGCTGAAAGCTGAAAATTGGTCTTTGCAGGAAGAGGGTAAAAGTGCCTTGTATTGAAGTGGTTAAGAAACATTGCTATAGAGCCTTGCTCTGTCCAGGGGATGACATTTGTCTCACTAGCAGCACAATTTGCTGGTGAAATTGTCCTCTTCTGTTCCTCTCGCCATACATAACAATGCTCTAGGAGAGTGTTATACCTGATTGAGATAAAATTAGTGCCCACTCACACCATCATGTTGCAGACATGTGCAGTTAAACATTAGCATTAAAGCAGCGCACCAAGCACAGTGTAATGCGTCCTGCATTTTGCTTTGAATGGCATCCCAGAGAAGCTGTAGAGAGCACCACAGCATACTGCAGTACACAGAAGGGGATATTTACTAAAACTGGGGAGTGCAAACTCTGGTGCAGCTGTGCATGAAAACCAATCAGCTTCCAGGTTTTATAGTCAAAGCTTAATTGAACAAGCTAAAGTTAGATGCTGATTGGCTACCATGCACAGCGGCACCCATTTCTGATTGCGCCAGTTTTACTAAATCTACCGCATTGTGTACTGTGGTGACAAAAAAATAAAAAGGGGCATTAGTGATTTTTATTTTGTGTTGAGTTCCATTAAAAATGCATAATAAAGTGCATTGTGATGCATGCATTCCTATAATTCCCCTAAGTGTGGACAAGCCCTGAGAGAAGAGGGAGGTAAGCGTGACTCTTTCATGAGAAAATTATGGGGACTGCCATTGCTGTCTTGTTCTTTCTTTAGAATGTTAGTTCCATGGCTGTTATTTTCATACTTTGTCTTCAATGCCCTTTAAATCTCTGACCTGGAACACATTTAAAGTTAAAGTGACACTGTTACCTTGTCCATGCAGAGCAAAGTGACAGTGCCTCTGCAAAGGGCGCCCAACCCCTTTATACTCACCTTTCCAGTGTTTCTCCAGTGCTCCTTTCTCCTCTGAAGCCAGCACTGAAATGGATGTTGGTGACCCTGGGGAGAGCTTGGACCTAGTGATTGACTGTTATGAGTGACTCTTTCAAGCTGCTGTGCTCCACTCGGCAGTAGGCAATTTGCTGTTCTTGAAAATTTACAATTAAAAACATTGTTGTCTGATAAGTCCTGTCTTCATTGGATAGAGTCGAAGTTGACATTACTTCTTCCATTTTGTCCTCCTTCCACAAACTATGCGCGCATTCGCATTTGCTCATGGGCATGGGGGGAAGGGGGCACTTTATTTTTTTTTTTTCCACATCTATTTTAAATGTATATTTTTACACTTTTTTATTCAACTCTATAGCTATCACAAGGCATGAACATCATCCCTTGTAATAGCATGGGCATTGTGCACAGGTACTCTTTACGGAGTGATCTGGGGTCTATTATATCCCATATCTCTCCTCTGTCCACCAAAGCAGCCAAGAGATCAGTTTGATCGGCTGCTTTACTATCTGATAATAGCTAGTGAACAAACAACTGAAAGTGGATGTGGCTTTTGGTTTCATACACCATACAGAAGATTGTGGATTGGATGTTCCTCCTTCTTCTGTATAGTAAGCTGACCCAATCGCCCACAGCTGCCCTGGGCTCCCCTGTGGGATGGAAGAGTCTGCGAATGGTGGTGGGTGGCCCCTTCCACTCCTTGTAAAGGTAATTGGGAGGCTGTATAGCTACTCTGATCACTTTTGCAAAAAAGACCAGTAGAAGAAAAATGGCACCAGGATAATAGCTGCAGCCACAAGTATACCCACTTCATAGAAGAACATCCTAAGGGCCTAACGTCCTAACGTCCACAAGGCCTTTGCACAGACACTGTCATGCCGCCCTGCATGGGAAAGGTAACAGGGTCTCTGACACTGACACTTTTCTGACACTCATTTACAGCATGCTTATTTCTGGTCTATAATTTAAAGGATTTATATGGTCACAGCATAGGCATTGATCTTATAACATCAGCATTTTAATAGCAATACAAACAATAATTATTTTTGAAAACTCAATATAAAAATATAAAATCTCCTTTCATATTGTGAGTGCTGCCTGTCTGCTGGCCGTCTCTTCCCGCAACTTCCTGAATTCCCTGCATGCTTTTCAGTTTCTCCTCTATTGTTTACTTTCAGTTTCTAAGGACTACACATCCAATGGTACTTTGCTGGCTGCAAACTGTGATTCCTGTACTGACTGATTTAAACTCCTCCTCTCAGCACCTCCACAGTTCAGGAGGCAGGCTCTGTGAAATGTGGGACACAGCAGTGCCTACTCACATGTGTCACAGAATTCAATGATTGGGAATCTTCCCAAAGTAAGTTTACAAACTTCAAGATCATTCAGAATAATAGGAGTAGGCTAGAAATAACTGAAATACAATGAGGATATGCATATATGATTTTACATTTTTGACCATAGACAAGGCAGCCATCAGAAATTTTGGGCCCTCTTACTCTTGGGCCTGACCACCAAAATTCTCCAAGGACCGTCCACTGTCTGTCCCACCAAATCTGCCCACTGGCCATCCTACTGAGCCCTTCAATGCACCCACTTTTATTTTAATACTCTTACAACTTAAAAGAGAAGTATTTGTTTCTCTTTTTTTCCCCAGTTATACTTACTGTACCTAGGTTGATGCAGCAGTAGACCGATGCTGCATCTGTCCCCCGGCACCTTTACACTGAGAAAACCGAGCAATGAAACACAGCCGATCGCTCGGTTCTGACAGCTCCGTGGGCAGAGAGCTGTTGACTGTCAGTCAGAAGCTCTCTGCTCTACCCACTCCTCGCTCACTGGAGCGCTGGGTGCTGTGGAGGGGGCTGAGAGGCTGAGCCGAGCTTTGGCTGTATGTCTCCTTTAATATTTGAAAATGAAAAGTGTATTTCAAGTCATCGGTGCACCTACGGACCTCTATATAAGACCCCTGAATACCTGCCAACCTCTATATAAGACCCCTGGACACCTGCCGACATCTATAAAAGACCATTGGACACCTACCGACCTCTATATAAGACCCCTGGACACATACCAACCTCTATATAAGACCCTCTGACACATACCTATCTCTCTTTAAGACTCCAGACTCTGGAGAATGTTGCTATCAGTTGAAAGGAGGACACACACACACACCTCAGAGAGGGGAGGACATTGTGAGGAGTGTTGGTTAAGTAGTATTATGATGTGCTGGAAGCTTCTTGAATACAGGAAGCAACTTTACTTGCATGGAGGATAGCAGTGCATGTCTTAACAGCAAGGAAATAGGAACACCACATAGCACTTCCTCTCATTACATCATACCATAAATTTACATGCACATTACACTATAAAACTACAGCGCCACCTGCTGTATAGACCGGTACAATGCATATACTGTAAAGTCACAGTATATAAGCAACTTGCTGTTGTTCTTCCAACTCCCCTTCTCAACATCATGTGCATTGTCAAATTTATTCAGCTTCCTCTGGATATAACTATGACATTCCCTCGACAAAGGTTTGATGAGTGAGTCAGCAGTCATCCCCTCTGACGGGCAGTATTGAATGTCAATAACACCTCGCTCTTGACTATCCAGTAGGTGATACTTGATGTCAATGTGTTTAGCCCTAGGATTGACCCTTTGATTGCGTGAGCTTTATACATCCCTGGTTGTCTTCAAAAATGGGAATTGGTTTTGACATGTTTACCCCAATGTCCACAAAATGTTGACGAATCCATATCGCTTCTTGACACTTGACACTTGTGTGCTGCTACTATGTACTCTGCTTACAGAGCAACAGTGACCTGCTTTCAACTAGACCAACTTATGGTTCCTTCGCCATACTGGAAGATTAATCCACTTGTAGATTTGCAGTCTATGCAGTCCCCGTCCCAATCAGCATCCACATACCCGACCAGTTTGGGATTTGATGTTGCTGGTAACCATAATTTAATCTAAATTGTTCCTTTGAGGTACTGTATCACTCTTTTTACTGTGTTGAAGTCATGCTAATAGGGAGCTGAGAATTTCCTGCATAGTATGCCCACTGCTGTGGCTATGTCTGGTCTTGTCACAGTGGTAACATATAGCAGCTTACCGATTGCTCTGAGATGTATGACATTGTTGGGTAGCAAGTTTTCTGCTTCATTGCTCTTTTGATAGCCTGATTCCATGGGAGTTTTCACTTCCTATGCATCTTGCATATTGTTCCAAGATTTCAGGGATTTTCTGAGATTGGTTGAGAAGATAACTCCCATCTTCTTCTTTCTCTATTTGGATTCCCAGATAGTAGCTAATGTTCCCTAGCTCTTTGATTTCAAAATTTTCTTTCAGCTTGTGAACTATCTGATTGTAATTCCCTTTTTGTTCAAAACAGGTTATAATGTCATCAGCATAGATAAGGGTGTATACCCATCTGTCTTCCTGATTCCTGGAGTAGAAACAGGGGTCTGCATTACTTAAAAATCCCTCTCTGATAAGTACTTTGTTTACTTTCTCATTCCACATCCTTGCAGATTGCTTAAGACCATAGACACTCTTCTGAAGTGTACACACAAGTTTGTCTCCTTGCTCAAACTCTGGTGGTTGCTCCGTGTAGAGGTCTTCCTTAATGTCTCCATATGGGAAAGCAGTTTTAACGTCTAGGTGTTTCACTTGCATGCCCTTCCCAGCAGCAAAGCTAAGAAGCGCTCTAATGGTGGAGTGTTTTACGATGGAAGCGAATGTTTCATTGTAATCTTCACCAAATTTCTGTGAGTAACCCTTGGCAACTAGTCTGGCTTTGTATTTTGTGGATATTCCCTTCTGCGTCTGGCTTTCCTTTGAAAGTCTTCTTACTTCCTATAGTTTTGTGGTTAGGAGGGAGCTCTGTGAGTGTCCAGATTTTATTTTCCTGAAGTGACTTTAATTCTTCTTCTGCTGCCTTTCTCCATGTATTTGCTTCACGTTTTAGCAGTTTTTATATGTCTTCCCAGAATGTTGGTTCAAGAACATTGTGTGTTTTGACAGCAGAGACGTATAGTAACGAAGTAGAACTACTTCACTACTGTACTTAAGTACTAAAAGGCGGTATCTGTACTTTACTAGAGTATAATTTTTTTTCTCCTACTTCCACTTTTACTTCAGTACATATTTTCGATGAGTTTAATACTTTTACTCCGATACTTTTTTTATGTGCTGCATCGTTACTCATTACAATTATAAAAATGTTACGAATAGAGTTGAGCGGACACCTGGATGTCCGTGTTCCGCGGGTTCGGCCGAACTTGAAAAAAAAGTCCGGGTCCATGTCCCAGACTTTTGCCGAACTTTTCCCGGACACCGAACCTCATTGAAGTCAATGGGGACCCGAACTTTCAGGCACTAAAATGGCTCTAAAACACCAAAGGAAATGGCTAGAGTGCTGCAAATGGCAGCAAAACGTAGTTAAGAGCATGGAAAGTGCTCTGCAAACAAATGTGGATAGGGAAATAACTTAAAACAACAAAAAAAAAACAGAAAAATAAAACAATGTTCTTCATCTCTGAAGGACGAGGCCCATATGGAGTAGGAGGGAGGTTGAGGTGGTGGTGGATGTGGCAGTGTCATAGGCATGCGCACAGGGTGTGCCGGGTGTACCTGGGCACACCCTAATCACCTAGGGCACATTAGCATTATCGCTCTGTTTGCCAGTGAGGAGATGGGAAAGATCTCCCTCAGACCTGCTCTGCTCTATTTCACTTTGCCAGCAGGGAGAGTAATGTATTGGGGCCATGTACATGTAGGCAAACACATGCATGTGTATTTAAACTTTGGGGTGCACACCCTAATGCAATAGGCTGCGCACACCTATGGGCGGTGTAGGTGGAAGCGGCGGTGGAGGAGGACGAGGTAGCCAACACTGCTTTTTTTCAGAAATTCTAAATGAGGGTACACCCCAAAAGAGTGAGAAAGAGCAAAAATAGAACAATGGCTGGGTAAGGTCGGTATCCATCGCTATTCTGCACAAGGTACGGAAAAGTCCAGTGGGATCCATGCCTGGTTCATTTTAATGAACGTGAGCTTGTCCACATTGTCTCTGGACAGGCAGCTGCGCTTGTCTGTGATAACGCCCCCAGCCGTGCTAAATACCCGTTCAGATAATACACTGGCTGCAGGGCACGCCAGCACCTCCAAGGCGTAAAGGGCAAGCTCAGGCCATGTGCCCAATTTGGAGACCCAGAAGTTGAAGGGGGCAGACCCGTCATTTACTACATGTAGGCGTGTGCACACATATTTCTCCACCATGTTGGTGAAATGTTGCCTCCTGCTAAGACGTTCCATATGAGCTGCTGGTGCTGCTGTTTGTTGTGGCGTGCTGACAAAGCTTTTCCACATTTCGGCCATGCTAACCCTGCCTTCTGAGGTGCTGGCAGTGCCCTGGTTGCGTTGGCGACCTCTTCCTCCTCCTGCTCTGCCTTGTGCTTCCACTGTGGCCCCGCTGTCAGGTGGGAATGCCAGCAGCATTGCGTCTACCAGCGTGCGCTTGTACTCGCGCATCTTGCGATCGCGCCCCAGTGAGTGAATTAAGGAAGGTACGTTGTCCTTGTTACGGGGATCCAGCAGTGTGGCCACCCAGTAATCAGCACAAGTTAGAATGTGGGCAACTCAGCGGTCGTTGTGGAGACACTGCAGCATGTAATCGCTCATGTGTGCCAGGCTGCCCAGAGGCAACGAAAGGCTGTCCTCTGTGGGAGGTGTATCGTCCGTGTCCTCTGTATCTCCCCAGCCACGCACCAGTGATGGCCATGAGCTGGCCTGGGTGCCACCCTGCTGTGAACATGGTTCCATCTCCTCCTCCATCTCCTCCTCCTCATCCTCCTCATCCTCCAGAACTGTGCCCCTGCTGGACAATTGTGTCCCTGGCGTTTGTGTGTGCAGGAACCCACCCTCGGAGCCCCTTGTGAATGACTGCCCTGAAAGCCTTGGAAATGTTACCTCTTCATCCTCCTCCTCCTCCTCATCCTGTGCCACATCCTCTTCCATCATCGCCCGAATTATTTTTTCAAGGAGGCATAGATGTGGGATAGTTAAGCTGACAACGGCGTCATCGGCACTGGCCATGTTGGTGGAGTACTCAAAACAGCGCAACAAGGCACACAGGTCTCGCATGGAGGCCCAGTTATTGGTGGTGAAGTGGTGCTGTTCCGCAGAGCGACTCACGCGTGCGTGCTGCAGCTGAAACTCCACTATGGCCTGCTGCTGCTCGCACAGTCTTTCCAGCATGTGCAAGGTGGAGTTCCACCTTGTGGGCACGTCACATATGAGGCGTTGAGCGGGAAGGCCGAAGTTACGCTGCAGCTTTTTAAGGAACCTCTGCACCACCAAATTCAGCACAAGCACCAGGCAAGGGATGTGCGTCAAACCGGCTAGGCCCAGAGCTGCTATGAGATTTCGCCCGTTATCGCACACCACCAGGCCGGGCTTGAGGCTCGCTGGCAGCAACCACTCATTTGTCTGCTGTTCCATGCTCCTCCACAACTCCTGTGTGGTGGTTATTCCCCCTAAACCGGCACGTTTTAAAACTGCCTGCTGTCGTTTACCCCTGGCCGTGCTGAAGTTGGTGGTGAAGGTGTTACGCTGACCGGATGAGGAGGTGGTAGAGGATGAGGAAGCAGAGTAGGAGGAGTTGGGAACAGGAGGCAAACTGAAGCACCCTGCAATCCTCGGCGGTAGAAGGAGATGCGCCAAACAAATTTAAAAAGGTGTATCTCACATGTACCGATACAGACTATCCCGCAATTTAATTTTTTACACTCAAACAGGGTGTATATTGAATAGCGGAATGGGACAAATTTTACAAAACGGTGTATCTCACACGTACAAACACAGACTAGGCCCCGATTACAATTTTTTGTACCCTAAAGGCAGGATAAGGAAGAGGAGTAGGAGGAGTTGGGAACAGGAGGCAAACTGAAGCGCCCTGCAATCCTCGGCGGTAGAAGGAGATGCGCCAAACAAATTTAAAAAGGTGTATCTCACATGTACCGATACAGACTATCCCGCAATTTAATTTTTTACACTCAAACAGGGTGTATATTGAATAGCGGAATAGGACAAATTTTACAAAACGGTGTATCTCACACGTACAAACACAAACTAGGCCCCGATTACTATTTTTTGTACCCTAAAGGCAGGATGAGGAGTAGGAGGAGTTCGGAACAGGCAGGAGGCAGACTGAAGTACCCTAAAATCCTCGGAAGTATGAGATGCGCCCCAAAAATTGGAAAGGTGTATCTCACACGTACCAACACAGACTATCCCGCAATTTAATTGTTTTTACCCAAAGGTGTAGATTAAATAGCGGAATAGAAAATATTATCAAAAAAAAAGGTGTATGTATCTCACACGTACAGAACCAGACTAGGCCCCGATTACTATTTTTTGTACCCCCAAAGGCAGGATGAGGAGTAGGAGGAGTTTGGAACAGGCAGCACCCTCAAATCCTCGGCAGTATGAGATGCACCCCAAAAATTGGAAAGGTGTATCTCACAAATACCGACACAGACTATCCCGCAATTTAATTGTTTATACCCAAAGGTTTTGATTGAATAGCGGAATAGAAAATATGATATCAAAAGGTGTATGTATCTCACACGTAGAGACCCAGACTAGGCCCAAATTACTATTTTTTGTACCCCCAAAGGCAGGATGAGGAGTAGGAGGAGTTCGGAACAGGCAGCACCCTCAAATCCTCGACAGTATGAGATGCACCCCAAAAATTGGAAAGGTGTATCTCACACGTACCGACACAGACTATCCCGCAATTTAATTGTTTATACCCAAAGGCTTTGATTGAATAGCGGATTAGAAAGTATGATATCAAAAGGTGTATGTATCTCACACGTAGAGACCCAGACTAGGCCCAAATTACTATTTTTTGTATCCCCAAAGGCAGGATGAGGAGTAGGAGGAGTTCGGAACAGGCAGCACCCTCAAATCCTCGGAAGTATGAGATGCACCCCAAAAATTGGAAAGGTGTATCTCACACGTACCGACACAGACTATTCGGCAATTTAATTGTTTATACCCAAAGGTTTTGATTGAATAGCGGAATAGAAAATATGATATAAAATTGGTGATTTATCAATAGCACATGTGAACAGCAGTGTCTTATATCAGTCAGCTCTGTTGCAGGCTATGGAGGGAAAAAAAAAATTCCCCTTTTAAGTTTGTAATTTTTAACTAGATTAGTACAGACTATGCCACAATTTAATTTTTTTAACCCAAGGGTGTATATTGAATAGTGGAATAGAAAAAAGTGTATAACTTTTGAAATCACTCAATAATAGCACATGTGAACACAGCAGTGTATTATCACAGTCAGCACAGCAGCACTGAAGGAAAAACGCTGCACACAGTGACTGATAAAAAAGACTTTTCTCCCTCCTCCTCAGTGGGCAAAAAAGATTGTGTTCACTGCACCCCACACACAGCAAAATCGATGTGGACCACTGACACCTGCCTATCTCCAGCCTCTCCCTAAAAGGATTGATAAGATCGGTCACTGCAAACCCCCCCCCCCCCCACACAGCAAAATCGATTGTAGAACACTGACCCTAAAAATCAGCAGCCTCGCCCTAAAATGCCCTACAACTCGCCCTGCCTAAAACACTCCGACCTGTCCCTCAATTCTATTCGGACACAAATGATTTTTGCCTGTCTGTCCCTAATCAGCAGCCAGCACGTATGATGTGTGCTCTGTCCCTGAACTACAGCATAATGACGCAGCGGCGCTCCGTCTCAAACTTATAAAGACTTGGTCACATGCTTCAGATGGCCAATCACAGCTACTAATACATTTGTAGGCATGGCTGGGATGGCTAAAGGCACACCAGTTAAACGCTTGTTGATTGGCTGTTGAAAGCCCGCCAATACATACAAAACCCAGAAATAAAATGACCGAACACGGATTTTTACCCGAACATTCGGGTAACAAAAATCAAATTATTCGGTACGAACACGAATAATACAGTCCGTGTTCGCTCAACCCTAGTTACGAATCATTCCATTCCAAACCCACATTACCACTGCTCACTGACTCTGAGACTCACAAGTCACGACCAATCCCCGACCCGATGCGATGGCTCAGGGGCAGAGCCTTGCCGCCTCTGTCCTCCCTCGGCTTGGCCTGAGTCCCGCCTCCCACTTGGCTCTCAAGTGAAGTGGTGGTGGCGAGAGAGGAAAGACACCTGCCTGCGGAGTGGTCTCTCTGGGCCCTGGCTGGGGGAGGGACTGTGAGTTACTAGAGTCTAGACTACTAGACTGTCTCTGGGCACTGTGCAGCGTGGCCGCCCAGCGCGGGAGAACTGGATGGAGGTAGGAATATATTCTTCTTTCAGCAGGGGGGACTGGACTGGGGACTGTGGAGAGAGAGGCTGGAGGACTCGAGACAGCCTAAGGTAGGAGAAGTAAGAACTGTCTTGAAGTCAAGTCACTCACTAAGGGGATTGGATCTATTCAATGGGGGAGGGACCTGCCCTGGCCTGCCCTACTCTAAGGGGGATCTATAATTGGAGGGGGACCCTGGCCTGCTCTAAGGGGGCTCTATAATGGGCGGGGGACCCTGGCCTGCTCTAAGGGGAATCTATAATGGGAGGGGGACACTGGCCTGCTCTAAGGGGAATCTATAATGGGAGGGGGACACTGGCCTGCTCTGAGTGGGATCTATAATGATCTATAATCTATAATATCTACATAACACAATACTTGTACTTTTACTTTCAGTACTTGAGTAGTACATTTTAAAATAAACTACTTGCAATACTTAAGTACAAAAAATGTTGAAAACTTTAGTACTTCTAATTAAGTGTGGTGCTTAAAGAGCACTTCAACTTCTACTCAAGTCATTTTTTTGATAGAGCACTTGTACTTTTACTCAAGTCTGGGTCTCTAGTACTTTATACATCTCTGTTTGACAGTGTATGACAGCTTGTGGGGTGGTATCCCCTTTGTAGTCTGAGTGGATCTTCTGATTTCAGGCAGTTCAGCAGGATCTGGTGGGCAACTTGATTTAGGCACTGTGAGTTCCACCTCTTGTTCTTACTCCTGCACAGGTTCGCTTTATTTGTTCTTTCTTCCTAGTTTGCTGGGCATATTCACTTCACAGCTTTCATGGATCAGTATTTCTGGTGATGGGCTCTTATCAAAATAAACACTATGGCTTATTGTCACTTTGTCAGTCTTTGGGTGTAGGATTCTGTAACCCTTAGTTTGCTCACTGTAGCCTACTAGAATGCCCTCTATGGCTCTGTTCCCCAGCTTGGATCGCATCTCACTTGGAATATAGGCATATGCTTTCCATCCAAACACTCTGATGGGCCCTAAGCTAGGCTTTGATCCATGCCACATTTAGAATGGAGTACTTTTAACAGCTCTTGAGGTTAGTCTGTTCTGTAGGTAGGTTGCAGTCAGGACTGCTTCTCCCCAGTTCCTATGAGGTAGATTGGCATCCGACAACATGTACCTGGCCATTTCTTTAAGAGTGTGATTTTTTTCATTCTGCTACTCCATTTTGTTTAGGAGTGTATGGTGTGGTTGTCTGGTGTACTATTTCTTGTCTCTTCAGGTATGAGGCTACTTTGCTTATGTATTCTTCCCAATTGTTGGTGCAAATAATTCCTGGTTTCCATTGGAATTTTTTGCTAGACATGGCAACAAACTCTTGAAGTTTTTCTGATGTTTCATTCCTGTGCTTCATCAGATAAACAGTTGTATACCTAGAATAATCATCAATGAAAGTCAGTAGATATCTGTTCCCGCCTGACGTAGGAGTTTTCATTGAGCCGCATACGTCACTGTGTATGAGCTGCAGGGGGTGGGTCGTTTTTGTTTGAGAGGCCTGTGAAAAGGGAGCACGCGACGCTTTTGCTTCAATACAGCACTTGCATTTCATGAGCACTTTGCAAGGCACTATTGTCAAATCTTCTGATATACCTCTCTTTAGAAATGTCCTGTATAGCTACTGGACCTCTGTGCTTCAGCTGTCTGTGCCATAAGTGAATACATTTGCTGTGTAGGTCATTAGAGAATATATTGGCTTGCTGGTCTATGATGATGAGCCTGTATAGGTGATCATCCAGTTTTCCTTTTGCGAGGAATCGCTTATTATTGTGAATTGTGCATTCATCACCCTGGAACTTAATTGTGAGACCATTGTTTGCAATATTTTTCATTGATAGAAGGATGCGTTCTAGTTCTGGAACATACAGCACTTTCTTTACAAGGATACTGTACTTGCCTCCTTGTGGTGTACTGCAGTTCAGGAAGCCCTGGCCTTGTGGTGATGCTTTTCCCATCTGCTAGGAACATTTTGTCTTTTGCACTGTAATCAATGTTTGTGAAAAAGATCTCATCACTAGTGATGTAGCTTGTCGCTCCTGAGTCTATGCACCAGCCAAGGAGTTTGCCGCTCTGTGTCACTTTAAAGGTGCCACTCCATGATGTATCTAAAGTTTCCTTTGTGGCTGCTTTGACTCTTTCTTTTTGAGAATAGCTCTAGCTTTCGCTGTCAGATAGAACAGTCCTTTTTTAAATAACCTATCCTTTTACAGTGAAAACAGACTCTGCTTTTTGTTGTGCTTTGTGCTTTTGTACATCTTAAGAGCTTTGTCATCATGGTGCATATTTTCTTTCCTTCTGTCATATTCATCAATTAATTTGCCTTTGACATATTCTAGCATTAGCTTCTGCTCGGGTCTGGTTTCTAAAGCATAAATAAGAGCAGTAGATGTCTATGGAAGAATGCAGAGGAGCAGGGCGACAATATAGTTATCTTTGATGTCCTCTACGATGACATGCAGCTTCTCTATGATTTCTAGCATACCTTTCATGCGGTCACACATTTGCTGGCCTTCTTCTTGCCTCATCTTATACAGCTTTTTAGCAGAAACAGCTTGCTGTTTAGGCTTGAACGCTTTTTGTATTGAAAGCCACATACCTTTGGCGGTTTTCTCTGTTCTTATGTACAAACCCAATTCCAAAAAAGTTGGGACACTGTACAAATTGTGAGTAAAAAAGGAATGGACTAATTTACAAATCTCATAAACTTATATTTTATTCACAATATAATATAGATAACAGATCAAATGTTGAAAGTGAAACATTTTGAAATGTCATGCCAAATACTGGCTCATTTTGGATTTCATGAGAGCTACACATTCCAATAAAGTTGGGACAGGTAGCAATAAGAGGCCAGAAAGGTTACATTTACATATAAGGAACAGCTGGAAGACCAATTTGCAACTTATTAGGTCAATTGGCAACAAGATTGGGTATACAAAGAGCCTCTCAGAGTAGCAGTGTCTCTCAGAAGTCAAGATGTGCAGAGGATCACCAATTCCCCCAATGCTGTGGCGAAAAATAGTGGAACAATATCAGAAAGGATTTCTCAGAGAAAAATTGCAAAGAGTTTGAAGTTATCATCATCTACAGTGCATAATATCATCCAAAGATTCACAGAATCTGGAAAAATCTCTGTGCATAAGGGTCAAGGCCGTAAAACCATACTGGATGCCCGTGATCTTTGGGCCCTTAGATGGCACTGCATCACATACAAGAATGCTACCATAATGGAAACCACAAAATGGGCTCAGGAATACTTCCAGAGAACATTCCACCATGCTAAAACTCTATAGGCCAAAAAAGTAGCCATATCTAAACATGATCCAGAAGCGCAGGCGTTTTCTCTGGGCCAAGGCTCATTTAAAATGGATTGTGGCAATATGGAAAACTGTTCTGTGGTCAGACGAATCAAAATGTGTTCTTTTTGGAAAACTGGGATGCTTGGACTAAAGAGGACAAGGACAACCCAAGTTGTTATCAGTGCTCAGTTCAGAAGCTTGCATCTCTGATGGTATGGGGTTGCATGAGTGTGTGTGTGGCATGGGCAGATTACACATCTGGAAAGGCACCATCAATGCTGAAAGGTATATCAAAGTTCTAGAAAAACATTTGCTCCCATCCAGACGTCGTCTCTTTCAGGGAAGACCTTGCATTTTCCAACATGAAAATGCCAGACCACATACTGCATCAATTACAACATCATGGCTGCGTAGAAGAAGGATCTGGGTACTGAAATGGCCAGCCTGCAGTTCAGATCTTTCATCCATAGAAAACATTTGGCGCATCATAAAGACAAAGATGCGACAAAGAAGACCTAAGACAGTTGAGCAACTAGAAGCCTGTGTTAGGCAAGAATGGGACAACATTCCTATTCCTAAACTTGAGCAACTTGTCTCCTCAGTCCACAGAAGTTTGCAGACTTTTAGAAAAAGAAGAGGGGATGCCACACAGTGGTAAACATGGCCTTGTCCCAACTTTTTTGAGATATGTTGATGCCATGAAATTTAAAATCAACTTATTTTTCCCTTAAAATTATACATTTTCTCAGTTTAAACATTTTATATGTCATCTATGTTGTATTCTGAATAGAATATTGAAATTTAAAACTTCCACATCATTGAATTCTGTTTTTATTTACAATTTGTACAGTGTCCCAACTTATTTTTAGAATCGGGTTTGTAGATAAGCTGTCATCTTTCACTAGCAAGCTTATAGTTGCTTTTGCTTGCCTGTCCCTTCTGTCCCATTCCTCCATCTCTCCGTTTGTGGGTCTGTCTGTATTCAGCACTTGCCACAAGTCGTCCTTGCTGGGAAGCATTTCTAGCTTGAACATCCACAGCTGGTTATTGGCATTGTTCGGCATTGCGGTGGCAAACTTTGCATCTGAACTGCTTGCAATCTTTCAGCAGCTTGTATACAGTACTCACTGTCTTGTAGTATTCTCTCCAGTACCTGGGTCCTTAACCTGTTGGTTGAGTAATAATATGATGCTCTGAAAGCTTCTTGAATACAGGAAACAACTTTATTTGCACGGAGGATAGCAGTACATGTTTTAACAGCATGGAAATAGGAACACAACATAACACTGAGGAAAAGCAATTTCTCTCATTACATCATAACATAGATTTACATGTACATTACACTATAAAACTTCAGTGCCCCCTGCTGTATAGACAGGTATAATGCATATACTGTATAGTCACAGTAACTTGCTGTTGTTCTTTCTACAAGGAGGACACCCTGCCTTATAAAAGCTCTGTCACCTCAGACGAGAAGCCTCCATCTCCTCCCAGACAGTCTCTGTCCCTCATATCTCCTCAAAGACAACCTCCATCCCTTCAGACTCCTCTCCCCTGACAGAACTTTTCCCCACTATGTCTGAGATGAGTTTCCGCTCTCCCATCAGACACACTACAGGAGATGTTCAGAGATTGCAGACATGCTGCAAGAGATGGTCAGAGACTGCAGGCTTACTACAAGAGATGTTCAGAGACTGTGGACATACTACAAGAGATGGTCAGAGACTGCAACATACTACAAAGATGGTCAGATACTGTAGACATATTTCAGGGGATGGTCAGAGACTGCAGGCTTACTACAAGAGATGGTCAGAGACTACAAACATACTACAAGAGATGGTCAGAGACTGCAACATACTACAAGAGATGGTTAGAGACTGTAGACATAATACAGGAGATGGTCGGACACTGTAGGCATACTAAAAGAGATGGTCAGAGACTACAGACATACTACAAGAGATGATCAGAGACTGCAGACATACTACAAGAGATGGTCAGAAACTGCGGACATACTACAGGAGATGGTCAGAGACTACAGACATGCTACAGGAGATGGTCAGAGACTGTGGGCACACTACAGGAGATGGTCAGAGACTGTGGACATACTACAAGAGATGGTCAGAGACTGAGGACATACTACAAGAGATGGTCAGAGACTGCGGACATAATACAAGTAATGATCAGAGACTGTGGACATACTACAAGAGATGGTCAGAAACTATGGACATACTACAAGAGATGGTCAGAGACTG
This sequence comes from Pelophylax lessonae, assembly GCF_965119305.1. Lineage (NCBI taxonomy): Eukaryota > Metazoa > Chordata > Amphibia > Anura > Ranidae > Pelophylax > Pelophylax lessonae. Next base: position 48,990,596 of record NC_138774.1, read on the forward strand.
TGGATATACTACATGAGATGGTCAGAGACTGCAGGCATACTACATGAAATGGTCAGAGACTGCGGACACACTACAAGGGATGGTCAGAGACTGCAGACACACTACAAGAGATGGTCAGAGACTGCGGACACACTACAAGGGATGGTCAGGGACTGCGGACATACTACAAGGGATGGTCAGAGACTGCAGACATACTATAGGAGTAGGCCAAGCGGCACCGTTAGAGTAAATTTATACAGTGCAAAGGGAGCCTAGGTTGAGGAAACAAATAAGAGTAAGAGAATCTCATGGAAAGTCTGTAGGGGAACAACAGGGTCCATAGTAGTAATAAGAGTCACTGGGGAGGCTGCAGCTTCCTTGGAGATTTGAGCATAGGTACTCTGATTCTATAATATACTGTAAAAGGAAGAAAAGAGCGCCACCTCCTAAGTGCAGTCCTTTAACAAAACTGGATAAAAAAAAAGTAAATTGCACTCACATCGTGAAAAGGTTAATACATAGGACATCCTCCAGTCTTGACTGCAGAGCTTGACGGGTAGCAGCTGGGGATAGCGGGACAGCATCTGGAAGTCTATTGCCGATCCTAGCAGATTTACTGGGCACACAGGAAGGAGACCAAGCACTGCTCGAGGCAACAGAGGTGGAGAGCGTCCTCGAGGAACTGTAGCGGGACACACCGCCAGCTGGAGACCGTGCCTGAGCTGAGAAGCAGAGAGGACCAGCAGGATGACACGGGGCCAAGTGGTGCCATGACATCACTGGCTGCACGCTCAGCCTGCCCCCCCACCCCTGGACAGACCGTTGGCAACCCTGCTCTCAGGCCATTCAGGATGCCCGGGACTTGTAAGTGTATCGGCTGCCCCCCCCCAATGGCAGCCCTGACCTTAACTGACTTTAACAATATTAAAACCAGACACAATTAGTAATTGGAAGCCCCCACACTTTTCTTTTGACCTTTCCATTCCCCAAAGATGTGAACCAAGTGGTACCTTTGTAATCAGCTCCATCAACTGTTTCAGATTCTCCATTTTTTTTTTTTTTTACTGAAAAAGGTTCAGACAAAGTTGCCTATGGCTGGGGGTGTGGCTTGGTCCCGATCCAAGATGGCTGTTTAGCTCCGAGCTCCTGCACCTCACGGCCTGATCCTTTTCTACTGCTGCCCGAAATCACCCCTTATCAGATACTCCACCATGGGGAGTACCTCACAGAATACTTCGGCTACCCGATCCCATTCTCCGCGGGAACCGGAGATCCAGATTAGCCGGAATATACCCGAAATCTTCCGCACCCAGCCTAGAGACACGCAGCGGCCTACTCCCTCTCCATCCAGCCAGTCTCGTTACCGCTCACCGAGTAGGGCCCCCCCAGGTGATGGAGCCTCCTCGTCTGATGTGCTTGTTCCCAGACCAGCGGCATCTTTATCATTTGCGGATCTGCAGTTGCTGGCCACTGACATCAAATTGGACATTAAAGCCACTCTCTCTGCAGCCATAGCGGAACTCCGGAGTGACTTCCAGGCTATGGCGATGCGTGTGGAAGAAGTGGAATCTACTACTGCTCGTCATGACGCCTCGCTGTGCCATGTCCAAAGGTCACGGAATCCCACGCGGCCCTCTTACGGGATCTGAATCGCCATGTGGAGGACCTGGATAATAGGGGTCGGCGAAAGAACTTGAGGGTACGTGGCATCCCTGAGAGTGTGGAACACCAGAACCTCCCGCAAGCAGTATCGGCCATTTTCAATGACCTGCTGGGCAGACCCCTTGACACAACGGTTGTCCTGGAACGAATTCACCGCGCCCTGCGCTCTCGGGACAGGGATAATGATCCGCCTAGGGATGTGGTCTGTTGCCTGGCGAATTTCCAGGTGAAAGAAGATGTTTTGTGGAATGCTAGAATCCGGCAACACCTCACCTACCAGGGCGCCGAAATTAAAATGTTTCAGGACCTCTCTAATATCACTTTGCAAAGACGAAGAGAACTGCGCCCCCTGCTGGATGAGCTCCGATCTAGAGCCATCGTTTATCGCTGGAAGTTCCCCTTTGGCCTCTCGGCCACCTCCCAAGGCCACACTGCGCTTCTTCGTGTGCAGGAAGATTTGGAACACTTCTGCTCCACATTGGCTATCCCCTATGTCCACTTACCCGACTGGTATAGTGAGTTCCGTCTCTCGCCTCTGCAACGTGACGCTCCTATGGAAGTCATACAGCCGGCGGGCAACTTCGGCATCAGTAGACGCAGAGCTTACCCGCCTTCTTCTCCGCCGGCTGAGTCAGGCATCCCCTGACCACCGCCGGGCGAGATGCACGCCTTGAACGCTATACTTCTCCAGTGTGAATAACTGTTGCCCCAGTGTCAGTCTGCCCTGGTTTGCCCCAAGCTTCTCTGGATACCATTTGCCTGTTCTGTGTACAGCATAGTCACCCGAGCAAAGCAGTTGCCGCCCTTTCCTAGCCTGGACAATGAGATTGCACTGTGCTCAAGGCTGCCCCCTGCCAGTTCCCCCCCTCCCCTGGACGCTATGCTGAGATCTTGTTTTGCTGAGTTGGGCACTGTCTGTTAAGGTCACTTCCCCTGCTGTTCCACGGATGCCTCTGTTCGCATGGACACATTGCCTCCCCCCACCCTACTACCTGCCTTACCAGTGTGAGATGGAGATCCGGCGGTTGCCCCCCCCCTCCCCTATGGTCCATCTACTGCGGTTTACAATGGTGGAGTCTGTGTGCACTGATGTGAACGGTCCTTCTTGTCACCACCTCTCGGGGACTGTACTCTGACTTTGGATGCCCCTAAGTCCATCGCTTTCCTTCATAGTGGTTCCCCTCTCCGCCACTTCTACCTCCAGTTGAAACCAGCCTTTTCCCCTATCGAGACCCTCCTGGTCGTCGCTGGATGATGGTGTCGCTAACATTCCCCTACTTGTGACATTGGTTCTGCATAGCCCTTATGTACTTGCTCACTTAGTAATCCAGGCTTGTCGTGCACTGAGGGATGCGAGCTGTGTCTTGCATAGTCATGCCAGCTGGCTCCTTTCGGTGTTCGACCTACTGGATGGATGTCTTATGTATGGGAACTGTTTCTGTGTGTTTTTCTTTTTGAGGTATGGGTGGGACTGGTGAGATGAAGGGTGGTGGCGGGGGGGGGGGGGGGTTGGGTAACTCTGACTGTGGTTATTCATGTGCTGCCTTTGCTTGCTTTTTTTACGTCTCTTGCCTCTCTGTGCTCCTGTCATCCCTCTGGTGGTTTTGGAGTTTCCACCACCTAGGGGATGCCTGGGGGCAGACTGGCTCTGTGATAAAGTGCCTTAACAGTTTCCTTGAGGAAATTTTTTGTGTGACCAAATAACAGGGGGCATGCATGTTACTTCTACGGTTTTCTATGCAACATGACAATCTTTTCTTTACAGGTGTTTTGCTTTTATTGTTGATGCGCAGGCTCCTCTTCCCTGTACCCCTCCAGGGTTTTCCTAGTTCCTGGTTCATGTGCCTGAGTATAGTTCGGATTTTCTGTCCCTCCTGGGTGACACTGGGTTCTCTACAGGTACCCCCTTTTTCTTCCTCCCATCCCTTTTTGTTTTTGTTTTGTATCATGGTTCACAGTTGTTTAGGGTTGCGAGGTTTCCTGGGCAATCTTTTTCGGGCTGCTCCATGTCCCCTCACAGTACTGCTCCCCCCCCCTCCCTGCTTCTGTGCTCCAACATTTATGGCTGTCCTCTCGCCCTTTCCCCCTAGGGCTGGGTCGTAGGCCCCTATCTTTCTGCTCGCATGCCAGACCTACTCCCCTTGTTCCCCGCGTTCCCCGGGCTCTCCTTTAAGCTTTCAATGGCCCTTCAGGTGCCTGGTGCTGACCCCCATTCTTGGATACTCTTCCTTCCACACTCGCCAACGGTTGAGGTTATATACCTCTCCCGAACTCGATCCGATTTCTTCCCCTGTCCTTTCCCTTGCTAGGTAAGGTAGCAGGTCTACTAACACCCTCGGTCTTTGTCCCCCACCCTCCTCCCCCCCCCACTTGTTTCCCCCCCCTTCGCTTGTCCTATATCATCCCTCCCTGCCCTCTATCTTTTGCTTCCTCTTTATTCTCCTTCTCTCTTACTGTTCTTTGGCCTTCCCCCCTCCCCCCCCTTTTTTTTGGGGGGGGGGTTTAGGTTATACCTATTGCTAACATGCCACGTATCCCCCCGTTGGACCCCGATGCCCAAAGGCTGAAAATAGTCTCCCTCAATGCTAAGGGTCTTAACACTCCACAGAAACGGTCCACGGTTTTGACGCATATGCGTAGACTTCGGGCGGACATGGTTTTCCTTCAGGAGACACATTTCCGCTCTGATGCCATTCCCCGCTGCTACAACAAATATTATCCTACTGTATTTCATGCTACATCGGCGGAGTCTAAGACTAAGGGGGTTTCGATTCTGATTGCCAAGACTGTTCCTTTGACCATCTCAGCCTCCTTGGCGGACCCCCAGGGCCGCTACCTCTTCTTGGCTGGCTCTATTCGCAACCAGCCTCTCACTCTTGTGAATGTTTATAGCCCTAATTCTTCACAAGTATCTTTTTTCTGTGCTGTGGTTGCTGAACTGATTCCCTTCCAACAGGGCACTCTAATTTTTGGGGGTGACTTCAACATCCCTCTGGCCCCCCTATTGGATACTTCCTCGGGTTCCTCTTGTCTTCCTTACAAAGCACTGGAACAAATTCTGTTGAGCCTTCAGGAAGTGTTCCTACATGATTCTTGGCGCACTATGCATGCGCGAGATAAAGACTTTACCTTCTTCTCCCCGCTTCACTGGAAGTATTCCAGGATAGATTATCTCTTTCTATCCCAAAAGGACCTGATATATCTTACCGATGCTACGATCAAACCATCTGTTATCTCTGATCACAACCCGATCACGCCGACACTATCTTTGCCAATCTCTGCCCCCCGAGACAGGATTTGGAGGTTGGATGCCTCCCTGCTGACGGACCCTGTCCGACTTTCCGAAATCCGTTCCGCTCTTGTGGACTATTTTCGCTGTAACTCTACCCCTGATACGTCTCTGGTTACTCAGTGGGCTGCACATAAGTGTGTTATCAGAGGAAAACTCTTGGCGATTGCCTCTGCTCTGCGGAAGCAGAGGGAGGCGACCATCTCTGAATACTTGTCTCAAATCTCTGCCCTGGAGAGGGCTCATAAGAAGACGCTGGCTCAAGCCACACTCGCCACTCTCACGGACACTCGAGAAAAGCTCCAGCTGGAGTTAGATAGGACGTGCAGGAGCTTCTTGCTCTCTCAGAAGCTCTTTATGAGCATGGCAATAAAAGTGGCTGCCTCCTAGCGAGGGCTTTGCATGCCCGAAAGGCCAAAACTGTTGTTCACTACCTTCACTCTGCTTCGGGATCGCGAGTTACGAGCAATAGGGATATTGCCAGCGCATTTGAGCGATATTATCGCCAGCTTTATAACTTACCACGAGAGAATTCTCTCTCCTCTGCCCCTGAGTTGAAGACTCGCGCCCTCGACGACTTCCTTAGTAGGAGCCTGTCCCAGGAGATCTCATCGGATTTCAAAGCCTCTCTTGATGCTCCCATCACCCTCCTTGAGTGGACGTCGGTGCTTAAACAGCTGAAACCGAACAAGAGTCCTGGCCCAGACCGCCTGTCTGCGGCCTATTATAAATCTTTCACCGATGTTCTGTCCACCCCGTTTCTGGAGGCATTTAATTCTCTCTCAGCAGACAATCCCCTGTCCCTGTGTATGCTTGAAGCGCACATAGTTGTTATCCCGAAGGAGGGGAAGGATCCGACCTCCCCGTCCAATTGTAGGCCAATCTCGTTATTGAACGTGGACATAAAGCTTTTTGCTAGAATTATGGCGAACAGGTTGCTTCCCCTCCTCTCTAAAGGGATTCATCTCGATCAAGTCGGCTTTATCCCTGGCCGGGAGGCCAGGGATAATACCATCAAAGCCATAAACCTCCATCATGTTCTTTCAGTGTCTCAGCAGAGGGGGTTTCTTCTCTCCCTGGATGCTGAGAAGGCATTTGATAGGGTCTCGTGGGATTACATGGAAGCTGCCCTACGTGCTTGGGGCTTGGGCCCGCGCATGATCTGCTTCCTTATGTCTCTCTACGCTAACCCAAGTGCTCGTGTCTGGGTTAACAACACCCTATCAAACGCCTTCCCCGTCCATAATGGTACTAGACAGGGATGCCCTTTGTCCCCTCTGCTCTTTGTACTCACACTGGAACCTTTGCTGAACAGCATTAGGGATAACGCATCTGTTCATGGGGTTAAGTTCGCTGCCAAGGAATACAAGGTGGCTGCTTACGCGGAAGACCTTTTGCTGTTTTTAACTGACCCCGTCACTACTCTCCCTTCGGTTATGCAGGAATTTCGTCAATTTGCCTCCTTGTCCAATATGAAGATTAATTTTACCAAATCCGTTGCCCTGAACGTCTCCCTGTCCCCTCAAGAAGTACAACATTGCAGGGACAACTTCCGATTTGTGTGGAAGCAGGACTCCTTGACATATTTGGGCGTTCTACCGTTCTACCGAGGCTTTTGTACGTTCTCCAAACGGTTCCTACGGCCATTCCGCGGACCTTCTTTCGGGATTACAAGCGTCTGGTGTCCACGTTTTTGTGGAATGATAAGCAACCCCGCATCCATTATGACCTCCTCTGCTTGCCCAAACACAAAGGGGGTATAGGTCTTCCGGACGCTCGGAACTACCATATGGCGTGTCACTTGACCAGAATCATCGATTGGAATGTCCACAAGCTCTATAAGGATTGGGTGTCCCTGGAGGGTGGCTTTACTACACTTGAATTGGCTACGACCCCATGGTTACAACCTACTCATCTCCCACTCTCTCTTCGGCTTCACCCTTTGATTGGCCCGACTCTCCGTTCTTTTCACGTAACGTGCAAAGCGTGTGAGATCTCGAGGGCCCAGGGTCCAATGACCCCGCTCAAACTTAACCCTGACTTTCCCCCCGGAATGCACCGTCATTACCTGCTCAACCACTGGCCTCATGAACAACTGTGCATTCATCATGTCAGTGACGGGGTGGAGGTCTTTTCGGCCTCTTCTATAGCTAAGATGGCGAGGAAACCCCCCATACCACCTTGGTCCTTTCTTCTGCTTGTCCATTATGTGCAAGCCTTTATTCGTAAGTTCTCCTGTCGGGATTCCCTGACCACGTTTGATGGGCTTTGTCAGCAGGAGGGCCCACTCCGTAAGCTAATCTCGATCACGCACTCCCTCCTGTTTGAAAACTCGGGTCAGCTTATCTGCAACCGTTGTGAAGCCTGGGAAAGGTAGCTTGTCTGCTTGTTTTCTGAGGATGAATGGGAGCAGATTTTCTTGAAAAACCACAAGTGTTCACGGAATGTGACGACCCAAGAAAACGGTTATAAAATTGTTTCTAGGTGGTACTGCACTCCGACGCTCCTTCATAAGTTCTCACCTTCCATACCCTCCACCTGCTGGAGGTGTCTATCAGACACTGGGTCTCTTCTCCATATTCTGTGGTCTTGCCCACGGTTGACAGCGTTTTGGACGGAGGTCCACAGAATTATTAGGCAGGTGACTACAGATGAACTGGACTTCTCACCGGCTCAATTTCTCTTGCACCATTCCCCCACATCACATGCTTCATATACAAAATCACTCACAGCCCACATGATAAATGCTGCGCGGCAATGCATTCCTGTTTTGTGGAATTCCACACAGGCACCCACGATTAACCATTGGCTGCGTCGGATTGCTGCAATTGCGGAAATGGAAGAGCTCATTCATGTCGCCAATGACACCCCCCCTAAATACCACAAGAAATGGGCATGCTGGGCTCACTTCACAACCACAGCGGAATTTTCTACACTCAGCGCTTAGTAGGGTCGGGTTTTTGCTGCTACCTCTTTGCTCTGCATCCCGTGTTGAGGTTGGACTCCTCTTGTCTTGGCTTTCCGAATCGTCTCCTTTGTGCCCGCTGTGTCCACTATCGTTAGCTGCCATTGGCTGCCTTTTTAGGTGCTACCTAGCTGTCTGGCTGGTCCTCACTGCTCGCACCTCTCCACCACCTTCTTCGACGCCTTTTTCTTTTTTTTTTTTTTTTTTTTGTACCACCCCACCGTTGCCGTGCCTGGGCCGGTTGTGCCTGGAGCATGTACACGTGCAAGGTCAAGGCCCTTTTGTTTAGAGTGACTAATAGTAGGGCTTCTTCTCGTTTTAAGTTTTTGTGTCTGTCACTGTACTTGAGTCTTCCCTCACATTCTGGGTCCCTGGACCCTGGATCTATACCCCCCTTGTTTTGGAATGCCCTTCCAGGTTGTACATTCTCTACGAGAACTGGACGATGCATTTGGACCGCTATGTGTAGGTTGGAGTTTACATTGCCTTTGGTTGGTCCTGGGTCTTATTGGCCTTTGTATATCTACATTTGAGGGTGGGATGTTCGTTTATTGTTATCTACTGTATATTCCTGTTTACTTGCATGTGGTTGTTTGTTTTGCTGTATTGCATCTCCTATTATTCAATAAAAACTGTTTTGGGAAAAAAAAAAAAGTAGCCTAAATTATGGTGCAAATACATCTTAAAAATGTTGTCCTCCCTCGGCATATATTATGCGGCATATATTACGGCAATACCCAAGCCTGGCAAAGATTCTAGCGAGGTTAGTAATTAAAGACCGATTTTGCTTATAAATAATGACCTCAAAATACTGACAAAGATATTGGCTAACAGACTTTCCTCCTTCATTGCCCAATATATTAATAAAGACCAGGTAGGATTTATCCCGGGCAGGCAAGGACCCGATCAAATTAGACGAGACGAGCTATTGATGTTATCTCATTGTTGGCCAGCCCCAGGAGGGTATTCTCCTTTCTATCGATCTGCAGAAAGCCTTTGACTCTATTTCTTGGTCATACTTGTTCTCTATATTAGATACTTGGGGTTTTGGAACACGGTTTGTTAATATCTTGAAAGCGTTATACTCCAACCCCAACGCTAAAGTCAGATTCCAAGGCTGTTACTCAGAATCTTTCCAGATATCAAGAGGTACCCGCCAGGGCTGTCCCCTTTCCCCCCTCCTGTTTGCGATTGCAATTGAAACACTAGCCATAGCTTTAAGAAATGACACTAACATTCATGGAGTTCACTGCGCCCAGGGCACTCACAAATGTGCCTTGTTCGCAGATGATTTACTCTTATTTAGGGGGCGAAGCCGGCAGCCAGAGCTGATGGAAGTGTGATCCTTCTGCTCTGCACATCGGGTCCCTTACAGCCATACTAAGCAGCCATCCAAGCAGGGATTTCAGCCACAAACCGCATCTAACACCCGAGGAACACGATGGCTACGGCGGGGAAATGAAAGGAGAAACCTAAAAAACTCACAGAATTCTTCTCTCCAGCAGCAGGCCGCATCAGGCAAGATGGAGCCAGTGACAGGCACAGCAGCATATCCCCTCAGAGTGTCAGCAGCAGGCATCCATCTCCATCTGATCAGACAGTGGGTGAGTCTGATGATGCACTGCATCCACCGCCATCCTCCCCTTCTATCAGCCCAGTTAAACAAAAGATGAGATTCTCTGGCCCTAATGAGACTGCCACATCTGATGTCTATGTTAGTGAGGAAATGGAAGAAACGAATGAATGCGGCCTAAAACTTGATGCTTTCCCCTCTACAGGGCAAACTATCACAGACAGCACAATGAAAGATATGCTTCAAACCTTAAGGGGGGCCCTCCAGAAAGACATGGAAACATTCATGAAATCTACTAATAGAAAGATATCTATCTGTAGTAGAGGAAAGAGTGGATTTTGTAGAAAAAAAGATGGATGAATTCACAGGAGCACATAATGAGCTGGTTGATGTACATTTTGAGCTTGAAGATGAACTTAAGCAGCTCAAACTTAAAGTAGCGTATATTGAAGATAGATCCCGCAGAAATAACATCAAGATCAGGGGGATCCCAGAAACAGTGAAACCAGCAGACCTTACACCTTTTCTGCAGCAGCTAATGACAAAAACCATGCCTGGTCTCACAGCGGCAGATGTGATCATTGACAGGGCACACAGGCTCCTCAAACCGACTCATATCCCTGACTCAGTGCCACGAGATGTGATAGCTAGAATTCATTTCTACCATGTCAAAGATCAGCTTATGAGGTAAACCACATCTCTCCCTGACCCTTATGCTGGAATTGCGCTGTATGCTGACCTTTCGCAAGCAACTTTAGCTGCTCGCAACATCCTGATTCCAATAACCAAAATCCTGCGGAGTCACAAAATTCTGAACAAGTGGGGTTTCCCTGCCAAGCTGACTGTCACCATGAACAACGCTTCTCACACAATCAATTCCCTGGCCAGAGGACTTGACTTACTGAGACAGTGGGGCCTACTCCCGCGGAATGAAACCCCCCAAGTACCAGCTTCTAGATCTGGAGGGAGATCAGGCGCACATAGGCCGGCCTGATGAAAATGTTATGTTCGTTAATTTTATTGATACCTGACAAGGAAAGAGTTTTTCTGCTCAATTTTTTACTGTTCCTTTCCTTGCATCTGAAATGCAGCTGAAGCCCTTGACCCGGGCTCGGTTCAAATATTCCACACCCCACAGTGTATTGCGAGATTGCTCGCATCCTGAAAAAAATGTTGGACCCATTTACAAGAACAAACCCTGCAGCAATAACATCAGCACTGTTGGCCGGTTGTTATGGCCCTATTACTTGTAAGCTATTAACTTCTGTTCTGTCTTCCCTTCCCTTGTTCCTTATTCCTACCACTAGAGGGAGCCAAAGCACTTTGTATCCTTGTCATGTCACTTTAAGGGCTCTTTCACACGGGCTTTCCGTATTTCCGCAAATCATCCTATTTTTTTGCGGATGATTTGCGGACATAATGTAAGTCTATGGCATTGCGGATGTCAGCAGAATACCATCAGCTGACATCCGATTTCCTTCCTTTCAGTTCTGTTCCATTTTTTCGAACGGAACAGAACCCTATTTTTCCTCCGTTCAAAAAACGGAAAGGAAGGAAAATCGGATGTCAGCGGTGTCATCCGCTGACATCCGCAATCCCCATAGACTTACATTAGGTCCGCATATCATCCGCAAAGGGATGGGATGATATGCGGACCTACGGAGCGGATGACAGAAATGTCATCCGCTCCGTGAAAAAAAAAAAAGGACCGCAGCGGAGCTCTCACACGGAAAGCCCGTGTGAAAGAGCCCAAACTGATGTCTTTCAATGTCAGAGGCCTGAACCATCCGGCAAAGAGGAGGAATCTTTGGAAAACCGCCCTAGACACTGGTTGTGACATCATCTGCATTCAAGAGACTAATTTCTCTAACGACAAAGCACCTAGATGCTCACACCCAAAATTTCCGTATGTATTCACAACCAATCTAAGCGCAAAGGTATCTCAATTGCAATAAGGGACACTGTTTCTTTCAAGTTAATTGATGAACAATCTAATGAATTTGGTAGATATGTTTTATTGGTAGCCGAGATTAATGGTACTCTCTACACCTTGCTGACCATTTATGCCCCTAACAAAAAGCCGTTTAAATTCATTAAGAAAATGATACAATTTGCTAATAACCTAAAGAAAGGCTCCTTAATTGTATGTGGGGATTTCAATGCCGTTATGAACGCTGATGTCGATTGTTCTTCAGTGGGGCGGAGGCGCAGACCAAATATTGGTCCTTACTGCTATGGAGAAGGCCTATATGACCCCTGGAGGTGTCTCCATTCCACTGAAAAAGATTTCTCATATTATTCTGGGGTACATGGTAGCTATTCTAGAATTGATATGTTCCTAACGGATAAGTTTACTCTCCAAAAAATAGTTAAAATATTGGTCCTTACTGCTATGGAGAAGGCCTATATGACCCCTGGAGGTGTCTCCACTCCACTGAAAAAGATTTCTCATATTATTCTGGGGTACATGGTAGCTATTCTAGAATTGATATGTTCATAACGGATAAGTTTACTCTCCAAAAAAATAGTTAAAGCCCACATGCACCCCATCACATGGTCTGACCATGCCCCGGTCACCATAGAAATAGCGACGAACACCAACACAGTTCACAGGTCCCTCTGGTGCAACAACACGTATATTTTGTCACACCCGCAATATAGTGAAGAATTGAATAAGAAATTAACAGAGTATTTCGAGGTAAATGATGATGGCTCCTGCTCTACCACAACAACCTGGTGCGCCCACAAGGCTGTAGCTAGGGGCCTTCTCATCCAACAGGCAGCTAGGGATAAACGGAAAAAAACCCAACATATTAAATCACTGCAGGAGGAAATCATTGAATTTGAACGCCAACATAAACGATCACCTGCAGGGAGCACAGCAACTCTATCGAAACTCAACACCTTGAGGGCTGAGCACAAAAGAACATTATTTGCTGACTATGACTTCCACTACAAACGATTAAAGATGTCATGGTACTCTAATAACAATAAGGCGGGGAAACTACTAGCTTCCCAACTTAAGCAGAAACGCATTAAAGCACGCATACCTCATATCAAACATCACCAAACGAACACAGTCTTCAGTAATCCCACTGATATAGCGGAAGTTTTCAAAGACTACTATGCATCCCTCTACAACCTTGCTGAATCTGACCCTTCTAATGAACCCTCCACATCAGCCATTCAGCAATTTCTTGACACACTGACACTTCCCTGTTTGGACACACCCACACTCCAGACGATAAATGCCCCAATATCCCAGGACGAAATAATCACAGTGATAGAATCTCTGCCTCTCCATAAATCACCAGGAGTAGATGGATTTTCCGCAGAATATTACAAAGCGTTCCCCCCACATCTTAGCCCCCCATCTCTCTAAAGTTTTCAATGCTGCATTTTCTACAGGTACATTCCCTAAAGAAATGCCAGAAGCTGTAATAATTATGATCCCCAAACCAGGCAAAACCCGGGACACACCCCAGAACTTTAGACCCATTTCTCTTCTCAATGTCGACATTAAAATCTACGCTAAAGTGTTGGCTAATAGATTGCTCCACATAACCCCATCCCTTATAGGACTAGACCAGGTGGGCTTTGTCAAAGGTAGACAGGCACCAGACGGTGCAAGGCGTATGATAAACTTACTGTCACATATAGAGCTTCACCATACTCCCTCAGTTCTGATGGTGCTTGACGCTGAAAAAGCGTTTGACAGAGTCCATTGGGGATACCTATCTGCCACTCTCACAAAATTTGGGTTCCAAGGCAATATACACTCGGCTATCATGGCGCTATATTCTGCACCATTAGCAAGAGTGTATACCGATGGACTGCTCTCACAATGGTTTGGCCTCACAAACGGCACGAGACAGGGGTGTCCCCTATCCCCAGTCTTATTCTCCCTGGCTATTGAGCCACTGGCCGAAGCTATTAGATCCAACCATAAGATCACTGGCATTCAAATAGGGTCTACACAACATAAATTAGGTTTATTTGCGGATGACATTATCCTAACCTTATCTATCCCAGCAGTATCCCTAGTTGTAGTTCAACAATTATTAGAAACTTTCAGCAGAGTCTCCCTATACAAGGTTAATAAGACAAAATGCTCTGCTTTACCTGTCTGTATACCTAAAACTCAATTGACGGAACTTAAACACTTATTTGCATGTGACTGGGACAACCCCTCTATAACATATCTAGGTATCCAACTGACCTCTCCTACAGCCAACCTCTACAAAAGTAATTTCTTGCCGCTGCTATCCCAAATTGAGGCTGAATTCCATCAAATTAGAAAGGTACATTTATCATGGCTGGGAAGGATAGCAGCCTATAGAATGCAAGTTATCCCCAAACTACTTTACTATTTCAGAACCCTACCCATCCCAATCCCTCAAATATTCTTTGAGAGGCTTGCTTCTAAGCTGAGGCAATTTATGTGGGATGGGAAAAAACCCAGGATCTCCCTGTCCAAAATGTACGAGTCTAAGAACACGGGTGGGGTGAGTCTCCCTGACGCACAGGCGTATTATCATGCAGTAGTACTCAGCCAGACAAAATTCTGGTTTTCATGCCAAGAAGATAACTGGTGGAACCAAATTGAACGACAGGTTACAGAGGGGCATGATCTACCAGATTTACTCTTATTTATCACATCCCCGCTGATTTCCCTTCCCAATGTGTGTAGGCTTTTAACAACGTTCGGAACTATTTCCGGACTACAAGTGAATATGGCCAAATCAATGGCTCTGAACATAAACATGCCCCCCCAGTGATAGCTAACCTGAAAGACCTTTTTCTATTCGCATGGAGCGAACAGTCTATACCTTACTTGGGGGTCACCCTAACGAAGAAAACAGACCAACTATATAAGGCTAACTATCCCCCACTCTACTCTAAACTAGAATCGGACCTCCAAACTGTAATGCTCTGGGTTCTTAGTTCAATGGGGCTGGATCTACAGCTGCAGAATAACACTCAGTAGTCTTGTAGAGATATGTTAAATCACCTGATCCAACACTCTTGACTCATCACAGTGGTTCAGCCTGATTCAGTATGCACATACACAAACACTCAGTTAATGATGTTGCAGGAGTGATAGGTAATTATGCAAGTAGCAGTAGGTAATTATGCAAGTAGCAGTGAAATGATACACTGAATTTATAGGCTTTGAAGAGTGACAGTAGATGATGATAAGCACTCAGATAGTGATGTTGCAGGAGTGATAGTAGATGATGATAGGTAGAAGTAATAGTTACAATGGATAACACAGGTATGTTAGTCTCTTTGTAGGTGTGTGGAGGTAGGTTGGTAACTGATGCGAGATTTGGATATAGCTGGTAACCGATGTGAGAATCGGATAGGGCTGGTAACTGATGTGAGAATCAGCTAGGCTGGTAACCGATGTGAGAATCGGATAGGGCTGGTAACCGATGTGAGAATCGGATAGGGCTGGTAACCGATGTGAGAATCGGATAGGCTGGTAACCGATGTGGGAATCGGATAGGCTGGTAACCGATGTGAGAATCGGATAGGCTGGTAACCGATGTGAGAATCGGATAGGCTGGTAACCGATGTGAGAATCGGATAGGCTGGTAACCGATGTGAGAATCGGATAGGCTGGTAACCGATGTGGTGTTCAGAGGTATGCACAAACAGAGTTGCAGGGTAACAGATAGCAGTAGACACAAGAGCTAGCAATCTAGTTCAGGAATGCAGGGTTTAGTAAGCAGTAGGCACAAGAGCTAGCAATCTAGTTTAGTAATGCAGGTGATAGATACTAGAGAGCATGTATCCTAGAGCTAGCAACAGTTCTGTAATGCAGGTATTAGTTAGCAAGTGTTGTTGATAAGAGGGGGTCCCCTGTGGGGTACTTATCAATAGCCAGTAGTGAGAGAGTGCAGGAAAGGTAGCGAGGCTCCGGTCAATCCAGGTATAGGGTATGTAGCTGGAAGATTCGGCAGCGTCAGGTTAGGCAGGTATCAGGAGCGGTTGCACGAACAATGTGTGAGTGCAGACCATCAGTTGAAATAGCCACTCAGTGCGGCGCCTGATGATGATGTCAGCCCTGTTAAAGGAATACACACCTATATGCGTTCCACCTACCTGAGTGGTGGAACGCAACCCGGAAGTGAGGTGATAGAAAGGCACTGAGAGTACCAGGATCTTACACAAACCTGGTCACACTTACCTATCTCTTGGATAGGTAGGGTACATGCGGTCAAAATTACCCTTTTACAAAGTATCCTGTATTACTTTAGATCACTTCCTATTCCCGTCAATAGCACTCATCTTCGCAAGTTCCAGTCTCGAATCCTCAAGTTTGTTTGGGGCTCAAAAGGCTATAGATTTTCTAAGGATATATTATTCAGAACTAGAACACAGGGAGGGCTAGGACTTCCTAACCTGCGGTGGTATTACCAAGCAGCACAGTTGGCGCAGATATCAGTCATATATTCTCATGGGGTAAAACCTGACTGGGTCAATATTGAACGCCAAGCAGTCCCTCTCCATACGATAGACTACCTGATGTGGTGTCACGCAAAGTATCGTCCAGCAATTCTAGCACCTACTCTCTCACACTCGTTCTCTCTCTGGGACAGGCTCCGGGGTAAACCTGAAATCACCTCCCCGATACGACCTCTGGCTCTCTTGTTCCAAAACCCCAATTTCCCTCCGGGCCGGAATATTACCTAGTTTAAATGGTGGCTAGATAAGGGGTTGTATAGAATAGGACACTTCTTTACAGGATCGGGCCCGATCTCCCTTTCGTACTGCAAATCTAAACTCAAAATGCCAGCTACTGAACTATTCCACTTTCAACAAATTTCCCATTTCCTTTCTTCCATCTGGAAATCCAATATCACTTCTCCTAGGGTAACACCATATGAGGCGTGGTGGGGTAATGTCATGGAGCAGAGGGGTGGCATCTCTGCGATCTACGGGTCACTTGCCGATAACAGTCAGAAACCTAGTTATGCCAGAGCATAGGAGGGTGACCTCTCGCAGGAGTGGGGGGAACAGTCGTCGTCCTCTGCCATGACTGCAGCTTATAAAGGTGTTCTGAATGTCTCCCTTATTGAGGCAAGTGTCAACGTCCTCACTAGATGGTATATGGTGCCTGAGAGAATTCATAAATTCTACCCGGCTTCTTCCCTGCTCTGTTTTAGGGGTTGCTCCCTCCTGGGCTCTGTCGTTCATATGTGGTGGGACTGCCCCAAAATCAGGGGCTTCTGGAATAAAGTATTCAATATCATCAGGAAAGTCACGGGTCTATCTATTGTGCAGTCACCACAGATTGCTCTGCTTAACATGCCTACTCCGGGCGCATCCAAATTTCAAAAACGTCTCATTCACTTCATTCTTCTGGGAGCCAAAATGACCATAGCCAGCGCTTGGAAGCAACCTTCAGTTTCCATATTGCACGCTAAAAGAAAAATTTCCTGGATCATGTCGCAAGAATTGTTAGCTAGCAAACTTCTGGATACTCACCATATCTTTGAAGTGGTGTGGGAACCATGGGCTGAGTTCACTAAAACCTCATTGCATGCTCTGCAGCACTAGTTTGATCCTTCTTGTTCTAAGGGACCTGTCAGGAAAACTCCTTCCTATCACTTTCTCTCTCTAAGACTTCATTCCTCTGTGCTAGTAGCGCACCCTCTTTATCATGGTCTTACCCTTCCTCTGTTCTCTCTTTAAATAGCCTCTTTAACTCTCCTTTCTATTCCTTTCCCACCTTTTGTCTCTTCTCTTTCTCTTCTCCACACAATTTTTTCTTAAGCATACCATGCTTGTTGTGAAGTTTTTGAGACGCTAGTTGCTCCCTACCTTCACGGTATTGGAAGCCTTCTCGACTCGTAGGGTTGCATATTACTCAATAGCATTTTGATCTAAATTTATATTCAAAAAGTAGAAATCAGCGCTCTCCTCTTAAAGTGAGCCACTCTAATTATTTAAATGACGGTAATACAACTGAAGGTGCTCAAAAAAACTGCTGATGCATAAACAACGTAAATGAATCTAAAATCAATATCCTTGAAACCCAGCTCACTAATGGAGACAATAGAGATGAAATAATTCTTCTATTCTAATAAGTCACAAAGCACGGAGGTGTTGCAGATACAATGGGACGAAATTCCCAATTCACTTCACTCACTTAGTTTCACATTTTTTTCAAATAATAATTTTATTGGGAATTTCGTCCCATTGTATCTGCAACACCTCCGTGCTTTGTGACTTATTAGAATAGAAGAATTATTTCATCTCTATTGTCTCCATTAGTGAGCTGGGTTTCAAGGATATTTATTTTAGATTCATTTACGTTGTTTATGCATCAGCAGTTTTTTTGAGCACCTTCAGTTGTATTACCGTCATTTAAATAATTAGAGTGGCTCACTTTAAGAGGAGAGCGCTGATTTCTACTTTTTGAATAATACTTGGATATGTGGTGACACTGCCAAATCAGCAGCTTTCTCTGTGGTGTTCCACGATTGTCTTTGTGATTTAGGGTGTCGTTTACCCCGTTTTAGCGCACAGGTCTTGCTTTTATCTAGATCTAAATTTATAACTTTACGGCTCTCTTTTATATGGGTAAATCATTAATACCCCAACTTGGTTTGCCAGAGCTGAGTTATGGGGGAGCCGGGGGTTGCCCTATCTCTCCTGAGGGGACAGTCTTAGCCCCCGGTAGGGGTCTCCTTGGGATTGGGCGGCCTCTCTGGATCTCCATTTCACGGCGCATAACTTTTCCTCTGCGCCTTTCACATTGTGGAACATGTGAAGACCACTTGCCCACTTACACTTTGAAGTTTTCGAGAGTTGTATGTATTCTGTTTAGTATGTTTCAATTTGTCAAATATTTGCTTCTAGTGCATGGTTCATAATGCTTGTTTTGTATCTGTTCCATTATATTACAAATAAAAATCTTTTGAAAGTAAAAATGTTGTCCTTTCATTGTGAGAAATATTTAAAATGAATACAATATAAAAAGGGCGTGACAAAGGAGGTGACAAAAAAAGGTGAGAAAACACCCTGAGGCTTATGAATTGAAATTCATCTGTATTTAATGTGTCATGTTTGTACAAAAATTATAAAAAACATACTTCTTTTTTACTATGTTAAAATGCTTTGGTTGAAATTGAATCATAAAAGTCCCTATTTTAAGTCCCTGAAATAACTCTTACATATAGTGTCCAATAAAAACCTTAGGAAAGATTAGACCAGGCACATCAATAGGGGCTCCAAAATAGGGATAGCCCTTGGAGCCCCTATTGATGTGCCTGGTCTAATCTTTACTGAGGTGAGCTCCCACTCACAAGGGGGGTTCACAGCGTTTGTAGGATCTGTGACATCCCAGTCACTCACAACTCTGGGGAACACCTGCCACCTACTGGTGGTTTTGAGCACAGCAAAAGTTTTGTTATTTGCACAAGATTCACTTTGGACTTGGTTTTTTACTTTTTTCTTTTGGACACTATACTACCATATTAATTATTTATTTTTTATTGGACACTATATGTAAGAGTTATTTTAGGAAGGATTTGTAAGGGCTTTTATCAATATTGATGTATTGCTGTGGTTTTATGCACTGAAGGATATTGCACAGTATATGCACTTTTCACATATATGAAAGCTTTTAGAGGATTTATTGAGATTATCTTGGTTTTTCACTTTTATTATTCATTTTATCCACGTATTATAACATTAATTTTATGCACTTTTTTACGTATAAGAAAGTTTTTAGAGGATTTATTGAGAGTATCCTATTTATTTAATTACTTATTACATTAATTTTACCCACGATTATACTGTATATTTTTCACATCTGATAGTAATCACTGATTACACACCATACTTTTACTGAGGAAGGATAACATTGGTTGTACCGGCTTATGCAATAATTTATTAAGATAATTCAACATATAGATTTTTAATCTGTGCAACACATTTTATAGATTTTAGATTTTTACACTTTTTATGAGAAGTGAAGTGTTTGCGGCATTTTAAGAATCTAACAAAGACAGGTAGCTCGCAGGTATCTTTTGTTTTTTAAATTAACACTTAGTCCATTATTTTACTTGGGCAAGGACTTGGCTCATAGTTATACAGAAGAGAAAGTGTCCTCCTATTTGTACATAGTCCTGGAGCACCCCGCTCTATTCCCTACCCCCCCCCCCCCAAGTTACCCAAAAATACACCAAAAGGAATACCCTTGGACTATTCACTGAGCCAAGGAGTGACTGTGTGCCTGGTTGCAGGGCATCCACTGGGAAAATAACCCTGGGCATCATTCATTCAAGTGGCTCCTATGGGGGTAGAGCTACATAGGGGATCCAGTGGATCAGTTCTAAGAGTTTAATATTTATACTTACTCTTTCTTGAAAAAGTTTCCTTGCCCACAGTTAAATATAATTTGGGCAGTGAAGGGCAATAAAGCATCAGCACATTTTGAATGCTCTTTACTCCGGGTCTGTCCTTCTGCAGGATCCTCTGAGCAATCTGAGATTCAGGGGCATTCCCTGCCACCCACACTCCTTCCATGACATTTAAGGACGCCAGATCTTCTCCATCCTTAGCCAGTCTGTAAGTGAAACCTTCAATGTCATCCAACGAGGAGGAGCATACCGACCAAGCCTGGATTAGATAGGAAGCTGAGGTGGATAGATTCTTAGTTAATTTAAAATGTCATAAACCCACATCATTAAAAACTATCTATACATGCTGTATTATATGCTGTTCATACTCACTCAGTCACTATGGATTGCATTTTCTGTATTCTGAAAAAAAAATCCTGGTTAAGTCTGTTGTTCACTGTCCCTTCCTTCTGTCCATGTCCCCACTGCAGTTGGGGATTTTGCAGAGCAGTGTTGTCAGCTAGTGCACATGCTCAGTTTGCAGTGTATTTTTTTACCCTGAGCATTATCTCCCTATCACATCTGAGCAGCCCATGTGACTATAGAGTCACACATGTGGGCGTATACACAGTGGTAAATGACAATCCTCTACCTCCCTCCTACTCAATGTCCACTAACCAGCTAAACACAATGGGGGCAGGATATTACATCATGCTGAGGCTTTACCTCTATTCTAAGGCACAGGCTGGAGGGGATTGACACAGCCTGTGACTGGCAGAAATGTATCCACACCATGTTATTGCTAAAAAAATAATAAAGATTTGGTTTAAAATATACACTATATTACCAATAGTATTGGGACGCCTGCCTTAACACACACATGAACTTTAATTCACCCCAGTCATAGTCCTTAGGGCTTAATATTGAGTCCCCCCCTTTTGCAGCTATAACAGCTTCAACTCTTCTGGGAAGGCTGTCCACAAGGTTTAAGAGTGTGTCTTTGGGAACGTTTGACGAATCTTCCAGAAGCGCATTTGTGAGGTCATGCACCGATGTGGATGAGAAGGCCTGGCTCTCAGTCTCAGCTCTAATTTATCCC
This sequence comes from Pelophylax lessonae, assembly GCF_965119305.1. Lineage (NCBI taxonomy): Eukaryota > Metazoa > Chordata > Amphibia > Anura > Ranidae > Pelophylax > Pelophylax lessonae. Next base: position 49,011,518 of record NC_138774.1, read on the forward strand.
AAAGGTGTTCTATTGGGTTGAGGTCAGGACTCTGTGCAAGCCAGTCAAGTTCTTCCACCCCAAACTCGCTCATCTTTATGGGCACTGGTACAAATCATTTGGTGGAGTGGGGATTATGGTGTGTGGTTGTTTTTTAGGGGTTGGGCTTGGCCCCTTAGTTCCAGTGAAGGGAACTCTTACGACACCAACATACCAAGACATTTTGGACAATTTCCTGCTCCCAACTTTGTAGGAACAGTTTGGGGATGGCCCCTTCCTATTCCAAAATAACTGTGCACCAGTGCACAAACAAGGTCCATAAAAACACATATGAGCAGGTTTGGGGGTGGAGGAACTTGACTGGCATGCACAGAGTCCTGACCTCAATCCGATAGAACACCTTTGGGAGGAATTAGAGTGGAGACTGTGAGCCAGGCCTTCTTGTCCAACATCAGTGCCTGACCTCCCAAATGTGTTTCCGGAAGAATGGTCAAACATTCCTATTGACACACTCCTAAACCTCGTGAACAACCTTCCCAGAAGGGTTACAAACAAACAGGTATTGGCGCAAGCCAGATGAACAATAAGTCTCAGGCAGTTTTTAGTGAATCAAACGGACCTTGTTTGTGCACCGGTGAGCAGTCATGATGGAAAAGGAAGGGCTATCCCCAAACTAAGGGGCCAAGCCCAACCCCTGCAAAAAAGACCCCACATCATAATCCCTCCTCCACCAAATGATTTGGACAAATTCACAAAGCAAGGTCAATAAAGACATGGATGAGCGAGTTTGGGGTGGAGGAACTTGACTGGCCTGCACAGAGTCCTGACCTCAACCCGATAGAACACCTTTGGGATGAATCAGAGCAGAGACTGTGAACCAGGCCTATCCATCCACATCAGTGTCTGACCTCACAAATGCCCAATAAATTCCCATAGACACACTCCTAAGCCTTGTGGACAGTCTTCCCAGAAGAGTTGAAGCTGTTATAGCTGTAAAGGATGGGCCAACTCAATATTGAACCCTACAGACTAAGACTGGGATGCCATTAAAGTTCATGTGTGTGTAAAGGCAGGTGTCCCGATACTTTAGGTAATATAGTGTATATTTTTTGGACAAATTAAATCAAGTTATTGATGTTAATTATTTATTTTTACTCTGTATCCGAAATGCTGTTTTTTTTTTCTATTTTGAACATGTGACCAGCAACAGAGGACAGGCTAGCTGGTAAGCTGACCTGGACATTTTTCTTAGTTGCTGTTTGACATGCGTACTCCTGCCATGTGCTCTTTGTTGTTAAGGCCAGTTATAGGTTGGGGCAGTTGCTGTTTTTTTTTTTTTTTCCTGCCACTGTTCCCCTACAGACCGACTGGGAAGGAGCTTGATCATGTGACAGCTGTACTTCCACTTCCAAACCACTTCAGCATTGGCTGCATATCAATTCTGTTGACTTGCTTCCTGATAAAATACAACAGTGGCCCACACTTGCACAATGTGTGCCAGCACAGCCATTTGTAGTCTCCACCAGGGATGTATGGGACAGGTGGACAGTCAGTAAGGGGCACAAATGTGAAATACAAGGCATCCAATAGCAGTAAATGCCTGAACAGGGACCTTCATGCCAGCATCACCAGCTAATATTAGTTAATGAAAGCTTCAGAATTTAAAACACAGAAAAACCTCTGAAAATGACATTAACCTCCTTAGCGGTATTCCCGAGTGTGGCTCGGGGGGGGGGATTTCACTGCCATTAGCGGTAACCTCGAGCCACACTCGGGGTACCGCCAGGTAGCATCGCTGGATCCTGGTAGAGGTTACTTACCTTGTCCCCGAGATCCCGCGATGTGTCCCTGCAGCATACGGCGGCCGGATCTTCCACCCGATGCTGTGAGCCCCGGCTTCCGTCTCCTGTGACGTGACGCTCACAGGGGGGTGGAACCGGCGGCAAATTCAAATAGTAAACACACTGATTTCATTACAAAATAAATTGACATTAGTTCGCCCCCCCAGTGCCCTTTCCTGCAGTTTTACTGTACTTTATATATATATATATATATATATATATATATATATATATACCGCAACACAGTTAAAATCCCCACAATATATAGTATATCCTTTTTTGATACGGTCCACTTTCTTCTTCAGGGAACGGAGAAATCTAACCTGGCCTTGGTTGGGGGCATACAAATTCAACACAGTATAGGCAATATTGTTAATGTCACAGACCAGGATCAGGTATCGCCTAGCTGCGTCAGCTAGGGAGTCATGAAGGGTAAATGCCACATTGTCCCGAATAGCAGTAAGAACCCCCTTTTTCTTACTAGATCCTGAGAAAGTAAAGACATGAGGAAATCGGGGGTCAGAGCACTTGGGTGATTTCAGGTGTGCAAAATGAGTCTCTTGTACACACAGAATGTTCCCTCCAAGGGATTTAGCTTCTCTCCAAAGGGTCCTCCTTTTAAATGGGCTGTTTAGGCCAAGAGCATTAATAGTAATGAACTTGAGAACCATGGTCACAAAATGTCATTAAGATCCGAATAAGCTGCATAGTATGTAACTGAGGAGAGAAGGAGTAGAGAATATCTGTTCTGGAGGGTAATGATGATGTACACGGTAAGACTCCAATGTTCCAAGAAGAAAACATAGGGGCCTTAGCTTCACACATTCCAGTAATACTGTTGGTAGTAGAAGGAGGTAAAAGAACATAAACTGAACAGAGGTAAAAAAATAAAACATATAAAACAAATGAGAAGAGAATGGGGTAAACCCCATCAGCCGACACAGTGCGCAAGAAGTGGACAGGGGGGAAATAGTGCCTACTTCCCGATCATCTCCGCATTACCAGCGGTGCACAGAACATGACAAATGGTGACCATCCATGTATCATGTGCTAGCTGGAAATCAATTTAAGGCATCACGATTTTTGAACTCTTCTCCAATCTGGGTCCAGATGGGAAGGTGAGCCAGATGGCTGCGGTGGTTCGCTCGGATCTGGGAGCAGACCCCATTGCTTGGTGTGACGGATCCATCGTCGGTTGAGCGGAAGACATAGGTGTGTCCTTCCCTTGTGATGAGCAGTTTGGTAGGGTAACCCCAAGAGTAGACTACCCGGTTGTTGCGTAGTAACTTAGTCAAGGGTAAGAGTTTCTTGCGGGCAGCCATTGTGTACTGCGAGAGGTCTGCAAAAACAGATCCCATGATATGGGTCCGGTAAGGGAGAGGTTTTCCTCGCGAAGCGCATAAGGTCATCTTTAACATGAAAGAAGTGTATGCGAGCGATGACGTCTCTAGGCACTTTAGCTGGCAGATGTGGAGGCTTTGGCAGGCGATGAGCTCTATCCACAATCACCTCGCCTACTGGCGTGTCAGGTAACAGGGCCAGCCAAAATCATAGTTTGCACATGGGCGCGGAGCTTCGAGGTGGGGACTGACTCAGCCAGCCACCCCTCTCAATTTAACATTGTTCCGTCGTGCCCGATCTTCCAGGTATACCAGCTTACTTTTGAGGTTATCTAGCTCATCCTCCTTATCATTGTGGGCATCCACCAATTCGTTATGCGCCACTGCGATGTCCTCCATCTTGGATTCAATATGATCCACCCGTACCCCTATGTCAGTCAGGTCAGATTTAATGTTAAATAAGAGGAGCACCCAAAAATGGAGACTGCTGTGTCCTATGTAGCCTGGGCACAGACCCGTCAGTAGACCCAATGGTAATCCAAGAGGGTCTCAAATGATAAGTGGGGAGCCACCGCAGCCTAATGTAACTGGGAAATAAAACATGGAAGGGGCCAAAGAGAAGCCTCTAAAGAACGGCTGCATAAAGGGATGCTCAGACCAACTTTGTATGAATAATCAAAAATGCTTTATTAAGGATCAAAGTGACACATTGTCTAAAAATTAACCCCGTCATAGGGGAACAGTGTACAAAACATGAGAGGATACAGAAAATAAACTGACCACACACAAGACATAAAACCAAAAAAGAAATCACACATACAAGGCCGGCCTCACACATACACTGGAAGATCAGACCAGCAATGACCGGAGTAAGCTGCATACATTCCAGCCGGGAATGTTTGAATGCTGCTATCTCATCGGTTTGCTGGTCGGCATGCCACAATGATGTAAAATACCTGGTATGATATATAACCAATATAGCTGCACCAATGGTTCAAAAGGTTGAGAACTTCAAACTTAAAACTCTAATTATGTCAACCCTAAAATTCAAAATATACTGTGAACTGTTGCCATGCAATGCAGATCTAAACCCATACACTTCTACTGTGATTGAGAGGCATATAGGCTCTGGATTATCAACACAATTTCACCATGAAAAGAGGGAGGCATCTAGAGGAATGTCTGCACACCGATTGATATAAACTGTAAATAAAGCCAGTCCTTGACATGGATAATGGCTCGTATCTTGAAAAAGATGAAGTTCAAATCCTCAAATAACGTTTGGTTTGTATAATCGGGCCAACTTAAAACCCCTATAGCAGAGAGTCTCTTGCTGTAATGGTGAGTAGGGGTGCAGGAGCAAGGGAGAGACGCAGTATATGGGGAAGACTGCGCGGGCTCACACCAAACATAAGCTGTATCCCATACTGGTCAATTGTGCCATTGGCCAGGTGACGGCCGTAAATTAATTGGCATATATCCACTGTATGGCTGGGTCAGCTTGGTGGTCACGGCCTTTTCTCTATCCCATTTATTATAAATGCTTATGCTCACCATGCACTGGAAGTCTTGAATGAAGGGACATCTGCATAATTCCTTGGGGTAATTTTAAAGTAACGGCCCAGACATTAAATGTTCCGCTCCGACATGCCACGAGGGGATGGCGTGTTCTGAAATTTGCAGGCGAACAACGCTCTAGACGGAGGCTGGAACGCAGCGGTGGCTCTTCCGGGTAGTGTGTTGCCGGCGTGTGACGTCAACGCGTTTCGCGTGCGTGACGCACGCTTCGTCAGGACGTCATTGGAACGCGAGGGAGGAAAATAAATAGGGAGATGGCCTGATTGGAGATTGCCATCAGGTGGCAGTGTTACAGCCATTCCTCTATTACAGCCTCTCGCTTAATTAAAAACCGGATGGAATAACACCATCATGTGGTAAAAATTAGGTAATGCACAGTATTAGGTATTCTTTTTTCATACGTGGCGTGGCTCCAATACGGTCAACTGCGGCTCAATAAATAACCAAATACCACTCAAAGGTTTAAGAAAAATAGCATACTTAGACAGTGTAGAAATTATCGCATTCATCATGCAGTTTATTGATTACCCTTGATGCTAAATTAATCACATTATTATTGGTTGTCTTGCGTCAACAGCACATACAGCTTGGAGATACCGATGCATTATTTAGACAAATTCCCAAAACAAAGAATGGCATACAGAGGCTACTCTTGTTTCGAGGGAATTATCATTCTTTTTCAAAACTCCAACAGTCTTTCACCTCGAGCTAAATAGTAATTTAGCAATCAAGGCATAAGGAAATGTTTATAATTATGGATCCTTTCAGAATTTCTTTCAAAAAAAGGGGGGTAAGAAAAGATAACATGCCTTACATTATGAACTCTTAGATTGTACATGAAAGTGGCCAAATTACTGTACTGGGTGGCACTATATTGTCCAGATTTCCCATAACCCGAGATCCATTTCTCTGTATATTAAAAAGTATGTAATATATATAGAGGATAATAATCCTATTTAATAAGAGCATGTAAGATTTCAATCATATGGATATCAACTTAACGGGAATATCATATGTATTAAAGGGTTTAAATGGAATGGACTGGTGAAGTATGATATAGTGAAAAACATAACACCCTCTGTTTTATTGTTCTACAGGTGAATGTCATATGATATAACCAGTCTTACTCCCTATCATCGGGCCATGTATTAGAACTGACAGTACTACGGCTCAAGAAATATACTGAGACTCATGTCAGTATTCAATCCCAAGGGTACCAAACTTTGGAGACGAAAAATCCACGCCTTCTCTTCTTTTAAGAGAACTCTATCGAAGTCGCCTCTTCTGGGCGATATCTTTAAGGCCCAAAAGCCCATTACTTTTAGACCGGAGGGGTCGCTGTTGTGTTTTTCGGCAAAGTGTAGGCCGATAGGAGTCTCTTCCTTAAGGCGTACACTTTTTAAATGCTCCCCTATTCTAATACGCAACTGCCGTTTAGTCTTACCCACATACATTTTATGACATGGGCACTGTATAATGTACAATACACGGGAGGTGGAGCAGTTTATGAAGGACTCAACACTATATGTCACTTTTGCTTGTGAATCTGTATAAACCTGTGATTTTATCACATGGTTACAAATCTGACAGTGACCACAGGGGTACATTCCCCTTAAGGGTGGTAATTCGGTAAGCCAATTGTGAGATACGGGGGACGTCTTGAGCAAGGTCCGAGATCTTGAGTTCAATATGGAAGTATTACTTGTTGGAATAGACGTTGAGTCTCTCTATACCTCTATTCCCCATCCTTGGGGGCTTCTATCAGTATATCATTTTCTTGAACAGAAATATCCATTGCAGGGTTCACAAAATGAATTTCTTCTGGAATTGCTTGAATTTTCTCTTTTGAATAATGTTTTCCAATTCTCCAACTATTTTTACCAGCAAATTAGAGGGACGGCCATGGGTGCCCCGTGGGCACCGTCATATGCATGCCTACATCTTGGCATGTGGGAGGAAGAGGTGGTGTACACTTCGCCTATGTACCTCAGCCATGCATTGACCTGGCTGAGGTACATAGACGACGTGCTCATGGTATGGGCAGGTACGCCACTCGAGCTGGAGCAGTTTATGTTGGAACTCAACTCTAATCAGCGTAATATTCATCTGACTTATATAGTCGATAAGAAAACAATTTCTTAGTAAACAGTAATTTGGCCACTTTCATGTACAATCTAAGAGTTCATAATGTAAGGCATGTTATCTTTTCTTACCCCCCTTTTTTTGAAAGAAATTCTGAAAGGATCCATAATTATAAACATTTCCTTATGCCTTGATTGCTAAATTACTATTTAGCTCGAGGTGAAAGACTGTTGGAGTTTTGAAAAAGAATGATAATTCCCTCGAAACAAGAGTAGCCTCTGTATGCCATTCTTTGTTTTGGGAATTTGTCTAAATAATGCATCGGTATCTCCAAGCTGTATGTGCTGTTGAGGCAAGACAACCAATAATAATGTGATTAATTTAGCATCAAGGGTAATCAATAAACTGCATGATGAATGCGATAATTTCTACACTGTCTAAGTATGCTATTTTTCTTAAACCTTTGAGTGGTATTTGGTTATTTATTGAGCCGCAGTTGACCGTATTGGAGCCACGCCACGTATGAAAAAAGAATACCTAATACTGTGCATTACCTAATTTTTACCACATGATGGTGTTATTCCATCCGGTTTTTAATTAAGCGAGAGGCTGTAATAGAGGAATGGCTGTAACACTGCCACCTGATGGCAATCTCCAATCAGGCCATCTCCCTATTTATTTTCCTCCCTCACGTTCCAATGACGTCCTGACGAAGCGTGCGTCACGCACGCGAAACGCGTTGACGTCACACGCCGGCAACACACTACCCGGAAGAGCCACCGCTGCGTTCCAGCCTCCGTCTAGAGCGTTGTTCGCCTGCAAATTTCAGAACACGCCATCCCCTCGTGGCATGTCGGAGCGGAACATTTAATGTCTGGGCCGTTACTTTAAAATTACCCCAAGGAATTATGCAGATGTCCCTTCATTCAAGACTTCCAGTGCATGGTGAGCATAAGCATTTATAATAAATGGGATAGAGAAAAGGCCGTGACCACCAAGCTGACCCAGCCATACAGTGGATATATGCCAATTAATTTACGGCCGTCACCTGGCCAATGGCACAATTGACCAGTATGGGATACAGCTTATGTTTGGTGTGAGCCCGCGCAGTCTTCCCCATATACTGCGTCTCTCCCTTGCTCCTGCACCCCTACTCACCATTACAGCAAGAGACTCTCTGCTATAGGGGTTTTAAGTTGGCCCGATTATACAAACCAAACGTTATTTGAGGATTTGAACTTCATCTTTTTCAAGATACGAGCCATTATCCATGTCAAGGACTGGCTTTATTTACAGTTTATATCAATCGGTGTGCAGACATTCCTCTAGATGCCTCCCTCTTTTCATGGTGAAATTGTGTTGATAATCCAGAGCCTATATGCCTCTCAATCACAGTAGAAGTGTATGGGTTTAGATCTGCATTGCATGGCAACAGTTCACAGTATATTTTGAATTTTAGGGTTGACATAATTAGAGTTTTAAGTTTGAAGTTCTCAACCTTTTGAACCATTGGTGCAGCTATATTGGTTATATATCATACCAGGTATTTTACATCATTGTGGCATGCCGACCAGCAAACCGATGAGATAGCAGCATTCAAACATTCCCGGCTGGAATGTATGCAGCTTACTCCGGTCATTGCTGGTCTGATCTTCCAGTGTATGTGTGAGGCCGGCCTTGTATGTGTGATTTCTTTTTTGGTTTTATGTCTTGTGTGTGGTCAGTTTATTTTCTGTATCCTCTCATGTTTTGTACGCTGTTCCCCTATGACGGGGTTAATTTTTAGACAATGTGTCACTTTGATCCTTAATAAAGCATTTTTGATTATTCATACAAAGTTGGTCTGAGCATCCCTTTATGCAGCCGTTCTTTAGAGGCTTCTCTTTGGCCCCTTCCATGTTTTATTTCCCAGATTTAATGTTAGTTTCACAGTGCATAAGATCCCTATGCAATGATCCATTAAGAGAAAGGAGCATTTCCTTCATGGTACTTTAGGTGAGCGGCTGGCCCGAAGTAGGAAAGTCCTTAATGTGGTCATAGAATTCCAGCGTGCTATTTTGAGAAATGTCCCTATTCACTTGTTTTCCAGCAAACTGGTGGTCATAGGAGCGTCTAGGGGCTGATTTTAATGGATTTTGGGACGGAGATACCGCCACAGAGGATCTGCTGCTGCCACTAGGGGAAAGGGGTCCCGCGGAATGATGCTGGCGGCAGTCACTCACCCCTGATGTCCCGGCGCCGACGAAAAAGTCAGTCAGTTTACGGGGGCCCCTGTTATTCTTTCTTTTCCCCATGGTTGCTCCAGATGGTACAGAGGTACGGGGGTCGATTCAGATGCTGGTTCAGCTTACCCATGTCACTGATGCAGGATCGGAGAGATCAGGGAAGACGGAGCTCAGCTCTCACGCGGCCATATCCTCCGGCTGCTGGCCATGCCCCTCGTGCCTCCCATTTTTTAAGGGACCAAAAGTAATGGGACAATTGGCTGCTCAGCTGTTCAATGGCCAGGTGATTCCCTCATTATCCCATTTACAAGGAGCAGATAAAAGGTCCAGAGTTCATTTCAAGTGTGCTATTTGCATTTAGAATCTGTTGCTGTCAACTCTCAATATGAGATCCAAAGAGCTGTCACTATCAGTGAAGCAAGCCATCATTAGGCTGAAAAAACAAAACAAACCCATCCGAGAGATAGTAAAAACATTAGGTATGGCCAAATCAATTGTTTGGAACATCCTTAAAAATGAATAAAACACCGGTGAGCTCAAAAGACCCGGAAGACCACAGAAAACCACTGTGGTGGATGACTGAAGAATTCTTTCCCTGGTGAAGAAAACACCCTTCACAATACTTGGCCAGATCAAGAATACTCTCAAGGAGCTAGGTGTATGTGTGTCAAAGTCAACAATCAAGAGAAGACTTCATCAGAGTGAATACAGATGGTTCACCACAAGATGTAAACCATTGGTGAGCCTCAAAAACAGGAAGACTAGATTAGAGTTTGCCAAACAACATCTAAAAAAGCCTTCACAGTTCTGGAACAACATCCTATGGACAGATGAGACCAAGATCAACTTGTACCAGAGTGATGGGAAGAGAAGAGTATCAGTGAAGCATGATGGTGGTAGTGTCATGGCGTGGGCATGTATGGCTGCCATTGCCAATGGAACTTGTTCTCTTGTATTTATTGATGATGTGACTGCTGACAAAAGCATCAGGATGAATTCTGAAGTGTTTTGGGCAATATTATCTGCTCACATTCAGCCAAATGCTTCAGAAC